>NC_133326.1:723738290-724052914 GCF_042186555.1 Aquarana catesbeiana
TACAGGAGAGGAGTGCGGAAGTTATGATGGAGGCAGTATGTACAGGAGAGGAGTGTGGAAGGTATGATGGAGGCAGTATGTACAGTAGAGGAGTGCGGAGGGTATGATGGGGGCAGTATGTACAGGAGAGGAGTGTGGATGGTATGATGGAGGCAGTATGTACAGGAGAGGAGTGTGGAAGGTATGATGGAGGCAGTATGTACAGGAGAGGAGTGTGGAGGGTATGATGGAGGCAGTATGTACAGGAGAGGAGTGCGGAAGTTATGATGGAGGCAGTATGTACAGGAGAGGAGTGTGGAAGGTATGATGGAGGCAGTATGTACAGTAGAGGAGTGCGGAGGGTATGTTGGGGGCAGTATGTACAGGAGAGGAGTGTGGAGGGGATGATGGGGGTAGAATGTACAGGAGAGGAGTGCGGAGGGGATGATGGGGGTAGAATGTACAGGAGAGGAGTGTGGAGGTGATGATGGGGGTAGTATGTACAGGAGAGGAGTGCGGAGGGGATGATGGGGGTAGAATGTACAGGAGAGGAGTGCGGAGGGGATGACGGGGGTAGAATTTACTGGAGAGGAGTGCGGAGGGGATGATGGGGGTAGAATGTACAGGAGAGGAGTGCGGAGGGGATGATGGGGGTAGAATGTACAGGAGAGGAGTGCGGAGGGGATGATGGGGGTAGAATGTACAGGAGAGGAGTGCGGAGGGGATGATGGGGGTAGAATGTACAGGAGAGGAGTGCGGAGGGGATGATGGGGGTAGAATGTACAGGAGAGGAGTGCAGAGGGGATGATGGGGGTAGAATGTACAGGAGAGGAGTGCGGAGGGGATGATGGGGGTAGTATGTACAGGAGAGGAGTGTGGAAGGTATGATGGGGGCAGTATGTACAGGAGAGGAGTGCGGAGTGGATGATGGGGGTAGAATGTACAGGAGAGGAGTGCGGAGGGGATGATGGGGGTAGTATGTACAGGAGAGGAGTGCGGAGGGGATGATGGGGGTAGTATGTAAAGAAGAGGAGTGCGGAGGGGATGATAGGGGTAGAATGTACAGGAGAGGAGTGTGGAAGGTATGATGGGGGCAGTATGTACAGAAGAGGAGTGTGGAAGGTATGATGGAGGCAGTATGTACAGGAGAGGAGAGTGGAAGGTATGATGGAGGCAGTATGTACAGGAGAGGAGTATGGAAGGTATGATGGGTGCAGTATGTACAGGAGAGGAGTGCGGAGGGGATGATGGGGGCAGTATGTACAGGAGAGGAGTGTGGTGGGTATGATGGAGGCAGTATGTACAGGAGAGGAGTGTGGAGGGTATGATGGGGGCAGTATGTACAGGAGAGGAGAGTGGAAGGTATGATGGAGGCAGTATGTACAGGAGAGGAGTGTGGAAGGTATGATGGGTGCAGTATGTACAGGAGAGGAGTGTGGAAGTTATGATGGAGGCAGTATGTACAGGAGAGGAGTGCGGAAGGTATGATGGAGGCAGAATGTACAGGAGAGGAGAGTGGAGGGGATGATGGGTGCAGTATGTACAGGAGAGGAGTGTGGAAGGTATGATGGGTGCAGTATGTACAGGAGAGGAGTGTGGAAGTTATGATGGGGGCAGTATGTACAGGAGAGGAGTGTGGAAGGTATGATGGGGGCAGTATGTACAGGAGAGGAGTGTGGAAGGTATGATGGAGGCAGAATGTACAGGAGAGGAGAGTGGAGGGGATGATGGGTGCAGTATGTACAGGAGAGGAGTGTGGAAGGTATGATGGAGGCAGTATGTACAGGAGAGGAGTGTGGAAGGTATGATGGAGGCAGTATGTACAGGAGAGGAGTGCGGAGGGGATGATGGGGGCAGTATGTACAGGAGAGGAGTGCGGAGGGTATGATGGAGGCAGTATGTACAGAAGAGGAGAGTGGAAGGTATGATGGAGGCAGTATGTACAGGAGAGGAGTGCGGAGGGGATGATGGGGGCAGTATGTACAGGAGAAGAGTGTGGAAGGTATGATGGGTGCAGTATGTACAGGAGAGGAGAGTGGAAGGTATGATGGAGGCAGTATGTACAGGAGAGGAGTGTGGTGGGTATGATGGAGGCAGTATGTACAGGAGAGGAGTGTGGAAGGTATGATGGGGGCAGTATGTACAGGAGAGGAGTGTGGAAGTTATGATGGGTGCAGTATGTACAGGAGAGGAGTGTGGAAGTTATGATGGGTGCAGTATGTACAGGAGAGGAGTGTGGAAGTTATGATGGAGGCAGTATGTACAGGAGAGGAGTGTGGAGGGTATGATGGGGGCATTATGTACAGGAGAGGAGTGCGGAGGGGATGATGGAGGCAGTATGTACAGGAGAGGAGTGTGGAAGGTATGATGGAGGCAGTATGTACAGGAGAGGAGTGTGGAAGGTATGATGGGGGCAGTATGTACAGGAGAGGAGTGTGGAAGGTATGATGGAGGCAGAATGTACAGGAGAGGAGTGTGGAAGTTATGATGGGTGCAGTATGTACAGGAGAGGAGTGTGGAGGGTATGATGGGGGCATTATGTACAGGAGAGGAGTGCGGAGGGGATGATGGAGGCAGTATGTACAGGAGAGGAGTGTGGAAGGTATGATGGAGGCAGTATGTACAGGAGAGGAGTGTCGAAGGTATGATGGAGGCAGTATGTACAGGAGAGGAGTGCGGAGGGTATGATGGAGGCAGTATGTACAGGAGAGGAGTGCGGAGGGGATGATGGGGGCAGTATGTACAGGAGAGGAGTGTGGAGGGGATGATGGAGGCAGTATGTACAGGAAAGGAGTGTGGAAGGTATGATGGGTGCAGTATGTACAGGAGAGGAGTGCGCAAGTTATGATGGAGGCAGTATGTACAGGAGAGGAGAGTGGAAGGTATGATGGAGGCAGTATGTACAGGAGAGGAGTGTGGTGAGTATGATGGAGGCAGTATGTACAGGAGAGGAGTGTGGTGGGTATGATGGAGGCAGTATGTACAGGAGAGGAGTGCGGAGGGGATGATGGGGGCAGTATGTACAGGAGAGGAGTGTGGTGAGTATGATGGAGGCAGTATGTACAGGAGAGGAGTGTGGAAGGTATGATGGAGGCAGTATGTACAGGAGAGGAGTGCGGAGGGGATGATGGGGGCAGTATGTACAGGAGAGGAGTGTGGTGAGTATGATGGAGGCAGTATGTACAGGAGAGGAGTGTGGTGGGTATGATGGGTGCAGTATGTACAGGAGAGGAGTGTGGAAGTTATGATGGAGGCAGTATGTACAGGAGAGGAGTTCGGAAGGTATGATGGGTGCAGTATGTACAGGAGAGGAGTGCGGAGGGGATGATGGGTGCAGTATGTACAGGAGAGGAGTGTGGAAGTTATGATGGGTGCAGTATGTACAGGAGAGGAGTGCGGAAGTTATGATGGAGGCAGTATGTACAGGAGAGGAGTGTGGAAGGTATGATGGGTGCAGTGTGTACAGGAGAGGAGTGTGGAAGGTATGATGTAGGCAGTATGTACAGGAGAGGAGTGTGGAAGTTATGATGGAGGCAGTATGTACAGGAGAGGAGTGCGGAGGGTATGATGGGGGCAGTATGTACAGTAGAGGAGTGCGGAGGGTATGATGGGGGCAGTATGTACAGGAGAGGAGTGCGGAGGGGATGATGGGGGCAGTATGTACAGGAGAGGAGTGCGGAGGGGATGATGGGGGCAGTATGTACAGGAGAGGAGTGCGGAGGGGATGATGGGGGTAGAATGTACAGGAGAGGAGTGCGGAGGGGATGATGGGGGTAGAATGTACAGGAGAGGAGTGCGGAGGGGATGATGGGGGTAGTATGTACAGGAGAGGAGTGCGGAGGGGATGATGGGGGTAGAATGTACAGGAGAGGAGTGCGGAATGGATGATGGGGGTAGAATGTAATGGAGAGGAGTGCGGAGGGGATGATGGGGGTAGAATTTACTGGAGAGGAGTGCGGAGGGGATGATGGGGGTAGTATGTACAGGAGAGGAGTGCGGAAGGGATGATGGGGGTAGAATGTACAGGAGAGGAGTGCAGAGGGGATGATGGGGGTAGAATGTACAGGAGAGGAGTGCGGAGGGGATGATGGGGGTAGAATGTACAGGAGAGGAGTGCGAAGTGGATGATGGGGGTAGAATGTAATGGAGAGGAGTGCGGAGGGGATGATGGGGGTAGAATTTACTGGAGAGGAGTGCGGAGGGGATGATGGGGGTAGTATGTACAGGAGAGGAGTGCGGAAGGGATGATGGGGGTAGAATGTACAGGAGAGGAGTGCAGAGGGGATGATGGGGGTAGAATGTACAGGAGAGGAGTGCGGAGTGGATGATGGGGGTAGAATGTAATGGAGAGGAGTGCGGAGGGGATGATGGGGGTAGAATTTACTGGAGAGGAGTGCGGAGGGGATGATGGGGGTAGTATGTACAGGAGAGGAGTGTGGAGTGGATGATGGGGGTAGAATGTAATGGAGAGGAGTGCGGAGGGGATGATGGGGGTAGAATTTACTGGAGAGGAGTGCGGAGGGGATGATGGGGGTAGAATGTACAGGAGAGGAGTGCGGAGTGGATGATGGGGGTAGAATGTAATGGAGAGGAGTGCGGAGGGGATGATGGGGGTAGAATTTACTGGAGAGGAGTGCGGAGGGGATGATGGGGGTAGAATGTACAGGAGAGGAGTGCAGAGGGGATGATGGGGGTAGAATGTACAGGAGAGGAGTGCGGAGGGGATGATGGGGGTAGAATGTACAGGAGAGGAGTGCGGAGGGGATGATGGGTGCAGTATGTACAGGAGAGGAGTGCGGAAGTTATGATGGAGGCAGTATGTACAGGAGAGGAGTGCAGAGGGGATGATGGGGGCAGTATGTACAGGAGAGGAGTGTGGTGAGTATGATGGAGGCAGTATGTACAGGAGAGGAGTGTGGTGGGTATGATGGAGGCAGTATGTATAGGAGAGGAGTGAGGAGGGTATGATGGAGGCAGTATGTACAGGAGAGGAGTGTGGAAGTTATGATGGGGGCAGTATGTACAGGAGAGGAGTGTGGAAGTTATGATGGAGGCAGTATGTACAGGAGAGGAGTGTGGAGGGTATGATGGGGGCAGTATGTACAGGAGAGGAGTGTGGAGGGTATGATGGGGGCAGTATGTACAGGAGAGGAGTGTGGAAGGTATGATGGAGGCAGTATGTACAGGAGAGGAGTGTGGAAGGTATGATGGAGGCAGTATGTACAGGAGAGGAGTGTGGAAGTTATGATGGGTGCAGTATGTACAGGAGAGGAGTGTGGAAGGTATGATGGAGGCAGAATGTACAGGAGAGGAGTGTGGAAGGTATGATGGAGGCAGTATGTACAGGAGAGGAGTGTGGAAGTTATGATGGGTGCAGTATGTACAGGAGAGGAGTGCGGAAGTTATGATGGAGGCAGTATGTACAGGAGAGGAGTGCGGAAGTTATGATGGAGGCAGTATGTACAGGAGAGGAGTGTGGAAGGTATGATGGAGGCAGTATGTACAGTAGAGGAGTGCAGAGGGTATGATGGGGGCAGTATGTACAGGAGAGGAGTGCAGAGGGGATGATGGGGGCAGTATGTACAGGAGAGGAGTGCGGAGGGGATGATGGGGGTAGAATGTACAGGAGAGGAGTGCGGAGGGGACGATGGGGGCAGTATGTACAGGAGAGGAGTGCGGAGGGGATGATGGGGGTAGAATGTACAGGAGAGGAGTGCGGAGGGGATGATGGGGGTAGAATGTACAGGACAGGAGTGCGGAGGGGATGATGGGGGTAGAATGTACAGGAGAGGAGTGTGGAGGTGATGATGGGGGTAGTATGTACAGGAGAGGAGTGCGGAGGGGATGATGGGGGTAGAATGTACAGGAGAGGAGTGCGGAGGGGATGATGGGGGTAGAATTTACTGGAGAGGAGTGCGGAGGGGATGATGGGGGTAGTATGTACAGGAGAGGAGTGCGGAAGGGATGATGGGGGTAGAATGTACAGGAGAGGAGTGCGGAGGGGATGATGGGGGTAGAATGTACAGGAGAGGAGTGCGGAGGGGATGATGGGGGTAGAATGTACAGGAGAGGAGTGCGGAGGGGATGATGGGGGTAGAATGTACAGGAGAGGAGTGCGGAGGGGATGATGGGGGTAGAATGTACAGGAGAGGAGTGCAGAGGGGATGATGGGGGTAGAATGTACAGGAGAGGAGTGCGGAGGGGATGATGGGGGTAGTATGTACAGGAGAGGAGTGCGGAGGGGATGATGGGGGTAGTATGTAAAGAAGAGGAGTGCGGAGGGGATGATGGGGGTAGAATGTACAGGAGAGGAGTGCGGAGGGGATGATAGGGGTAGAATGTACAGGAGAGGAATGCGGAGGGGATGATGGGGGTAGAATGTAATGGAGAGGAGTGCGGAGGGGATGATGGGGGTAGAATTTACTTGAGAGGAGTGCGGAGGGGATGATGGGGGTAGAATGTACAAGAGAGGAGTGCGGAGGGGATGATGGGGGTAGAATGTACAGGAGAGGAGTGCGGAGGGGGTGATGGGGGGTAGTATGTACAGGAGAGGAGTGCGGAGGGGATGATGGGGGTAGTATGTACAGGAGAGGAGTGCGGAGGGGATGATGGGGGTAGTATGTACAGGAGAGGAGTGCGGAGGGGATGATGGGGGTAGTATGTACAGGAGAGGAGTGCGGAGGGGATGATGGGGGTAGTATGTAAAGAAGAGGAGTGCGGAGGGGATGATGGGGGTAGAATGTACAGGAGAGGAGTGCGGAGGGGATGATGGGGGTAGTATGTAAAGAAGAGGAGTGCGGAGGGGATGATGGGGGTAGAATGTACAGGAGAGGAGTGCGGAGGGGATGATGGGGGTAGAATGTACAGGAGAGGAGTGCGGAGGGGATGATGGGGGTAGAATGTACAGGAGAGGAGTGCGGAGGGGATGATGGGGGTAGAATGTACAGGAGAGGAATGCGGAGGGGATGATGGGGGTAGAATGTAATGGAGAGGAGTGCGGAGGGGATGATGGGGGTAGAATTTACTTGAGAGGAGTGCGGAGGGGATGATGGGGGTAGAATGTACAAGAGAGGAGTGCGGAGGGGATGATGGGGGTAGAATGTACAGGAGAGGAGTGCGGAGGGGATGATGGGGGGTAGTATGTACAGGAGAGGAGTGCGGAGGGGATGATGGGGGTAGAATTTACAGGAGAGGAGTGCGGAGGGGATGATGGGGGTAGAATGTACAGGAGAGGAGTGCGGAGGGGATGATGGGGGTAGAATGTACAGGAGAGGAGTGCGGAGGGGATGATGGGGGTAGAATGTACAGGAGAGGAGTGCGGAGGGGTTGATGGGGGTAGAATGGTTAGGGATTTCCTGCAGTGTCTGTGGGGTGAACAGGGAGTGATGTTGGGAAGATAAGGAAAGGAAAGTGACTATGGAATGATGTCCCTCAGCTGGATGTATAAAGTGGTCTGGGGGGTGATATAATCGGGGGGGAGTTGGGAGCTGAGAAGTGGTCAGATAGTGATGTCTATAATCAAAAAAAAGCTCTTCTACTCATCTACTAATATATACAGCAATAAATCATACAGCAGTACTATTCAATAAAAACAATCTGTTATAAACTGTAAGCACACATATTATATATATATATATATATAATCCAGCACTCTATGTACTGTACAGATAGTGTGAAGGTAATGTATGACAATTCATATGTTATAACCAGGGACGATCCTGGCCGGGGTGCACGGGGTGCACCGCACCCCAGCGCTGTTATTTCTTTTCATAAGAGGGGCGCCGAGTCTAGCTGTGGAGCAGAGTGACGTCACTCAGGGACGCCGCGGCCGCCCCAGCATTCCTTGCACGCCGCCTCTGCGGCTAGTAAAGAAGCTCGGAGGTCTGCCCACCTCAGCCATCTTCAGACAGCGTGAGTGTGGCTAAGAAGAGGGAGCGGAGCAAGAGAGAGAAGAGAAGAGGAACAGGAAGAAATCCTCCCGGAGAGAGCAGATCTGTGGCTGCCTGCCTCCCTGTCCCTGCACTGTCTGCACCAGGCGTCCAGGCCGGTCAAGGAAGTTGGAAGTAAGTAGTCTGTGCTGCCCATCAAACACAGCTACTATTGTGCCCACAGCCAATCAAAAGCTTACACTGTGCCCATCAAAAACTGCCACTGTGCCCATCAAAAACTGCCACTCTGCCCATCAAAAACTGCCACTGTGCCCATCAAAAACTGCCACTCTGCCCATCAAAAACTGCCACTGTGCCCATCAAAAACTGTCACTCTGCCTATCAAAAGCTGCCACTCTGCCCATCAAAAACTGCCACTCTGCCCATCAAAAGCTGCCACTCTGCCCATCAAAAACTGCCACTCTGCCCATCAAAAACTGCCACTGTGCCCATCAAAAACTGCCACAGTGCCCATCAAAAGCTGCCACTGTGCCCATCAAACACAGCCACTGTACCCATCAGACACAGCCACTGTTGTGCCCATCTGGCGCTGCCACTGTGCCCATTAAACGCAGCCACTGTGCCCATCAAACGTAGCCACTGTGCCCCACCTAAAAACTGCCACTGTGCCCATCAAAAACTGCCACTCTGCCCATCAAAAGCTGCCACTGTGCCCATCAAAAACTGCCACTCTGCCCATCAAAAACTGCCACTCTGCCCATCAAAAACTGCCACTGTGCCCATCAAAAACTGCCACTCTGCCCATCAAAAGCTGCCACTGTGCCCATCAAAAACTGCCACTGTGCCCATCAAAAACTGCCACTGTGCCCATCAAAAGCTGCCACTGTGCCCATCAAACACAGCCACTGTACCCATCAGACACAGCCACTGTTGTGCCCATCTGGCGCTGCCACTGTGCCCATCAAACGAAGCCACTGTGCCCATCAAACGCAGCCACTGTGCCCATCAAACGCAGCCACTGTGCCCATCAAAAGCAGCTACTGTGCCTATCAAACGTAGCCACTGTGCCCCACCTAAAAACTGCCACTGTGCCCATCAAAAACTGCCACTGTGCCCATCAAAAGCTGCCGCTGTGGGGCGTGGCCTGCAACGGAGCTGAATGGACGTCTGATCCCAGAGCTCCGGCACTCCGGCGGACATTAGCGACCACAAACGGCTAAAAACACCCGGATTTCACCCTCATCGGCTGGCGAAACGACCCGGGCACATCAGGAGGATATGATGGGCAAGAGAAAGGGCACATCTAAGCCCCAACGGCTGACGGACTACTTTTCACAGCCGCAACACGGAGGTAGGCAAGATGGCGCCGACCATCCCCATGCATTGCCACATAATAACAACCCCGCTCCGCTCACCGCCACCTCATCCCCTAACCAAAATGATTCCTGTAGCAGCCAAAGATCCCTCCCTTCATTCTCTCCATCAGGGAGTCCAGCAAAAGTCAAGCAAAAGCTGGATGGAGCTGGATGCAGTCCTACAATAAGCCCGGGAACGGACTCAGGGGATGACACTAGGGAGCTCCCTGAATCAATTACTACCTTCCCCACCATGAATCAACCGGTATTGGACACTGTCCTAAAGGATATGTTAGTGTCTCTAAGAAGTACCTTGCAGGCTGATATGATGCACTGTATGCACAGATTTAGTGGGGAATTAAATGCAATAGAGGCCCGAGTGGAGCATGTGGAAAATAAAATGGGGGATTTTGCATCCACCATTAATGACTTGGTGGACGCAAATGAAGAGAGAGAGGAAGAATCTGCATGGATTAAAAACAAAATCGCAGACATTGAGGACAGGTCCAGACGGAACAACCTCAAGATTAGAGGGATCCCGGAATCAGTACAAGCATCTGAACTGAGACCATATGTTGTGGACCTTTTCACTGCTCTTTTACCGGACCTCTCCGAAATAGACATTACTATTGACAGAATACACCGCCTACCAAAGCCAACTTATCTCCCGGACACTGTTCCCAGAGATGTGATTTTGCGCCTGCATTTCTTCCATGTCAAAGAGCAATTAATGCAAGCAATGCGGAAACAGGAGAATATCCCATCCCGCTTTCAACAACTGCAATTATATGCTGACCTTTCTCAGCATACATTACAAAAGAGAAGGAACTTGAACACTATCACAAAAGTGCTCAGGAACCACAACATACCCTACAGATGGGGGTACCCTACTAAAATAACCATCACCAACCAAGACAAAACGTTCATTGTAGACTCAATGGATAAAGGCATTGCCTTACTTAAATCATGGAACATCCTTCCTGACTCCGAAAACGATGGAAGCCCCAAAGGCAACCGACAGTCGGTTACACCTGACTGGAAGAAAGTTACGCCAAAGAACGCCAAGTCGCATAAATAATTTCTTTTGGAAATCCGGAAAACTTGTAAGTCCATCTAAAATGCCGGAGTAGCCGATAGGCTAGAACTTAACCCCTCAAGTGTCTTGAGCAGCAATTTGCTGCACACTGGTGACTCTCACTTAACCCCATGAGAAGGAAGTTTCCCTTATGGGTCATCCAGAAGTTTCTGGAAAGTTGAATGGTATCTATGCCTACTATGTTAACTTTGTTTTGTTATATTTTTTCTGCCTTTTCTTTTTTCGTCCACATATGGAGCACCACAACCATTTACCCAACATCCAGCTCTTCGCAACATATGAACATCAATCATCTGAAAATATCCAGTACAACAACCACCATGATACAGATACTACAAGGATCACAGTGAGTACATGTACTACAAGAGAGTATACGCACGCACCGCATCCGTCACAAAAGGTGATTTTCAGATACCTCAGATCTGAAAACAAACCACAACCAACACTCACAGAAATCCAACCTAATGGCTATCCAATTTTTATCTATTAATGCCAAAGGGCTTAATCATCCAGCAAAGAGAAAATCCCTCTGGAAGGAAGCACTAGTGAATAAATCGGATATATTATGCGCACAAGAAACACATTTTAGTAGTACAGCTGCCCCACTATGTCAGCACAAGAACTTTCCACACATCTTCTTTGCAAACGCTGAATCAAAATCCAAAGGAGTAATGATTGCTATAAGAGATACCGTTGCATTCAATCTTCATTCAAAATATATTGACCCACAGGGGCGTTACTTGGCGTTAGTGTGCGATATCAATCAAGTAACTTACACCATAGTAAACGTCTACGCACCAAATAAGCATCAGATCCGCTTTTTTCACAAGATTGTCCACAAAATTGATTCCCTGAGAAAAGGTTTTTTGATATTGTGTGGGGACTTCAACATTATACCTGACCCATCCATAGACACAACAAGAAAAGCGAATTGAGCAATAACATCTTTACAAGAGTCCATTCATAAGGAGAACCTATATGATGTGTGGCGGTGTCTTCACGCCGGAGAGAAAGACTTCACATTTTTCTCCGCCCCACATCATACGTACACCAGGATTGACTTCTTCTTAGTAGACCAACACACTCTGATCAAAGCAGCCTCTTCAACCATCAACAACATCACGTGGTCAGACCACGCTTCAATCACCCTATCTATTAAAGACACTTCAATAGTCAATACCACTCCAGTGTGGAGAGCCAACTCCTTTCTTATGCAACAACCAGAATCCAAAAAAATTATTGAAGATCACTTGGTAGAATTTTTTCACATTAATGAGTCATCTGTACAAAGTCCTTTTACTCTGTGGAGTGCCCATAAGGCATTCATTAGAGGAATATTCATTAAATTGGGGGCCAGGGCGAGGAGGCAGCGGCAAAAGAAATTTCAGGACATCACAGATGAAATTTTTAGAATAGACTCCAAAAATAAACAACAATTTTCTCCTACTCTATCTAAAAGACTAAACCAACTGAGATATGATCTAAGACTCCTTCTACTAGAGGAGTTTGAAAAAAACACTAAACGGCTTAAAATGAACTACTACGCATACGGTAATAGGGCAGGAAAATTGTTAGCACAACAAATTAAGGGCCATAGAAGTAAAACTAAAATCCCATATATATTACATCACACAAATAACACTAAACTACAACATCCACAAGATATAACAGACGCCTTTAGTACTTATTATAGCAAGCTATATAACCTGAAAGATGACATAACCACAGTCCAACCTACACCGACAACAATAACTGATTTTTTAAACCACATCAAATTACCAACACTTTCTCAACAAGAAACGGAGTATTTAAATGCACCATTTACTACTGAAGAAATTCATAAAACTATAGAATCACTCCCAAATAATAAATCCCCAGGCCCAGACGGCTTTATAGGGGAATATTATCAAACGTTCAAAAATTTACTGTCTCCACATTTAAACAAAGTTTTCAACACAGTGGCTGCCTCCTCGTCCTTCCCATCTGAAATGTTAACTGCACTGATAGTGACATTGCCCAAGCCGGGGAAAAGCCCAGACACCCCAGCAAATTTTAGGCCCATTTCTTTGTTAAACACAGATTTAAAAATTTATGCTAAAACAATAGCTAACAGACTCATAGACATCTTACCTCACTTAATACACCCGGATCAGACTGGATTCACCAGGGGACGTCAGACCTCTGACGCTACCAGGAGACTAACAAATATTATACATATTGCTGCAACCCAGCAAAGGCCTTCTCTGCTCCTAGCATTGGACGCAGAGAAGGCCTTTGATAGAGTCCATTGGGGCTATTTGGAGTTGGTTCTGGGGAGATTTGGATTCTCTGGACCTATCTTAAAAGCAATCATGGCATTGTATTCAAAACCATCAGCCCGCGTATACACATCGGGAGTACTCTCTAGGCCATTCAACATAACCAACGGTACCCGACAGGGCTGTCCCCTATCTCCATTAATTTTCAATTTAATTTTAGAACCCTTAGCAATGATTATCAGACAACATCAATCTATAACAGGATTCAAGACCCATAAATCGGAACATGTCATTAGCCTATTTGCGGATGATATTATCCTGATGCTCACAAATCCAACAACTTCCCTGGCTTCGGTACATGACACACTGCAAATGTTTTCTAAAGTTTCATACTATAAAGTCAATGAGAACAAATCTTATATACTGGGTATGGGTATAGAAGAGCAAGAAGAAAGGGTTCTCGGTTCACGGTTTCCATACTCATGGTGTAAGGAAGGGGTGAAATATCTGGGAATCACCCTAACAGCGTCTCTGGACCACCTTTTTAAGGCTAACTATATCCCCTTTCTTGACGCTTTACCGACAAAACTGCAAAAATTAGCCAAAACAGAACTCCTATGGTCAGGACGTCTGGCCGCTTTTACAATGGTAATTTTACCCCAAATAATATACCTTTTCAGATCACTCCCTATCCCTGTCCCCAACTCTTTTTTTTCCAAACTTCAATCTATGCTAAATAGGTTTCTATGGAAAGGGAAAAAGGCGAGATGGGCGTTTAAAAACTCAGTAATGTCTAGAAAAGTTGGGGGGATAGGCAACATTGTAATCAAAGACTATTACCTTGCATCTGTATTAGCACAATTGAGAACATGGTTCCCAGAATCGCCCGAAACTAGGTGGCAGGAGTTGGAGGAAGATCAAATTCCCAACAAAAATTTATATGACTATCTAATGTGTAACTCAATTACTTCTTCCCGCATCCAGAACTTAGCACCACCAATAAAAGCGTCAATCAGAGCCTGGAATATTTTGGTAAAAAACCAATCATACAATTCACCTATGTCCTTGATAAAAATACCCATCACCAGTTTATCCGAACTTATTCCTAACCTTAGCATAAAACATTGGGCTAAATTAGGTATTGCATACCTAGAAGATCTTAGAATAGGACCCACGATGAAAACATTTAGAGCACTACAAGTTGAATACAATTTAGAGCATTCTGAATATTACAGATATATACAGATTTGCCATTTCATGAGAGCCAACCCCTCTCTCTCAGTACAACTCCCCTGGAGAATAGTACTATACCTTACAAAACAAAACACCAATATTAAAGGAATTTCCTTATTTTATAATACTCTAAACAATAAATTAACATTTGCCAAACACTCCTATATTGATGCCTGGGAACGTGAATTAAAACAATGTTTCAAACCAGAACAATGGCAAAAAGCACTTCAAACTACATACACCACTTCCAGGTGTACCAACTTATGGGAATTAACACAAAAAATACTTATGCGTTGGTACTTAACACCGTACAAGATTTCCAAGTTTGACCCCATGACCTCCCCAATGTGTTGGAGGAACTGCAATCATGTAGGTACCTTACACCATATACTTTGGGAATGCCCTAAAATACGTACTCTATGGGAAAAGGTATTTGAAATACTCACAAAAATAACGAATCAGCAAATCCAGGCTACACCAGAATTAGCTATTCTCTCTATAGACATAGACCTGTTCCCTAAGGCTCTGTTTCCACTAGTGCGACTTTTCATGCGACTTGGGACTGAAAAGTCGCATGACAAATTGTTTCCCATGATTTCCAATGAGTACCGTTCATATCTGTGCGACTTCAAGTCGCAGCGACTTCAAAGTAGTCCCTGCACTACTTTGGTCCCACTTTGATGCGACTTGAGGTCTATAGATACAGGCATTGCTTCAAATCGCGGTAAAAAGTCGCGGTAAAATCGCGGTAAAAAATCGCGGCAAAATCGCGCGACTTTGGGGACGCACTAGTAGAAACCTAGCCTAAAATATATAAGAAAATAATATCTCATGTATTACTAAGCACTAGATTAACAATAACCAGACATTGGAAGATACAAGAAACCCCAAAAATAAAAGAAATAATCCTAACCACCAACACGCACATTACATATGAAAAAATGTATGCATCAGCCCAAGGTAAATTCTTGATAGCATGCAAACAATGGAAACCGTGGACCGAGTGGTATAAACCAAGAATGGTATAGAAGCTAGAAACAAAACTGACATATGCGCAATTACTGGATGAGCTTAAAGAGTACACCTCACAAAATGGATTGCTCCATTCCTTATTCTTTATTATTATTATTTGATATAATTTGTTTATGTTCTTAGAATTTATTTTATTTTATATATTTCACTTTATTTGGTTTATCTTTAATCTGTTTCCTTTGCTCATATCCACACAACAACATCATAATTGGTCCAAAGTATGGTAAGACATATAAAATCTATACTGATTATAGATTTTTTTTTTTTTTTTTTGAGTTAAGCTGATGGGGTCCCCTCCCTCTGGGGCACAGCAGGTTCCCAATAGGGGTGTCGGAGAAGGGAGGGTTCCTAAAATGAGTATGCCTCTTTATCTACTTCCACTTAACTACAATGTGGCTTTCTCAGAATACAATAACACATAAAACCATGTAAGGTTTAGCAACATAATTGTCTAGTGGATTAGTCGGAAATGTCAAATTGTATAATAACGCCCTTTATTACAAGTACTGCTGTTTGTACTTTTCCTTCTGTTTCGTTTCTTTTATATGTTGAAAATCAATAAAAAACTATTGAAATTAAAAGCTGCCGCTGTGCCCATCAAAAACTGCCACTCTGCCCATCAAAAGCTGCCACTCTGCCCATCAAAAACTGCCACTGTGCCCATCAAAAACTGCCACTCTGCCCATCAAAAGCTGCCACTCTGCCCATCAAAAACTGCCACTGTGCCCATCAAAAACTGCCACTCTGCCCATCAAAAGCTGCCACTGTGCCCATCAAAAGCTGCCACTGTGCCCATCAAAAACTGCCACTGTGCCCATCAAAAGCAGCCACTGTGCCCATCAAACGCTGTCACTGTGCCCATCAAACGCTGCCACTGTGCCATCAAACGCAGCCACTGTGCCCATTAAAAGCAGCTACTGTGCCCATCAAACGTAGCCACTGTGCCCCACCTAAAAGCAGCCACTGTGCCCATTAAAAGCAGTCACTGTGCCCATAAAACGCAGCCACTGTGCCCATCAAACGCAGCCACTGTGCCCATTAAAGCAGCTACTGTGCCCATCAAACGTAGCCACTGTGCCCATCAAACGCAGCAACTGTGCCCCGCCTAAAAGCAGACACTGTGCCCCACCTAAAAGCAGACACTGTGCCCATCAAACGCAGCCACTGTGTCCATTAAAAGCAGCCACTGTGCCTATCAAACGCAGCCACTGTGCCCATCAAACGCAGCCACTGTGCCCATTAAAAGCAGCTACTGTGCCCATCAAACGCAGCCACTGTGCCCATAAAACGCAGCCACTGTGCCCATCAAACGCAGCCACTGTGCCCATCAAACGCAGCCAGTCTCTGTATCATATCTGCAGTCTTTGACCATCTCCTGTAGTATGTTTGCAATCTCTGATCATCTCTTGTACTATGTACGCAGTCTCTGACCATCTCTTGTACAATGTATTCAGGCTCTAACCATCTCTTGTACAATGTATTCAGTCTCTGACCATCTCTTGTACAATGTATGCAGGCTCTGACCATCTTTTGTACTATGTATGGAGTCTTTGACCATCTCTTGTACTATGTATGCAGTCTCTGACCATCTCTTGTATCATAACTGCAGTCCCTAACCATCTTCTGTAGCATGTTTGCAGTCTCTGACCATCTCTTGTATCATGTCTGCAGTCTATGACCATCTTCTGTAGTATGTCTGCAGTCTCTGACCATCTCTTGTATCATGTCTGCAGTCTATGACCATCTCCTGTATTATGTCTGCAGTCTCTGACATCTCTTGTATCATGTCTGCAGTCTCTGACCATCTCTTGTATCATGTCTGCGGTCTTTGACCATCTTCTGTAGTATGTCTGCAGTCTCTGACCATCTCTTGTACTATGTCTGCAGTCTCTGACCATCTCTTGTACTATGTCTGCAGTCTCTGACCATCTCTTGTATCATAACTGCAGCCTCTGACCATCTTCTGTGGCATGTTTGCAGTCCCTGACTATTTCTTGTATCATGTCTGCAGTCTCTGACGATCTCTTGTATCATGTCTGCAGTCTCTGACCATCTCTTGTTCTATGTCTGCAGTCTCTGACCATCTCTTGTACTATGTCTGCAGTCTCTGACCATCTCTTGTACTATGTCTGCAGTCTCTGACCATCTCTTGTACTATGTCTGCAGTCTCTGACCATTTCTTGTATCATATCTGCAGCCTCTGACCATCTCTTGTATCATGTCTGTAATCTCTGACCAGCTCTTGTATCATGTCTGCAGTCTCTGACCATCTCTTTTATTATGTCTGCAGTCTCTGACCATCTTTTGTAGTATGTCTGCAGTCTCTGACCATCTCTTGTACTATGTTTGCAGTCTCTGACCATCTCTTGTACTATGTCTGCAGTCTCTGACCATCTCTTGTACTATGTCTGCAGTCTCTGACCATTTCTTGTATCATATCTGCAGCCTCTGACCATCTCTTGTATCATGTCTGTAATCTCTGACCAGCTCTTGTATCATGTCTGCAGTCTCTGACCATCTCTTTTATCATGTCTGCAGTCTCTGACCATCTTTTGTAGTATGTCTGCAGTCTCTGACCATCTCTTGTACTATGTTTGCAGTCTCTGACCATCTCTTGTACTATGTTTGCAGTCTCTGACCATCTCTTGTACTATGTCTGCAGTCTCTGACCATCTCTTGTACTATGTCTGCAGTCTCTGACCATCTCTTGCATTATGTCTGCAGTCTCTGACCATCTTTTGTATTATGTCTGCAGTCTTTGACCATCTTTTGTAGTATGTCTGCAGTCTCTGACCATCTCTTGTACTATGTCTGCAGTCTCTGACCATCTCTTGTACTATGTCTGCAGTCTCTGACCATCTCTTGTACTATGTCTGCAGTCTCTGACCATCTCTTGTACTATGTCTGCAGTCTCTGACCATCTCTTGTACTATGTCTGCAGTCTCTGACCATCTTTTGTATTATGTCTGCAGTCTCTGACCATCTTTTGTATTATGTCTGCAGTCTCTGACCATCTTTTGTATTATGTTTGCAGTCTTTGACCATCTCTTGTACTATGTCTGCAGTCTCTGACCATTTCTTGTATCATATCTGCAGTCTCTGACCATCCCCCGTAGTATGTTTGCAGTCTCTGACTATCTTGTTCTCTTTATTGTTAAGAGATCACGGGAGGATCCCAGGTTAACAAAGACTCCTTAGGGGAGCATATCTGTGTTTGAGTCGTTGCCATAGAAACATTTGCAAAGGGGAGGAGTTAGTAAGATGACCACGCCCCCATGGGGGGCGCCCAAAATATTTCTGCACCTAGGCGTCTGTGACCCTAGGATCAGCCCTGGTTATAACCCGATGTTATCCAAGCTCTGTACAATCAGAAGTGTAGACTCATCACATATACAGTACAGGGTTACATGAATGGTCACACATGACTTTCACATGATCTAGTGTGAGTGATTGGTGGAGGTTTGTATAGACATGTGTGCTGCTCAGGAGGGATCTGTCAGCTGTGATCAGACTGCACACTCCTCCCCCCTCCCCCATACACTCACTATCTCCTCTGATTCTCCTGTTACCTTAACCCTTCACTGCATCACCTGCAATAAAAATACTCCTAAACTTTCCAGCTTTGCATCCTAGGAGACTTTTCTCAGGCAAAAAACAATTCAGCTCCCCTCCTCTCTTCCTCTGGCCAGCCCATCAGGAGCTTCAGTGAGCTCCGCCTCCCGATTCTCTCAGCACTTCGCACTGGTGATTGGAGGGGGGGGGGTGGAGTCAGAGATACCAGAGACTGTGCAGGAGACTGGAGGAGGAGGAGGGGGGGAGACAGAAAGGAGCTTTGGATTCCAGCACACACCGCAGGCACAGTGTACTTATTTAAAAGTAATGCTGCTGCTACAGTGACAGGTGTGCCGATGGTCCCCCCCCCGCCTGAATGGTCTCTTCCTGTTCTGGGCTGAATCATGTGCCCGGGTTACAGGCAGTACAAAACCCGGGCACATGACTCAAGACACGTACTGTCCGGGTGAATCCCGGACAGGTGGCAACCCTACATGTGAGGCACATGCCTGATGAAGGGGTCCTGCGTGACTCTGAAACGTTGCACTACCTGTTATGTACATTCCAGGGTCTTTGCAACGGCTGTGCCCATTATGAAGGGTTCCCATATCCTTATGCTGAGTTCCCGGGTCTGTACACCTGCTGTGCCCATTATGAGGGGTTCCCACCATCCCTGTGCTGAGTTTTTAGGTCTGTACACCTGCGGAGCCCATTATGAGGTGTCCCCCTATCCCTGGGCTGAGTTCCCGGGTCTGTACACCTGCTGTGCCCATTATGAGGGGTTCCCACCATCCCTGGGCTGAGTTCCCGGGTCTGTACACCTGCTGTGCCCATTATGAGGGGTTCCCACCATCCCTGTGGTGAGTTCCCGGGTCTGTACACCTGCTGTGCCCATTATGAGGGGTTTCCACCATCCCTGTGCTGAGTTTTTAGGTCTGTACACCTGCTGTGCCCATTATGAGGGGTTCCCACCATCCCTGTGCTGAGTTTTTAGGTCTGTACACCTGCTGTGCCCATTATGAGGGGTTCCCACCATCCCTGTGGTGAGTTCCCGGGTCTGTACACCTGCTGTGCCCATTATGAGGGGTTCCCACCATCCCTGTGCTGAGTTTTTAGGTCTGTACACCTGCTGTGCCCATTATGAGGTGTCCCCCTATCCCTGGGCTGAGTTCCTGGGTCTGTACACCTGCTGTGCCCATTATGAGGGGTTCCTACAATCCCTTGATGATTTCTATTTATTTCATACAAAGGTGGGTGAGAACAGAGCTGGGATTCTGACTGAGCGATCTCACTGCTGGAGAATTGAAGACATAAAAGAAGCCAGCCAGGCTCCACCTGTAATAAAGACGCACTTTTGGTGGGATTAATGAAACCCTTTAGGGCTGACAACATGTTGGTTTTTGTTTCTTTGTGAAATGGTACTTTCCGCTCTGGTCTGTGGTTGGAGATCCAGAAAAGGCCAGTATGAGGAAATCTCTCTTCTTCTGTCTTTACCAGAAAACATCTGATGTACGCGCTCTCTTCTGCACGCGAGCTCGGAGGGACGGGGTGCGTTTACAATTTCTTTTTTTTTTTCCTATTTTACCTTTTTTTATTTTTACACTGTTCTTAAAAAAAAAAATAAAAATGTGTCACTTTTATTCCTATTACAAGGAATGTAAACATCCCTTGTAATAGAAAAAAAGCATAACAGGACCTCTTAAATATGAGATCTGGGGTCAAAAAGACCTCACATCTTATATTTACACTAAAAGGCAATAAAAAATGCAATGCAATAAAAAAAAAAAAAAAAAAAGTAGTTTAAAAAAATTTAAAAACTGCTTTAAGAGCTATGGGCGGAAGTGACTTTTTGACCCCGCTTCCACTCTGCATTGGTATGGAGCGCCCCCACCGCTTCCGACGGCTCTGGTAAGCGGCGGAGGGCACCGAAGCGCAGCAGGAGGGGCGGCCCTCCCCCGCCGCCGATAAAAGTGATCTAGCGACGAATACGCTGCTGAGACCACTTTTATCTTGAAGCGGACCGCCCGATGAAGAAGAAGATACTGGGGTTATGGTAGCTAGCTGCTGCCGTAACAATGATAATCCTCTTCAAAGTACCGACGTATAACGACGGCGGGTGGTCCGTAAATGGTTAAAGTGTTTTTTCTCCTAAAACATTGCATTTGGAAAACCGCTGTGCAAATACTGTGTGCCATAAAAAATTGCAACGACCCCCATTTTATTCCCTAGGATCTTTGCTAAAAAAGAAAAAAAAAAGTAATGTTGGGGGTTCTAAGTAATTTTCTAGCAAAAAATACTGATTTTTACTTTACTGGTCCTTAAAGAAGAAGTAAACTTATTTTACCTTTTATTTTTAGACTGTCCTTTTAAAAAAAGAAAAATTGTGTCACTTTTATTTCTATTACAAGAGATGTTTACAGCAGGCATCGGGCAGCAGACATCGGGCAGCAGGCATCAGACTATAGGCATTGGACATCAGGCAGCAGACATCATGCAGCAGACATTGGAAATCAGGCATCAGGCAGCAGGCATCGAACATCAGGCATGGGGCATCAGGCATCGGGCAGCAGGCAGCAGGCATGGGACATCAGGCATTGGGCAGCAGGCATTGGGCAGCAGGCATTGGGCAGCAGACATGGGACATCAGGCATTGGGCAGCAGGCATGGGACAGCAGGCATTGGACATCAGGCATCTGGCAGCAGGCATGGGACATTAGGCATCGCAGCTCAGGGAATGGGCAGCAGGCATCGGGCAGCAGGCATCGGGCAGCAGACATGGGACATCGGTCATCGGGCAGCAGGCATGGGATATCAGGCATCGGGCAGCAGGCATGGGATATCAGGCATCGGGCAGCAGGCATCGGACAGCAGGCATCAGGCAGCAGGCATCGGGCAGCAGGCATCGGAGAACAGGCATCGTGCAGCAGGCATCGGAGATCAGGCATCGGGCAGCAGGCATCAGACATCAGGCATCGGGCAGCAGGCATGGGACATCAGCCATCAGACATCGGGCAGCAGGCATCGGAGAACAGGCAATAGGCATCGGGCAGCAGGCATAGGACATCAGGCATCGTGCAGCAGGCATCGGAGATCAGGCATCGGGCAGCAGGCATCAAACATCAGGCATTGGGCAGCAGGCATGGGACATCAGGCATTGGGCAGCCGGCATGGGATATCAGGCATGGGACATCAGGCATCAGACATCAGGCATTGGGCAGCAGGCATGGGACATCGGTCATCAGGCAGCAGGCATCGGGCAGCAGGCATCGGAGAACAGGCAATATGTATCAGGCATCGGGCAGCGAGCATCGGGCAGCAGGCATGGGATATCAGGCATCGGGCAGCAGGCATAGGGCAGCAGGCATCAAACATCAGGCATCGGGCAGCAGGCATGGGACATCGGGCATCAGGCAGCAGGCATCGGGCAGCAGGCATCGGAGATCAAGCAAAAGGCAGCAGGCATCAGGCAGTGAGCATCGGGCAGCGGCTCCTGTGTCTCCTTTCCTCCATCACGGTGGCTGTTCGTCACCTCCCCTCCTCCTAGACGTCAAATAGGATCACCTATCTATCCTAGACACATAGATTAGTCACATGGATTAGCATCCAACCGGATTACTGCCCCAGTGACCCAGGAAACCATAGAGGAACCATAATGGGCGGAGCAGTGGTGTAGTGGGTAGCACTTTCGCCTAGCAGTAAGAAGGGTCGCTGGTTCGAATCCCAACCACGACACTACCTGCTTGGAGTTTACATGTTCTCCCTTTGCCTGTGTGGGTTTCCTCCGGGTACTTCGGTTTCCTCCCACACTCCAAAGACATGCTGGTAGGTTAATTGGATCCTGTCTAAATTGTCCCTAGTGTAGCAATAAGTCACGGTGGAGCTGCTGGTTTAAAGCGGGCTGTTACCGTCACGTTTGTTACCTTTATTTCACCAGAACCGGGTCTAGGGTCCCGTTGAGTTCACCACCACACAATGCAGGCACCGGACACTCAAGTATCTTTTCCAATGCTTTAATAAACTTGAGTTGAAGGAAGTAGCAGGAAAGAGGTAGAAGGAAAGTTGTATGGAAGCTCAAATACCTTTTATTAGCATTCCTAATGTAGCATTACAGATTGAAAGCTTGTAGCTGATTAAACTCTCACTGTAGAGTTGAATCTTTGCTCGCCCGGATAGGTTTCTCTCACCAGCCTAGCAGCCAGTACGTAGCATGAACAAAAGTCTCTGCGACAGACTTGATTGGAACAAACCCGTACGATCCTCTGCCACAGGATGTAATGGTTTACGGTGAATATCAAACACAGCACTAGAACCTTTAAGCCAACCCGGCAGTACTATGCGGTAGGATTACTTTAGGATACGTCCTCCAACTGAGTCACCAGGCCCCTCTCCAGACCAGCACTCTGCATGATCCTTCCATGACGGGTCCTCCCCTGGGATCTTCTCAGTTGTCCAGCTTCTTCACACAGGATAGACAGCCCAGGACCATTCCTCTGCTGCTGTGGTAGGCCCCAGACAGGCTTCTGGGCCCACCCACATGCTGCAGCGACGTGGGCCTCCCGATCGGAGGGCCACGAGGTAGTACTGTTAGCGCATACCTGTCGGCCAGGAGGGCCAGCAGGTGGACGGAAAACAACCTCAAAACATGGCGTCTGTCCCATAAATACCCTCTCCCAGGATGCAACTTGGAGGACCACCTCCACCGAGTTATCCCCGGGACATTTTAACATGTTGCTTTTCCAACACTGACCCATGGCGACAACGACACCCACAGGCACAGTGTGGAACTACATGCAACTCAGCCAAGCTGGAACAGAGTCAAATCTAACTACACATAAACAGATAACCCACTGAATTTATCTATCAGCAGTAGATGAAAAATCTACCAGGGCTGCAATAGACGTTGTCCTGAACATCTGTCAAAAATTAACTCCCAAGCCTGAGAGTAGGTATTTGAACTTGAAACTTGGATAAGGGCAAAGAAGAAGGAAAGACAGTATAGAGATATACAATTTCAACATTTATATAACAATATGTTCCATTCCGCAAACAAAATCACATTATGACTGTCACAACCCCACTGTCTATCTAGCTGAAAAGCCTAACAGCTTGATAAAGGATCCAATTGCTCCTGAAAAGAAAACAAAGTTAGACACACACTATGTACAATATCCTCAATAACAGTTTAGGAGCAAAGTCTCATTCCAAAGAAGAATGACACTCTCTTCCCATATATTTTTTTCTTTTTAAAGAAACAAACTAAAGAACTTTAGAAGTCCATCCCTATATTTTTTTCCTAGGTAAATCACATCCTTTCAATGTGGAAAAATCCAGCTAGCAAAAAGTCTTTGGATTCGGAAACGTTGAGATGAACATTATATCTTGACTACGAAGATCGCTAAACACTGACACTGTCTAACTATACACCCCAAAGTTCTCTGTTCATAATCACCAATAAAACCGAGGATCTGGCAATGTCAATTTCTTTCCCAGTTTATTCACTGTGGTGATAAAGTACACAATATCGTCTTTTCCTGGTCTGCAAATGACCACTTTGTCAGCATGAATGTGCCGACCATAGTTCCAGTGTAGGAAACTTCCACTGAATCGTTCATCCATAGCAACAGAATATCCAGTTTTCCGGAAAGGCTTAGGCACAGACAAATAGTCCCAAACAGCTTCACTGTACCACAGTTCCCGGTTAGCTTCAATTTCTTGCATAATGTCCTGAGTAACGTAGGGAAACTCCAAGCCATATTCTGTGGTGACATGCTTGTTAAGCACTCTCTGCATACGTGCAAGTTTAGGCAACAATCTATTTTTCCCCAAACCAGGAGGCACACAAGAGTTCGATGATTTGCTCACCATAGACCCGATGGGTGTCGGAAGCAAAGTAGTAACTTTAGGCAATGTCTCCTTGATAGTACTGTGTGGCTCCACACAAGGTGATGTTCTCCCAGAATCCAGGGCTGTCCACTCTGAGAAAGTCAAAGCAGAAGCAACATCTTCACCCTGAGCCCATAATAGTTCCTGTGACATTGTCTCAAATAAATCATCATCACCGGAGAGATCCGACACGGAATCTATCTCCGAATCTCTCAACTCTTCTGCCGGCAAGTATTTACACAAAGTCCCAGATACATTCCCCTCTAAATACCCTCTCCCAGGATGGAACTCGGAGGACCACCTCCACCGAGTTATCCCTGGGACAGAGGAGCACTTATACACTTTAACATGTTGCTTTTCCAACACCGACCCATGGCGACAACGACACCCACAGGCACAGTGTGGAACTACATGCAACTCAGCCAAGCTGGAACAGAGGCAAATCTAACTACACATAAACAGATAACTCACTAAATTTACCTATCAGCAGTAGATGAAAAATCTACCAGCGCTACACTAGTATGTATGAATGTGAGTTAGGGACCCTTAGATTGTAAACTCCTTGAGGGCAGAGACTGATGTGAATGTACAATGTATATGTAAAGTGCTGCGTAAATTGATGGCGCTATATAAGTACCTGAAATGAATAAAAATAAATATTCCTCTTGACTTCATCTCCTTCTGCAATGCCACTGTAGATGAGAGGCACTTGCAGTGGAGAAAAAACAGATTGCACCCGCCCACACTTTGATGGGTGGGTGTCATACTGGAGGAGTGGGCATTCCTAGGCTGTAGTTGCATACATTTTTCATTTTGAAGGGGTAGTGATAGCACCGTCAACCACCCTAAGATCTCCCACAATACTTTTACTGTGGGTGGGCAGCAGGGGCAGGCTCGGCAACGTATGAATGCATTGGTTCACACATGTGCACTTGTGCTGCCCCTGGGGCATGAAGTGAACCACTCCAGTACCTATTGTGCCCACCGGATTACAGTTCCCTGTACCTGGCCGCTTTGAGCGGCTGGGAGATCACATGATCCCAATGTATACACAACTCCAGTGTTATTAATGGGTTTCATTCGTAACAGCTGTGCTTCCTGGTGTTGTGATTGGCCCACAGCTATCACATGGTACCTAGGCCAATCACAGCACCCTGTACCATGTGATTAGCTGTAGCCAATAACAGCATTTCAACAAGTGTTGTGATTGGCCCACAGCTATCACGTGGTACCTGGGGCAATCACAGCACCCTGTACCATGTGATTAGCTGTAGCCGAACACAGCATGTCAATAGGTGTTGTGATTAGCCCACAGCTATCACATGGTACCTGGGGCAATCACAGCACCCTGTACCATGTGATTAGCTGTAGCCAATCACAGCATCTCAACAGAAAGCAAGCTGTCATGAATGGAAAACCCATTCATGACAGTTCAAATGTTTATTGTTACAGTGGTCATCAAAAAATAAATACAAAAGCCTGGTTGGAGCCCAGGGCTGAGGCCGACTTCCGGGACTTTTCCATTTTCCATTAAATGGCCAGTGTAGTTACACTCTCGCCCAGTGCTCTGTGACCATTTACCCCTCCTCTCTCCACTCCATCGTCCATCATGATCAGTGTCTGCTCTGCTCCTCAGAAGATTCTCTCCCTCTCCCTCATGTGACTGGTATAGGTGATGGTCCACACTTAACCACTTGCCGCCAAATTACGTACCTGTACGTCATTGGCTTCAAGTGGTTGTACCGGAGTGATTATATACAGCTGCAGGTATCACCCCGGTACCATTCTTTAGAGGCCGATGGTCAGCTCTCTAGTAATAACAGCCACTCGGCTGTTATTCCAAGAAACGGGAGGGGACATCCCCCCGCCACCTTCCGCCGCTCACCTGGTCTCTCCCGTCCAAGTGGCAGACCTGAGCAACCAGCCGGCATGGCTTTTGATCGGGTCTCGGATGTAGTAACCTGGAAGCGACGTCACAACAAACTCCAGATCTCTCCATAAAGAGTACCTGTCACCACCTATTACATTCCTTCTGACAGCAATAAAAGTAAAAAAAATATTAAGTAAAAGGGACAGTGTAAAAATATTTTTTTTTTTTTTAAAGCGCCCCATCCTTCCGTGCTCGCTCGCCAAAGTGAACACATACGTAAGTCGCGTCTGCAAATGTAAACAGTGTTCAAACCACACATGTGAGGTATCACCACGATCGTTAGAGCGAGAACAATAATTCTAGCACTAGACCTCCTCTGTAACTCTAAACAGGTAACCACTAAAAAATTGAAAGCGTCGCCTATGGAACTTTTTAAGTACCATAGTTTGTCGCCATTTCCCCAAGTGTGATCAATTTTAAAGCATGACATGTTAAGTATCTATTTACTCAGCATTACATCATCTTTCACGTTATACAAAAAAATCAGGCTAACTAAAAATCGGGCGTGACATAAAGTATTGCAACGACCGCCCATTTTATTCTCTAGGGTCTCTCCTAAAAATCTATATATATAATGTTTGGGGGTTCTAAGTCATTTTCTAGCAAAAAATACTGATTTTAACTTGTAAGCAACAAGTGTCTGAAATAGACCTGGTCTAATTATTTTCCAGCTCAAATGTTATTTTTGATGATTACATAGTTACATAGTAGGTGAGGTTGAAAAAAGACACAAGTCCATCAAGTCCAACCTATGTGTGTGATTATGTGTCAGTATTACATTGTATATCCCTGTATGTTGTGGTCGTTCAGGTGCTTATCTAATAATTTTTTGAAACTATCAATGCCCCCCCGCTAGGACCACCGCCTGTGGAAGGGAATTCCACATCCTTGCCCCTCTTACAGTAAAGAACCCTCTACGTAGTTTAAGGTTAAACCTCTTTTCTTCTCATTTTAATGAGTGGCCACGTGTCTTGTTAAACTCCCTTCCGCAAAAAAGTTTTATCCCTATTGTGGGGTCACCGGTACGGTATTTGTAAATTGAAATCATATCCCCTCTCAAGCGTCTCTTCTCCAGAGAGAATAAGTTCAGTGCTCGCAACCTTTCCTCATAACTAAGATCCTCCAGACCCTTTATTAGCTTTGTTGCCCTTCTTTGTACTCGCTCCATTTCCAGTACATCCTTCCTGAAGACTGGTGCCCAGAACTGGACAGCATACTCCAGGTGTGGCCGGACCAGAGTCTTGTAGAGCGGGAGAATTATCGTTTTATCTCTGGAGTTGATCCCCTTTTTAATGCATGCCAATATTCTGTTTGCTTTGTTAGCAACAGCTTAGCATTGCATGTCATTGCTGAGCCTATCATCTACTAAGACCCCCAGGTCCTTTTCCATCCTAGATTCCCCCAGAGGTTCTCCCCCCAGTGTATAGATTGCATTCATATTTTTACCACCAAAATGCATTATTTTACATTTTTCTACATTGAACCTCATTTGCCATGTAGTCGCCTACCCCATTAATTTGTTCAGATCTTTTTGTAAGGTTTCCACATCCTGCGGAGAAGTTATTGCCCTGCTTAGCTTAGTATCGTCCACAAATACAGAGATTGAACTGTTTTCCCCCATTATCCTCCAGAGTAGCAGATTAGTAGTGCAAACAAATGTATTAAAAAGCAATCATAGTCCATAAATCACTGAGATTAAATGACAACAAGTTCATGAGTGGGCACACGGTTCTACAGAATATTACAGAAATTCATACACTTCCTCTTTGTTGTGGCATTTCTAAGTTCCTAAAACTGAAATGCAGTATGTGGTGACACCTTTTTTAGGACGTTCCTAAAGATAAAATCAACAGGTTTCGAAGATGAAGACTGAGTAGGGCACAGAATTGGGTTTGTCTGCAGCCTGCAATGAAGGGGGGTAAAAATCTGGAGAGGGAACCAGGTAGGTTGTAGATGTGATCATTGATTAAGATTGAGGGGGGGGGATATGAATGGGGTCACTTTGACATAGTGGGCCAGCAAAGGGATTATTTGATGCATCTGGCTAGTGAGGGATCACTTTGATGTAGTTGACCAGAAAGGGTTCACTTTAACACAGTTGACCAGGAAGGGATAACTTTGATGCAGTTGACCAGAGAGCGGTCATTTTGATGCGGTTGGCCAGAGAGGGATCACTTTGATTCAGTTGGTCAGGGAGGAATCACTTTGATTCAGTTGGCTAGAAAGGGATCAGTTTCATTCAATTGGCCAGATAAGGATCACTTTAACGCTTTTGGCCAGAGAGGAATCACATTGGTGCAGTTGTCCAGCAAGGGATCACTTTGATTCAGTTGACCAGAAAGGGCTCACTTTGATGCAGTTGACCAGAGAGGGATTCCTTGGACGCAGTTGTCCAGAGAGGGATCAATTTGATTCAGTTGACCAGAGAGGGATCACTTTGACACTGTTGGCCAGAGAAGGATCACGTTGATTCAGTTGACCAGAAAGGGCTCACTTTGATGCAGTTGACAAGAGAGGGATTACTTTAACACAGTTGACTAGAGAGGGATTACTTTAACACAGTTGACTAGAGAGGGATTACTTTGATTCAGTTGACCAGAAAGGGATAACTTTGATGCAGTTGACCAGAGAGGGATCACTACAATCCAGTTGGCCAGAGAGGGATGACTTTGATTCAGTTGACCAGAAAGGAATACATTTGATGCAGTTGGCCAGAGAGGGATCACTTTGACGCAGTTGGCCAGAGAGGGATAACTTTGATTCAGTTGACCAGAAAGGAATACATTTGATGCAGTTGTCCAGAGAGGGATCAATTTGATTCAGTTGGCCAGAGAAGGATAACGTTATTCAGTTGGCCAGAGAGGAACCACTTTGACGCAGTTGACTAGAAAGGGCTCACTTTAACACAGTTGACCAGAAAGGGATAACTTTGATGCAGTTGACCAGAGAGGGACCACTTTGATGCGGTTGGCCAAAGAGGGATCACCTTGATTCAGTTGGCCAGGGAGGGATCACTTTGATGCTGTTGGCCAGAGAGGGATAACTTTGAAGCAGTTGGCCAGCCAGGGATAATTTTGATTCAGTTGGCTAGAAAGGGGTCACTTTGATTCAGTTGGCCAGGGAGGGATAACTTTGATGCTTTTTGCCAGAGATGAATCACATTGGTGCAGTTGTCCAGCGAGGGATCACTTTGATTCAGTTGACCAGAAAGGGATCACTTTGGCGCAGTTGGCCAGAGAGGGATCACTTTGACACAGTTGGCCAGAGAGGGATCACTTTGATGCAGTTAGCCAGAGAGGGATCACTTTGACGCAGTTGGCCAGAGAGGGATCACTTTGATTCAGTTGGCCAGAGAGGGATAACTTTTTTGAGTTGGCCAGAGAGGGATCATCACTTTGACACTGTTGGCCAGAGAGGGATCACTTTGATTCAGATGACCATAAAGGTATCACTTTGATGCAGTTGACCAGAGAGGGATTCCTATGACGCAGTTGGCCAGAGAGGGATCAATTTGATTCAGTTGACCAGAAAGGGCTCACTTTGATGCAGCTGACCAGAGAGGGGTACCTTTGACGCAGTTGGCCCAAGAAGGATCAATTTAATTCAGTTGACCAGAGAGGGATCACTTTGACACTGTTGGCCAGAGAGGGATCACGTTGATTCAGTTGACCAGAAATGGCTCACTTTGATGCAGTTGGCCAGAGAAGGATAACTTTTTTCAGTTGGCCAGAGAGGGATGACTTTGATTCAGTTGACCAGAAAGGAATACATTTGATGCAGTTGGCCAGAGAGGGATTACTTTGACGCAGTTGGCCAGAGAGGGATAACTTCATTCAGTTGGCCAGAGGGGGATGACTTTGATTCAGTTGACCAGAAAGGAATACATTTGACGCAGTTGGCCAGAGAGGGATCAATTTGATTCAGTTGGCCAGAGAGGGATAACTTTATTCAGTTGGCCAGAGAGGAATCACTGTGACGCAGTTGACCAGAAAGGGCTCTCTTTGATGCAGTTGAGAGGAGAGGGACCACTTTAACACAGTTGACTAGAGAGAGGTCAGTTTGATTTAGTTGACCAGAAAGGGATCACATTGAAGCAGTTGACCAGAGAGGGATGATTTTAATTCAGTTGACCAGAAAGGAATACATTTGATGCAGTTGGCCAGAGAGGGATCACTTTGATGCAGTTGGCCAGAGAGGGATCACTTTGATTCAATTGACCAGAAAGGGATAACTTTGATTCAGATGACCAGAAAGGGATCACTTTGACGCAGTTGACCAGAGAAGGGTCACTTTGACATAGTTGGCCAGCAAATGAACTACGTTGATGCCGTTGGCCAGTGAGGGATTACTTTGATTCAGTTGACCAGAAAGGGCTCACTTTGACGCAGTTGACCGGAGAAAGACCACTTTGATGCAGTTGGCCAGAGAGGGATCACTTTGATTCAGTTGACCAGAAAGGGATAACTTTGATTCAGATGACCAGAAAGGGATCACTTTGACGCAGTTGACCAGAGAAGGGTCACTTTGACGCAGTTGACCAGAGAAAGACCACTTTGATGCAGTTGGCCAGAGAGGGATCACTTTGATTCAGATGACCAGAAAGGGATCACTTTGAAGCAGTTGGCCAGAGAGGGATCACTTTGATTCAGATGACCAGAAAGGGATCACTTTGAAGCAGTTGGCCAGAGAGGGATCACTTTGATTCAGATGACAAGATAGGGAGCACTGTGACACAGTTGACGATAGAGGAATCACTTTGACGCATTTGACCAGATAGGGATCACTTTGATGCAGTTGGCCAAAGAGGATCAATTTGATTCAGTTGGCCAGAGAAGGATAACTTTTTTCAGTTGGCCAGAGAGGGATCCGTTTGACACAGTTGACCACAGAGGGATAACTTTGATTCAGTTGGCCAGAGAGGGATCACTTTGATGCAGTTGACCAGAGAAAGACCACTTTGAGCCAGTTGGCCAGAGAGGGATCACTTTGATGCAGTTGGCCAGAGAGTTGCACAGTGTTTGAACAACATGTCCATGTTGACATGCTAGTCGCTGGACCCCTGTTTTCTCGTCTAGAGTTTTTCTGTGCTTTCAGTAATTCCCACCATCTTCTAGTTTGCTCCCAATGTGTCCCAGTCTGCTTCCAGCCTTGTGTTCCCAATGTGTCCCAGCCTGCTTCCAGCCTTGTGTTCCCAATGTGTCCCAGCCTGCTTCCAGCCTCGTGTTCCCAATGTGTCCCAGCCTGCTTCCAGCCTCGTGTTCCCAATGTGTCCCAGCCTGCTTCCCGCCTTGAGTTCCCTGTGTGTCCCAGCCTCCTTTCAGCCCTGTGCTCCCAGTGTGTCCCTGTCTGCTTCCAGTCTTGTGTTGTCAGTGTGTCCCAGCCTGCTTCTAGTCTGGTGTTGTCAGTGTGTCCCAGCCTGCTTCCAGCCTTGTGTTCCCAATGTGTCCCAGCCTCCTTCCAGCCTTGTGTTCCCAGTGTGTCCCAGCCTCCTTCCAGCCTTGTGTTCCCAGTGTGTCCCAGCCTCCTTCCAGCCCTGTGCTCCCAGTGTGTCCCAGCCTGCTTCCAGTCTTGTGTTCTTCGGTTTAATATATTTTATTGAGATGAATGGCATTGTAGAAAGAAAGAAAAAGAAATAACAATACTTATTAACCGTGACCTGAATATACAGTGGCCACCCAAATTTTGTATTACCACATGCCCTCTTGTGCTTCGGCAACTGAGGAACAAGAGACTGCACAAATGAAACGTACTGAAATATTTGCTATCAATGCCAATCTTTACATAATAAAAAAAAAAGGAGAGAAAGAAGAGAAAAAAATAAAATAAATAAATATATGAATGAAGTAAAATTAGGAAAAATGATAGCATCCTAACAATCACAAGAAAGATGACAACTGAGGTGATTCCAGAAACTTCACCCACGGTGCCCAGACTTCCCTAAACTTAAAGTGATTGTAATGCCCCGTACACACGAGCAGGTTTTCCGTCGGAAAAATCTTGGATGGTTTTTCCGACGGAATTCCGCTGAAGCTTGCCTTGCATACACACAGTCACACAAAAGTTTGCTGAACTTACGAACGTCAAGAACGCGGTGACGTACAACACTACGACGAGCCGAGAAAATGAAGTTCAATGCTTCCGAGCATGCATCGAATTGTTTCCGAGCATGCGTAGGAATTTTGTGCGTCGGAATGTGTACAGACGATCGGAATTTCCAATCGTAACTTTTTCCGACCGAAAAATTGAGAACCTGCTCTCAATCTTTTGCTGGCTGGAATTCGGCCAGCAAATATCGGTCTTTTGCTGGCCGTATTTCCGATCGTGTATACGGGGCATAAGGGTTTTTTTTTTTTTTTTAAATAACAAACATATCATACTTACATCTTCTGTGCAGCTCCTTTTGCACAGAGTGGCCCCGAACCTGCTCTTCTAGGGTCCCCTGGCGGTTCTCGCGGCTCCTCCCCACATCAGATAACCCCCTAGGAGAAGCGCTCTTCCAGGGGGTTACCTTGCGGGCGCACTCCCGAGTCCAGCATTTGGCATCCATAGCCGCCGAATGTTGGACTCGGCCCTGCCCCCTGGCGCCTGCTTCATTGGATTTGATTGACAGCAGTTTGTTTTAAAATTTTGAAAACAGGTATTTTTTCTCCTTCATTGATGTGCATTGATGAGGTTGCACTGATGGGCACTGATATGCTGCACTGATGGGCACTGATAGGCACTGATAAGGTGGCACGATTGGGCACTGATAGGTGGCACTGATAAGCACTGATGAGGCGGCACTGATAGGTGGCACTGATGATTGGCACTGATGGTTGGCACTGATGGGTGGGACTGATGGGCACTTATAGGTGGCACTGATGGGCACTAGTAGGCACTGGTAGGTGACACTGATAGGCAGCACTGATCGGTGGCACTGATGATGAGGCAAAGGTAGGTGGCACTGTGGGCACTGGTAGGAGGCAGTACTGGCTACTGATAGGTGGCAATGGTGGGCACTGATGAGGCAGCCGTGGCTCTCTGTGTGCGGGACCGATGTCCCTCTGACAGAAGCCGATGATCTGCTTTTTTTTTCCCCCTCACGCTGACAGTGTGAGGGGAAAAAAAAAATACAGACTATCGATTTTCTGTTTACATCACATGATCAACTGTCATTGGCTGACAGCTGATCATGTGGTAAGGGGTTGGTGATCAAAGAGCACGCCAAGCGCGACCCACAGGGGCATGCAGGCAGCTCATGCACGGGAGGATGTCCATGGACGCCCTCCCGGCAATTAAGGCCGCGCTGTAGCTGTCTTTCGGCTATAGCGCGGGTGGCAAGTAGTTAAAAGTCCTAGGTCCTATGTCCAGTCTTGGACATAGGAGGGGCGGTCAGGAAATGTGTGCGAAAATAAAATGTCATACATTTTAGATAAAGCATGGGGGCATTTTGAGTCAGAGAGACACAGCTCCTCAAACTGAGTTAAGTCCCCACAGAGACTTGACCTACTCAGCTCTTTATAAAAATTGCGTAATTGAAAATATTGAAGGCACTCACTCAGTCTTGTGTTCCTAGTGTGTCCCAGCCTGCTTCCAGCCTTGAGTTCCTAGTGTGTACCAGCCTGCTTCCAGTTTTGTGTTTTCAATGTGTTCCAGCCTTCTTTCAGCCTTGTGCTCCCATTGTGCCCCATCCTGCTTCCAGCCTTGTGCTCCCATTGTGTCCTATCCTGCTTCAAGCCTTGTGCTTCCAGGGTGTCCCATCCTGCTTCAAGCCTTGTGTTTCCAGGGTGTCCCATCCTGCTTCAAGCCTTTTGTTTCCAGTGTGTCCCAGCATGCTTCCAGCTCTATGTTTTCTTAGTGTGTCCCAGCCTTCGGCCAGCCTTGTGTCCCCAGTGTGTCCCGGCCTGCTTCCAGTCTTGTGCTCCCAGTGTGTTCCAGTCTGCTCACAGCCTAGTATTCCCAGAGTCTACCTACCTGATTCGAACCTTGTATTCCCAGTGTGTTCTAGCATGCTTTCCACGTTGTGTTCCCAATGTGTCCTTATCGGGTTCCAGCTGCTTGATCCCAGTGAGTCCCTAACTGTGTTCAGCCATGTGTTCCCAGTATGCCCTAATAAGCCTTGCTATTTCCTTCAGCCTTATCTGCTGCCTTGTGATACCTGTGCTCCAACACTGCCAGGGAGTTGCGGCAGTGCAGTTGCGATCTGCTTGGGTCAGTCAGAGGACCACAGCCTGAGTATCACCTGCAGAACAATCGCTCTACCTCTAGATGTTCAGGTGAAGACCCGGACCTTTTCAAGGCTCTCGCTGTTGCGAGGCAAGCAGATTCTCCAAATAATCTGTGTCAGCTCTGCGACTTTGGCCCATCTGCACCTCTGCCTCAACCAGTCCTGGTCATCTACTCCGACCCTAGTGGAAGATGAGTCTCAAGTCGTGATAATAATAATATAATTAAATTCTAGTGATCCCAAAGTTGTTCTGTTAAATGCTTAAAATGCTTAATTATACATTGTTATGTAAGTCGATATATTATAGTATGTATCATTGGTTTCAGTAACTTTTATAATTCTCCAAGAATAAATTCCCGATAGGTCACAATAAATGTCAATAGTATCATATTTCAGAAAAGCTCCATCTCTTATTGTTAAAATGCTGTGTAGAGCGCTATTATATCTGGTATATATGGTATCTACAATATCTATATTAAGGTCTGTGTTCTTCTTCAGGGAGCTCCTTTGAGGAAAATACGTATGCCAAGGTGGATGATTTTAATGTAAAAAGCAAGAATGCACCAAAAGCCGAAGGTAAGTTATTATAATGAGGGGTATCCTCTTAATCTATTATGGACAGCTGAGGTCTTGAGTCTTCATTCATAGGACACATGTCTACTAATACTAATACTGCTATACTGGATCTACCTATCAGAAATCACCTTTTACTATATCTATATTGAGGTAATAAAAACCAGCACCTTATTGGTTGCCGTGATTTAGTATACATTTTATACCTAGATACAATATACATGGTGATATACAGTATATCTACATATATTGTGGGAAATTAGCTGAAGTGTAAAGATCATAAAGACTCAGTCCACTCACAAATCCTTCTTATAAGGCCTCTTTCTGTCCATTATTATTAAAAACACAGGGGTTACCCTGGTAGGGGGTATTCAGAATTGTTCAGCAAACAAACACTTATTAGCAGCTTCCTGGTTTGTTTTTGCAGATCTGTTGCTCTGGCCTCAAACATAGACTCTTATCTGTTCCTCCAGACAGTACCCTCTAAAACTGGACACGTGTTTCTGGCTGCCCCCTTGCAGACATATGGGCTCCTTAGGGAAGGCCAGTCTCTCCCAAAACAAAATAGGATTGCACAAGCTGGTTGCTCAAAAAACATGGGGCCAGGATTGGAGAGTCCATCCCTCATAAGTCTCTACAAAGTCTCTGGGCTCCAGGACACAAAGGGGTTTTTCTAAACTCTGAGGAAACTGAAAATCCAGTTTTCTCCATATGACCTAACCGCCCCCCCCCCCCCCCCCCACGAGCCCCTCAACCTGCCTGGGCGAGAAAAAGTCTTTCTCACACTGTGATATAGTGTTATATATATATATATATATTTATATATATATAGCGCTGACAACTTCTGTTTCTAGTCATATGTGTGTTATACAGTACATAAGTTGTGTTAGCGCCATCTTGTGGACAATTGCAAAAGTACAATACATTTACGTTTCATGATTAAGTGAAGTGACATGGAAGTGATTTATTGTTTACTTCGGAACTTTAACTCTGACCCACCCACAATGCTCCTGGACAAGGTGAGAACTGAACTGCATTGTGGGAGGATATAAAAGGGCTGGGAGTGGCCATCTTAAGTCTCTTGTTCCTGGGACGCGTGGCCTGCCAGCAGCACTCTGTGGGTGTGGGTGTCCCACAGGTTTGCGGCCTACCTTGTGAAGGAGCGGAGCAGCTGAAAGGATCCTGCCGTCCAGTGTGCTGGAGCAGCAGAAGTGATCGTTCCGGAGACCCGTGGGGAGATAACCGAGGACTCCTGGTCGTTAGTGAATGGAACAGTGTGACGGCATGGTGGTGGTACCATATTGACTGAGAACTGCTGAAACGGAGGCATCCACCTGCCCGGATCCCGTCTGGTGAGAGGGTTAACACCCAGAAGTTTATTTAAATACTACACACACATTTAGAACTGTACAGAGTGTTGCTGGGACTGATAGTCCCACACAACAAGTTAAGTTGGAGAACTTCACCTCTGACTAGACTTCGGCATTCAAGAATGGATGCTAGATGTTTGTTTTCTTCATATGAGAACATTTGGTCAATCTGTTGGATTACAATTGTTTTAGTGTGTTACTTTATACTGCGCAACACCCAGGAGGAACCCCTTCGCGGATTACAATTATGAAAGCTAGCGAAGACTGAAGACGTCAGGACTATCTTTTCATTGCAGGGCCCTGCATTTAGTTACAAAGGATAGTGACTAAGGTCTAGAGCAGGGGGAGCTCCCGGGTACATTTGTATACAATTAGATATATTTGTGTCTGTTACTGATTGTCATAACCATTTCTTATACTGTCACATTACATTGGTGTGATAGTATATTTAGTGTAATAACTCTCAATATATAAAAAAATATTAATTTTACACAAAGACAGCAGTTATTTTTTGGTTATTACTGAAGTTTGTGTGCAGTGTTGTCATTTCTCCTGCAGGTGGAGCTACAGACACCCAGGTAGAGGTAGCTATAGCTATAAGTGTATTGTGGGTAGGGGATTGAACAATTTAAGAAGGGTGAAGAGCATAGAGGACAGGCCCGCTTAAACCAGCAGCTCCGCTGAGAGTTATTGCTACATATATATACAGAACCTAGGTCCTGAGGGATACTTAGTTGATGGAGGTGCAAAACGATGCATGAAGCATTGCCGTCCATTGCTCCTATCTTGGAAATTAACCAGTCCAATGGAAAACCCAAAGTTCCCACAATGCACACATACACTAATATCTGTAGACATAGACATACATACATACATACATACAGTAGTAGGACATGTAGTAGACATACAGTAGTAGGACATGTAGTAGACATACAGTAGTAGGACATGTAGTAGACATATGGTAATAGGACATGTAGTAGACATACAGTAGTAGGACATATTGTAGACATATGGTAGTAGTGTATGAACCAGAACCTACGCTCTCATTTGGCTATATCATGATATAGAAATAACATGATGTGATATGTACATATACAGTTATAGTGGAAGATTATTATATGATAGATGTGATATAAATACAGTTATAGTAGAAGATTACGGATTTGTATGCAGGGAACGAGCACACAGATGATCCGGGATGAATATAAAATGTCTTTACATGAGATAAGAATTCTGGAGGATTATTATACCGGCTGATACACGCAGGATTATTCACTATCCTCTCTGTCTGCAGAGATTCCGGCTGCCAAGAATACACAGCACCGGGTGATACTGATCCTGGGGATCCTCCTGATATTGGTCTTCATTACTTTGGTCACCCTCACGACTTTCCTGTTCATTTCCTGTGAGTATCTCTATTATATTGGGGTTTGGATTTGGCATTTGAACTTTGATTAGGTTCATGAACTTACCCCTTAATCAGAACCTGGGATGTTCAGCTCATCACTATCAGGAAAAAAAATATAAAAGACAAATATAAAAAAAAATGTAAATCTGTAAATAGCATTAAAAAAAAAAATGTTGAGTGAGAAATTGGCTGGTTTTTGCCCTTTTTAACTTCAAGAGACCGTTGGCCTCTCACTCCCGGGTTAAGCCTCATTCTGTTTTTTTCTAATCTTTTGAGATGGTCTTTTCAACCAATTGCAGACCCTCCCCTCTATGTCTCTCTACATACCTATATCTTCCTATTTATATCTCTATCTCACCTACAAGGCGGGGTAATCCTTGCACCCATCACTTCTTTGAGTCGTGTCTCCGAACATTTGTCCTTATTTTGCAAAGAGCCATTTCTGATTTTATAAAGGGACAAGGTGGTGTTGAGGCCTAGGACTTCTTTTTTGCCTAATGTAGTGCCAGGGTTGCTTTGCCGTCTCTGCCTATTGATCAGTGCAGGGACCCCCTTAGAAGGAAGAAAATATATTATTATATCAAATATATAAATCATTTTTTTTAAATTCATAAATAAATAAAAAATAAGTGTAAAAAGAGTACATACCTACCACAACCAGACAACCTCTTTTTTTTTTTTTTTTTTTCCTCAATAGATTTTTATTGAAAAGTATTTAATACAGAGTAAAAGAAATATTTTTAACATTATATTTCAGGAAATTTAGTCATCGTTATGATATTTGGTACAATATGAGACTATGGTACATCTTACCTAGTAGAAAATAAGTAAAGAAATAGCATTGCGGTATACACAAGGAAATATGTGGTAATTTGATTGGTTTTACGATTCTACAATTATAAGGAACAGTGCTAGTTAACCGACTGTGGTCTTAACCTGGAGGAGGGTTGTAGGACGACAGTTCTACCCGGACACCCCGCAAGGGTGCTAGACTGTGACCGTGAAGAACTATCCTCCCCTCCCCTATGAGTTAACTTCTGACTTCATCCATCTAAGTTTGTAACCATCGAAAGAAACATATCATAGATTGAATTTAAAGTTAGTTCTACCAAGTCGAATGGGTGGGTTATACACTTAAGAGTTATGATCGTCAGATAAGGTATTTTCGTCAGATTTAAGGTTAAAAATTTCGACAAATGCCGGAGAACTAGTCCAATCAGTCCACGGTTGCCACATGTGGATCATTTTCATTTTGTCGTGGCGTAACGCTAGGGTTGTTTCGTGTGTTAAGTGAACATGTGTAGAGTGGACTACATCTTTTAATGTGGGGGGATCTGGGTCTTTCCATTTCCTAGATATACTAAGTCTAGCTGCTAGAAGAAGGTGTGTAATGATATTCCTTATCGTGTTGGGGTATTGTTCTATGTCTAATGAGAGTAAAGCCAGAGATGGCCTACTTCTGATGGTCAGGTGTGTAATTTCTGAAAGTAGTTGAAAAATTGAGCTCCAATATTGTGTGAGCTTGGGGCAATCCCAAAATGTATGTAGCAAATCTCCTTTAATTCCGCAATTTCTCCAGCAGGTGTCCTCAAGGTCTTTACTAAATTTAGAAATTCTATCAGGGGTCATATACCAACGATATGTTAGTTTATATGCTAGTTCCCAAAGGGTGGAACAACAGGTAGTCTTATAAATGGATTTGCAAGTTTGTCTATTTTGAATGATTGTCCTAGATCTCTTTCCCATCGATTATCGGTGACGATGTGGTGAAAGTAGTCTTGTGGTGAAGCAGGTTGTAAAATAACGATATACCCTTACGGTGTGTTATAGGAGATCTAAAGTAGATCCATGCTTCTTGGGGAAGAGTACATTTCCAGGTTGTGAGCGATGTGAGGCAGTGATGGGTGCGGATGTATAGGAATATGTCAGAGGACGGGAGGTGGAATTCTTTTTGTAGTGAAGAAAATGATTTGGGTTTATCTGTGTCTATCAAATCAGACAGGTGGATTATGCCTTTTTCTTTCCATCTTAAGTAGGAAGTTGATAGTATTAGATGATGTAGAGATTCTATAGGGATGTGAACATTGGAGGGTATAGTGTGAGTTAAAGTGGTGTTCCTGCCAAAATTATACTTTTTAAATAAAAATACCCCTATAATACACAAGTTTAATGTATTCTAGTAAAGTTAGTCTGTAAACTAGGGTCTGTTTTGTTCGTTTATAGCAGTAGTTTGTTATTTTATAAACTTACAGCAGGCCGTGGCCATCTTAAGTGTGGGCATCTGAAGCCAGACTGTATTTCTTCCTGGATCTCATCCTTGCAGATCTCGCACATGCTCAGTGCAGCACAAGCAGTATAATAGGTTTCAGGTCAGGTTCCCATAGCAACGGCAGTGTCAGAGGAAGTTGCCACCCCTTCCCAGAAGGCATTGCAAACAGGAAATGATGCGATGAGCCACGGCTAGGGAGGAGGAAGTGAAAAATGAATACAGCAGATATACAGTAGGTGCTGAGAAAAAAAATTTAAAAATATCCAATTCGTTTGCAGTGCACAGTTTAGTGAGAGATGCTGAAGAGTTGTAAAAGTGGGTGGAACTCCACTTTAAAGGTGTTTGTTGGAGTCTGAACCAAGCTTTGATAGTCGCCAATATTGCCGGCGAGACGTGGGGAGGGATCTTTGCTCCTAGCGTAATAGCAAATAACCAAGAAGATATATTACCACCTGGGATTGCACATAATTCTATTTTGCCCCACAGTGTGGGGAGGGGGGGGGTTAGGAACCATTCTCTAGCTTGGGTGAGGATAGAAGCCATGTAATAGTCTAAGAAATCTACATATCCTGTTCCTCCCGCTAGTCGGTGTTTAATTAGTTGAGAATGTCCGCATCTTGATTTTTTTACCCTGCCAAATAGTTTGTTTGATAAAAGTTTTTGTAAGGATTTGAAATAATGGAGGGGTATGGGGATGGGTATTGTGCAAAATAGGTAGAGTGCTTGGGGTAGATGAAACATTTTGAACGCCGCTAAGCCTCCCAGCCATGAGAATTCAATTGACACTAGCCTGGCAAGATCTTTTTGAAGTTTGGTTCTAAGTGGTAGGTAGTTCATAGTATATAATGATTTAGTTGATTTGGTCAATTGTATTCCCAGGTACGATATGCTGTTATCTGCCCATATGTATGGGAATTGTTTTTTGAGTCGATCGCTAGTAGGGTTGTTTATACCCAAATTTAGTATATAAGATTTAGTTTCGTTGATTTTGTAGTATGAGACATCACTGAACCAGGCGAGCGTCTTTTGTACCTCAGGCAAGGATCATTCAGGGTCAGTGATCATTAGGATCACATCGTCTGCGAACAGACTGATTTTGTGTTCTATGGTTGCTAGGGATATTCCAGATATTTTGTTGTTAGATCTAATGTGCTCAGCCATAGTCTCCATGATAAGGTTGAATATTAGTGGCGATAATGGGCAACCTTGCCGTGTACCGTTCGATATTTGGAAAGGTATAGACAGGGTATCTGCAGAGAACACCCGAGCAGAAGGGTTAGAGTATAGGGCCATTATTGCATTGTGTATTTGTCCCGTTAGGCCGAACTTGTTCAGCACTGCAGATAGGAAACCCCAGTGGACCCAATGAAATGCCTTTTCGGCATCAAGGGAAAGGAGTAGGGAAGGCAATTTAGAGGATTCTACATGGTGGATTATGTTAGTCAACCGTCTAGTGGCGTCTGAAGCTTGACGACCTTTGGTGAAGCCGGACTGGTCTTGGTGTATTAGAGAGGGGAGTATATCTTTGAGTCTGTTGGCAATGATTTTAGCATAGATCTTTACATCCAAATTAAGCAATGATATGGGCCTAATGTTTTTTGGGGTGGTAGGTTCCTTGCCGGGTTTAGGCAAAATAACTACCATGGCACTAAGCATTTCAGTGGGAAAGGAGGTGGATTGCACATTTGAGTTGAAGGCATGGCATAGGATGGGAGCTAGAATATGTTGGAAACGTTTATAGTATTCCCCCGTGAAGCCATCTGGGCCAGGAGATTTGAAGTTAGGGAGGTTGTTAATCACTTTTAGAATTTCATCAGTCGTGAATGGATCATTTAGTTTAGAGAGTTGTTGGTTTATAGATGGGAGCTGTATATTATTTAGGAAGGTTTGTATCATTTCTGGGGAGGGTTGGTTGGTGGTGAGGTCATTTTTAAGAATATACAGATCTTCGTAATATGTGCTAAAGGCGTTTGCTATGGAGTGTGGTTTAAGAAGTTTTTCTTTGGAGTGGGGGTGGAGAATGAAAGGGATTTTTGTTTTGTTTCTGTACCCCTTGACTCGTAAGGACATTGCCTTACCTGCTTTGTTATTTGTGGTATATGATGTGGATTTAAGTATTTTGTATGATTTTTCATATTTTTCAAGAAGGTGGGATCTCAATTCGTGTCTGAGAGTGAAGAGTTTGGATGTTAAGACAGGAGATGGGTTTATTTTGTTTAGGGATTCAGTCCTGGATATGTCAGCGGTCAGTTTATCTAGTTTCTGAGTCCTTTGTTTCTTAGCTCTAGCACCCATTTGAAGGAAAACACCTCGTATTACAGCCTTGTGAGCGTTCCATACCACCAGCGGATCAGATACCGACGCTTGGTTAAGCTTGAAGAATTCTTCTAGTTGTGTTTGAATAGGTGTTGAATAGCATGATGTATTAAGAAGGTGGTTACTTACTCTGCAAATATAGGAATTGGGTTGGGGCGTGTTGTCCTCAATAGTAATACTAATTGGAGCGTGATCTGACCAGGTGGTGGTATGGATAACAGATTTCGATATTCTCTGTAGTAGCCATTTGTCAGCTAGAAAGAGATCGATTCTCGAGTAGGTGTTGTGAAGCGCCGAAAGGAAGGTAAAGTCCCTCTCGTTCGCGTGACAACGCCTCCACACGTCATATAAATCATTAGTTGAAATAAAACTTTCTAAAGGAGAAACATGGTGTTTGAGTGCTGCGGTGGAGTCCATTTTGTTGTTTGGGACTAGGTTGAAGTCTCCACATATCAGTAAATGACCTTGTTGGAATTTTCATGCTAAACGCAGTGTCTTCCTAAGAAAGGTCATTTGACCGTGATTGGGAGCGTAAAGAGAAATTAAGGTGTATGGGATATTGTTGATCGTGCAAGATAGAAAAATGTATCTTTCTTTCTGTGACACATTGATGAAGCTGAAAGTTCACAGTGTCCCTAATGGCGATCAAGACTCCTCGTTGTTTTTTCGGAAATGAGGTCTGGAATACGTGCGGGAACTGACGGTGTTGAGATTTGGGGGAGGTATCAAGAGCAAAATGTGTCTCCTGTACGCAAAGCACGTCGCAGTTCTGGGCAAGTGCTGTTTTCCATAAGGAGGCCCGTTTTGCTGGGTGATTTAACCCTTTCGCGTTGAGGGAAATGATAGTGATTCCCATGGTAGGTGGTTGTGTGATGTGTCAGGAAGGTCAAAAAGTTAGTTGTTGGGCGTTGGATTATTCCTTAGGGATCCGATTGATGCTGGAGGAGAAGGCTGTAGTTGATGTCTGTTCGTTCAGTCGAGAGTCGGAGTATATAGGTTTTCCGTGTGTACCTTAGAGTTCCAATTACCTAGGCTTGATGACCATAAAAGGGTAAAGAAAAACAAAAGAGAAGAACAAAAGAGTGTATTTAAATAACAAAACGAGCTCAAGCGCACCTTGTGGTGGGCAAACAGGTTATTCAGAAACAGGCAGCTCGGGTGAGCAATTGGCCAACTTTGGGGATAAAGTTCAGCGAGCAAGGATAAAGGCACATTTTCAGACCGGACTTTAGAAGTTGCTCAGTGTAGTAGCTGGGCTGAGTAATCAGTGAGGTTTGTCCTTAAATTTCCCTCGATCTATCCCAAAGGAGAAAGGGTTTGGTTTCTCAGTGGGGTCCGGCAGGTTGCTGGGAGGTTCTGGTATGATTCCCCATGTATGAAGAAGTTTCATACCACCTTCTAGAGTTGAAATGGAGTGGGGTACGCCGTTATGGGTGACCAGAATTGTGGCTGGGTGACGCCATTTTTACGTGATTTTATGGTTATTCATGGCTTTGGTGATGGTTTTTAATTGCCTCCGCGTTTAGAGAGTATATTGTGATAGGTCAGCATATAGTTGGATGTCTGAGTACGGTGCTGGAAGTGGGGACATCTCCCTTGCTTTCATGAGGATTTGTTCTTTTGCTTGGTAAAAGTGGATTCGCAGAAGTACATCTCTGGGCACATCCTCTTCTAGGTGGCGGGGTTTGGGCAGTCTATGTATGCGATCTATAGTGAGCTCAATTGGGGATAGCTCAGGAAGCATACTGGAGAACATGGTGCTGGCGAAGTTTTGTAGTTCTCTAGGTTGGATGGATTCTGGAATGCCCCTTATTTTGATGTTATTGCATCTGGAGCTGTCCTCGAGGTCCGCGAGCTTAGCTTTGATCCATGTGGATTCTTCTTTTTGTGTAGTATAAGCATCTACTAGGTCATTTACAGTGTCAGTGCATTCCTCCATTTTGTGTTCCATAAACTGTACCCTGTTATCCATGTGTTTCATTTCCAGTGAGAACTGGTTAATTAGGGATGATAAGTTAGACATGAGGGATGATTGTAAGGATAGGAGCATGTCCTTCATAATGGTGTCCAGCACCGGTTGGCCTGTGGTGGGGAACTGTGCTATAGAGGACTGGAGTGAGGATATGGCAGAGTTATTATGCAGGCCTGTACTTACTGCGTCTGAGGCCTGGTCAGGGATATCCATCCGCATCCTCGATTTTGCTGGCTCTGTAGTGCCTGCAATGCGTCAGGTGGTAGATGGGATATCATTTCAGGGAGTGGGACCTGTGAGGAGGCTCCGGGCCGGTCCGAGTAACGTAGTGATTGCCTTGCTGATCCTCCAGCGGTGCCATCTTGGGATCCATGCTGTGGGCGGCAGGGCTGGAAGGAGGAGGATTCTAGCCATCTTGGCTCCTTCACCTGGTTCCTTTTGCGGGACATTGTGGCTGTGGGGCTCGGGAGAAGTAATCGTGACACTTTGGAGCTGGATGCTGCAGTAATCGTGCCTGTTTGTCGCTGTATGCCGGTCTGTCTGACGGAGCTCACAGCTCAAGCGTCCATCTTGGTGTGTGCGCAAGCCACGCCCCTCCAGACAACCTCTAGTTTATAACAGCAACATTCCAGATCCAGACTGCCTCTGGTCATTTGCATATTGAAGGAACATTTGAGGAAGAGTGAGTTGCTTATGGTCATTGTATTCCACCTGAGAGGATTTCTCCCTCTGTATTCGTTACTGGTTGCCCTTCCCACAGGGGGTAGACTTTTTAATATTTGCCTAGGGCTAAGGTGACTACTACCTTCCTGTGCAGAACCTCTGACTCTTAATTTAGACCTGTCTGACAATTAAAAAAAAAAGATTTTTAAATACAGCTTACCTGTAAAATCCTTTTCTTGAGAGTATGTCACGGGACACAGAGTATTCATTACATAGTGGTTAGATAGGCACCATCGGTGATTGGACACTGGTTAACCCCAATTAAGGAGAATTCCTCCCCTATATAACCCCTCCCATATGGGGAGGACCTCAGTTTTGTAGCAAAGCAATAGGTAAACACGTAAAACCCATAGAAGGGCGGGACCTCTGTGTCCCGTGATGTACTTTCAAGAAAAGGATTTTACAGGTAAGCTGTATTTAAAAATCCTATTTTCTTGATCATACATCACGGGACACAGAGTATTCATTACATAGTGGGATGTCCCAAAGCAATGCTGATTTGAGGGGAGGGAGACACAGATCAGAAAATAGACCGCAAACGGACCAGAGGAACTAAACTGCAGTCTGCAGTACACTGCGTCCGAAGGCGGTATCCTCTTGCCCTCTTACATCCACCTGATAGAATCTGGTGAATGTATGGACTGAAGACCAAGTCGCAGCCTTACAAATCTGAGCTATGGAGGCCTGGTGATGCACTGCCCAAGAAGCACTAACAGCCCTACTTGAGTGCGCTTTCACATGGCCTTTCTTATGGCCATCCGGCAGAATAAGCAAACAATCAGTTTTCCGTATCTGAGCGGTTGCCTGCAGATAGACACTGACTGCTCTAACCACATCAAGAGTGTGCAAAGATTCTTCCTCCGCGGACTGCGGATCTGAAAAAAGGATGGTAGGATTACATCTTGATTCAAATGGAATCCTGAAACCACCTTAGGTAAGAAGGAACGATTAGGACGCATAACAATCCTGTCCTTGTGAATAATTAAATACTGTACGGCTCTTTACAAGAAAAAGCTGCCAATTCTGATACTCTCCTAGCAGAGGATATGGCTATCAAGAAGACTAATTTTTTAGTCAAAAGCGCTAAAGGAGCCAGGTGCAGTGGCTCAAAGGGTTGTCCTTGTAAAGCCGACAACACCAAATTCAAATCCCATGGGCATACTGGAGGTTTGACTGGCGGATTCAACCGCAGAGCCCCCTGAATAAAGGCCCGGACATGGGAATGTGAAGCAATTGGCTTCTGAAAAAATACAAACAAAGCCGAAATTTGGACTTTGATAGTGCTCAAAGCCAATCTCATTTCTAGGCCTGACTGAAGAAAGGTCAAGATTCTGCTAATCATATACCTTCTAGGATGCCATCCCCTGGGTTCACACCAGGAAACATATGCCTTCCAGATTTTGTAGTAAATAAGCCTGGAGGCCGGCTTTCTGGCATTGACCAGAGTGGAAAGGACTGACTCTGAGAGCCCACGGTCTTTTAAAATGTGGGTCTCAGCAGCCAAGCCGTCAAATTTAGACTTCGTAAAGCAGGGTGGCAAATCTGACCCTGTGTGAGCAGATCTGGCCGGAATGGGAGGACCCAAGGCCTGCCCACTGCCATCTTTACGATCTCTGCATACCAAGGTCATCTGGGCCAAGCCGGGGCTACTAAAAGGACCGACTTTGCTTCCCTTTTGACCCTTCCCAGGAACCGCGGAAGAAGTGGGTTCGGAGGGAAGGCATACATTAGATTGTACTGATCCCATGGGATTGTCAGAGCATCTGACCCCTGAGCAAGTACATCCCTTGTTCTGGACACAAATTTGTCCAGCTTCCTGTTGAATCTCAACGCAAATAGATCCACATCTGGTGTTCCCCACCTTTCACATATGGTTTGGAATATGTCAGGGTGTAGGGACCATTCTCCTGGGCATAATTGCCGACGGCTTAAGAAATCCGCTTGCCAATTTTCCACTCCCGGGATGAATACCGCAGACAGGCAGGGAACATGGCTTTCTGCCCATGCAAGAATACGATTCACCTCCCTTTGGGCATCCAGACTTCTGGTGCCTCCTTGGTGATTGATGTAAGCCACAGCCGTGGCATTGTCGGATTGTATCCAAATAGGATGACCCTGTAGCCTGTAAGACCAGTCCATGAGGGCCAAGTAAATTGCCCGAATTTCTAGAATATTGATGGGCAAGCATCTCTCGGTTGCAGACCATCTTCCCTGTGTGCATGTTTCTTCCAGAACTGCTCCCCAGCCTGTCAGACTGGCATCGGTGGTTACGATCTTCCATTGTAGTGAAAGAAAGGCTTTGCCTTTCAAAAGATTTTTGGTTCGTAACCACCAATTGAACCTTTTGCGTATCCCTGGGGATAGGCACATCGGAAGATCCAAGGCATGAGCCTTTTTGTTCCAAGCTGCGAGAATGCTTCTCTGCAGGGGCCTTGAGTGAAACTGGGCAAATGGAACAGCCTCGAAAGTGGCAACCAACTTTCCTAACAGTCTCATACATAGCCGAATGGATGGACTCTTTTTGCTTAATACTAAGCGGACTAGAGCTCTTACGGCCTTAAACTTTGGCACTGGTAGAAACACCCTGCCTTGAGCAGTGTCTATGATCATGCCTAGATACTCCAACATTGTTGAAGGTTGCTAAGAAGACTTTTCTAGGTTGATTATCCAGCCTAGTCTTTCCATATGTCTTACTGTCTTGAAGACAGCACAGTTCAGGTGTGCCACCAATTGCTCTATGAGTAGCAAATCGTCTAGATAAGCTACCACAGTTATGCCCTGAGCTCTTAGATTTGCTAAGAGAGGGTCTAGAATTTTTGTAAAAATTTGAGGAGCTGTAGCGAGACCAGAAAGGAAGGGCCACAAACTGGAAATGGCGCTGGTCTACGCGAACCTTAGATATCTTTGGTGAAAAATCGGGACATGAAGATATGCATCCTTGATATCTATTGATGCCATAAATTCTCCCCCCTGCAGGGTGGAGACCACCGAACGTATTGACTGCATTCAGAAGCATTCAGAAGGATCGAATGTGTAGAAACTGATTCAGATCCTTTAGATCTAGGAAACGAGCTGGTGGAGGCTCTAGGAACTCTATTTTGTAACCTAGAGATACTGAAGAGACCACCCACTTGTCTTGAACCTCTTCCCACCAGGCTCCTGAAAACTGTAGGTGCCTTCCCCCCACTTGGCCGAGTCGAGTGGGGACGCCCCTTCACAGGGGTGTTTTGGGGCTCTGCTTGGCAGGCTTTCGTCCCCAAGCCTTTTTCTGCCCTTGGGTGTGACCCTGGGCCATTCCTCTGAAAGTGGATTGGGAAGGCCATCGCCATGTTCCAGGGGAAGGAGAAAGAGACTGTTTGAATGGTGGACGTTTTACTCCTCTTAACTGGTAGGAGTGTAGATTTACCACCTGTAATTTTTTGGATAAAATTATCTAGGTCATCCCCCAAATAGGCGTTCCCCTTTGAATGGGAAGCCAGCTAAATATCTTTTGCATGAAAGCTCTGCTGCCCAATTTTTAAGCCAAAGGGACCTGCACATATGTACCAACAGGAGAGACAAATGAAATGCTTGCTTGGCAGAATCCAGAATGGCATCAATCATAAAACACAGCACCTGTGGAAGGTCTGCATAGTTCTCCACTTCCTCACTGGGAAGGAGGCCAAGCATCTGCTTAACCTGCTCCTTGAAGGAATTGACACAACCCACAGTTGCGACTGTAGGTTGGACTACAGCGCCAGCCATGGGGAAGGAGGCTTTTAATAAAGTTTCCAGCTTTTTATCAGTTGGATCTTTAAACACCTGAGCAATGTCCAAGGGACAGGTCAGGTTTTTATTCACACAAGAGACAGCCGCATCCACGGATGGGACCTTCCACTTCTTGGTGAAGCTTTCCTCCAGAGGATAAAGCATAGAAAACCTTTTAGGAAGAGTAAACAGTTTATCGGGATGTCCCCAGTCCTCATACAACAATTTATCCATTAAAGGATGAATTGGAAAGGAAAACGCAGTCTGTGGGATCTTGACTCCCAGGGAAGAAACAGAGGATGTAGCGGCCTCAGCAGAGGGCATTCTAAATGTGGAACGCACTAGTTCAGTATAATACTGGACCTGCTTCTTGAGTGCCTGAGAGGAAGAAGCTCTCTCCTCTTCCTCTGAATCCTCAGACTGCTCTTGATCCCTATCTCTGGATAGGGATCTCTCCTCATTGTCAGAAGAATCATCTGAAAGAGAAAGTGCAGCAGAGGGAGGGGATCTACCCCTTTTTCTGCTATCTTTTAAGGAAGCTGAAATAAAATTCATAATTCTTCCCTCAAAACCCTCCAATGTAGCCCTAAGGGAATCCTCTGCGTCATACGCTGGGCCTGTAACATTAGGAGAGGCTGCACTGACTCATCCTGTGTGGCTGGCTCCAGTCTTGCAGGGGGGGATGATAATCTGCAGGCATCTTTACACAGGCGGTGACTTTCTTGTGCCTTTGTTACCTCTCCCCGAGACCCTCTTACAAGGAGACATAGTCCCAAGCTACAAAGCAGAGGTACTAGTACATATGCAATCACTGTTGTGCTAAAAGTCTCAAAATATACATATATGCTTAATACTGCACAAACCTGATGCCGAGGTAGGTGTCTTAGGTTAGCCTGGATCCGACCAATTAGGATGCTCACTGTCCACACTCTGTGTCCATCTGTTTACAGAGCTCTGAACGCTCTGGGCTTTTAAATTGGCCACCTGGCGTCTGCACACCTGCAGTGGAGGAAGGGAACGATTGGACACCAGCTTCAGTGAGTGTGTCTGAAAAGCACGTAAGTTTGCTCTTTACTCCCTCTAGTGGTGGAAATCAGGTAAGACATGAACTACTCAATGAAGAAAATCTACTTGTAATATAAATATATATATATATATATAGGATTAACTTCTCTTACCTGTCACCGCCGCAGGAACTGCTGAGAACAGACAGTTTCCAGCCTTCACACATCACGGCGGGTAGCGTTGTGCCAACCTTCAGGGTTTTTTGGGTTCCTACTCAGAGAAACCTCTTTACCTGGACCTGTAAAAGACTCTACCAGAAACTTTCGTGCCACTGTTTTAATAGTACACCAAGCCTGGTTTTCTCAGAGCCCAGTCCTCCAAAGAGAGACTTACAGGCAAAACCTCGCTTCTTCGGATGACAAGGCCCGGGTACCATACCATCTTGGGAGTCAAAATATCGGCCCGAGATATGGATCTGGTCAGCATAGCCCTTTAAGCCCCCGCAGGGACCAAACTGGAGCTTTCTTCACAGCACAAGTTTTACCTGACCAACCACCTTAGACACTGGTGAAAAAACTGAGGTCCTCCCCATATGGGAGGGGTTATATAGGGGAAGAATTCTCCTTAATTGGGTTTAACCAGTGTCCAATCACCGATGGTGCCTATCTAACCCACTATGTAATAAATACTCTGTGTCCCGTGATGTACGATCAAGAAAAAAAATTGATTGCTTAAATTTAATGGCAGCTATGGCAATCAGGACTAATATGTGATGTTTTACTGCACATTATCTTACTGCACAACTACGTAGTGTCATATTGCAAACAAAGGACTGCTTTGCTTGTTTCAACAACAAGTGTACCATCTGTACCGGCGATACTGTGAGGTAGGTGATCCGGGTTGCACCCTTCAATTGAGTTTCCAGGCTCCTCCTGAGATACCAGCATACTTTGCTCGGTCACCTCCAGAGAAGTTCTCCCCTGGTTTCCTTCAATCGATCGGCTTCTCCTCGCAGGCAAGACAGCACAGGACCACCCTCTGGATCAATAGGCCCCAGAGCTCCTGGCCTACTTCTTCAATAACAAAGCCTTGGGCCATCTGGCCCAGAGACAGCAGAGCACACCCTGAGCCAGGAGGGCCTTCAGGTCGGGAACAACGAACCCCGACCAATTGACACCTGTACCTTAAGTACCCTTACCCAGAATGCACAGCGAGTGAACCACTCCCACCGAGCTGTTTCTGAGTAAAAGGGGTACCCAATGCATCCAGCCTGTTGCATTTCCAACACTTACCGGTGACTACAGCGACACCCATGGCCAAGTAGAAACTGACACAACCCAGCTGAACTGGTACAGAAACCAGCGAATTTACCATAATTAGTCTGAGTCAAACTACAGCTTCAGACAAACTTAAATTTACATAGATAGCACCTGCCCATCAGGAGCAGGGCGCTACATTTGCTTAACTTTTTTTTTTTTGTCATCACATACAGTAGGTGACCGCGATATTGTGTCAATCTCGCCGCACTTCTCGGCGAGATTTGACACCTACGAGCCCCGTCGCAGGGGCCAGCGCCGAGATGGCTCACTCATCGCGGAAGGAAAACTTTGTTTTCCTTCCGCGATGAGTGACAGGCAGTGCTGACAGCTGTCTGGTATGAATCCTGAGGCGGGAACACCGCGCCAAATTTTAAATGAAAAAACCGGCGTGGGTTCCCCCCTCGGGGGCATACCAGGCCCTTAGGTCTGGCATAGATTGTAAGGGGAACCCCCTATGCCGAAAAATCGGCGTGGGGGTCCCCCCCAAATCCATACCAGACCCTTATCCGAGCACGCAGCCCGGCCGGCCAGGAAAGGGGGTGGGGACGAGCGAGCGGCCCCCCCCCCTCCTGAGCCGTACCAGGCCGCATGCCCTCAACATGGGGGGGTGGGTGCCTTGGGGGAGGGGGGCGCCCTGCGGCCCCCCCACCCCAAAGCACCTTGTCCCCATGTTGATGAGGACAAGGGCCTCTTCCCGACAACCCTGGCCGTTGGTTGTCGGGGTCTGCGGGCGGGGGGCTTATCGGAATCCGGGAGCCCCCCTTAATAAGGGGGCCCCCAGATCCCGGCCCCCCACCCTGTGTGAATGAGTTTGGGGTACATGGTACCCCTACCCATTCACCTAGGGAAAAGTGTCAATGTAAAAAAAAACACACTACACAGGTTTTAAGAATAATTTATTAGTCAGCTCCGGGGGTCTTCTTCCGACTTCGGGGGGTCCCCTTCCGACTTCTCCCGGTGTTCGGCCTCTTCTCCCGGTGTTCGGCCTCTTCTCCCGGGCCCCACCGCTATCTTCTTCCAGCTCTATTGCCAGCGAGGGGCCCGGTCTGCTGCCGCTGTCTTGTCGCCGCTGTCTCGCCGCCGCTGTCTTGCCGCTTCTTCTCTTCTTTTCTTCTTCCCCGATGTTGACACGACGCTCTCTCCGACTCGAATGCTGTGTGCGAGCTGCGGAGCCATTTATATAGGCGGTAACCCCGCCCCCTTACGACGTCATGGTCCCAGCATGCGCAGGGACTCTGGCGTCATAAGGGGGCGTGACAGAGGACAAAAAGTGCCCTATGTGATGATTTTTAGGTGACAGGTTTTCTTTAATCTTTTAGCCCCCCACGTGTCTCCTCTGGGTTCCACTGAATTATTATTATTATTATTATACAGGATTTATATAGCGCATTACAATATAAAAAGGAGACAATACAGTTAAAATACAATAAAATACAAGAGTGTTGAGGGGGCCCTTCTCAGAAGAGCTTACAATCTAATAGGGTTGGGCAAGTGATACAAAAGGTTGTAAGACCTCTTTCACACTGAGGCAGTTTTTAGGCGTTTTAGCGTTAGAAATAGCCTCTAAAAAAAACTGCCTCCCATTCAGTGCAATGAGTGCTTTCACACTCAGAGTGGTGTGTTCATTCAAGATGGTGAGCCCCCTCCCCCCCGCTCAACATCTTGAAATAACCTGACTGTGTGCCCTTGGCACTTGCTGGTGGGAGAGGAGGGAAAACTGCAGTAGTGTGGGGTTGAGGGGCACACAGAGGTCAGAGACAGCAGGGGGAAGGGGCGCCGATACTAGAACTGATCCCCCTAAGACAGATGGGAATGCAGCGGTTCCCCACTCCCCAAGAGATGGACAGATGGGAATGTAGCGATCCCTCCTCCCAGGAGATGGACAGGAATGTGGCGATCCCCCCAGCGGGAGACAGACCGGAATGCAGCGATTCCCCCCCTGGGAGATGGACAGGAATGCGGCGATTTGCCCCCCCAGCGGGAGACAGATGGGAATGCAGCGATTTCCCCCCCCCGGGAGATGGACCGGAATGCGGTGACCCCCCCCCGGGAGACAGACGGGAATGCAGCAATTCCCCCCCTCTGGGAAATAGACAGAAATGCGGCAACCCCCCCCCTGGGAGACCGATGGGAATGCAGCAATCCCCCCCCAGTGGGAGACAGATGAGAATGCAGCAATCCCCCTCCTCTGGGAGGTGAACAGGAATGTGGTGACCCCCCCAGAGACAGACGGGAATGCAGCGATACCCCCCCTGGAGATGGACAGGAATGCAGCGATCCCCCCCCCAGTGGGAGACAGATGGGAATGCAGCGATTTCCCCCCCCCGGGAGATGGACCGGAATGCGGTGACCCCCCCCCCCGGGAGACAGACGGGAATGCAGCAATTCCCCCCCTCTGGGAAATAGACAGAAATGCGGCAACCCCCCCCCCTGGGAGACCGATGGGAATGCAGCAATCCCCCCCCAGTGGGAGACAGATGAGAATGCAGCAATCCCCCTCCTCTGGGAGGTGAACAGGAATGTGGTGACCCCCCCAGAGACAGACGGGAATGCAGCGATACCCCCCCTGGAGATGGACAGGAATGCAGCGATCCCCCCCCCAGTGGGAGACAGATGGGAATGCAGCGATACCCCCCCCCCCGGGAGATGGACAGGAGTGCGGATATCCCTCCCCGCTGGAGACAGATGGGAATGCAGCGATACCCCTCCCCCCCCCCGGGAGATGGACGGAAATGCAGCGATCCCCCCCCAGGAGATGGACAGGATTATGGCGACCCCCCCCCCGGCAGGAGACAGATGAGAATGCAGCGATAACCCCCCCCCCCGGGAGATGGACAGGAATGCGGCGATTCCCCCCCCCCGCTGGAGACAGATGGGAATGCAGCGATACCCCCCCCCCCCCCCGGGAGATGGACGGAAATGCAGCGATCCCCCCCAGGAGATGGACAGGATTATGGCGACCCCCCCCCCGGCAGGAGACAGATGGGAATGCAGCGATAACCACCCCCCCCCCCCCGGGAGATGGACAGGAATGCGGCGATCCCCCCCCCCCCCCCCACTGGAGACAGATGGGAATACAGCAATCCCCCACCCCCCAGGAGATGGACGGGAATGCAGCGATCCCCCCCCAGGAGATGGACAGGAATATGGCGACCCCCCCCGCAGGAGACAGATTGGAATGCAGCGATCCACCCACACCACGGGAGACAGATTGGCAGCAATCAGAGGCCTTCTTACCTTAGGAAGGAGGCAGATCAGACAGACATGGATCCGGGCTGCAGCTCCCCACTCCGGAGCCATTGCTTCTCCTTCAGGCTTAACAGGAAATTAGTTCTGACTGAGACCCGATTTGTCGGGAGTCCTAAGACTCCCTGGCCAATCGAATCTCAGGAACTGCTTCCTGATTGGTTGGGAGGAGAATCAGGAAGACAATAGTGAATATTAATTTGCTATTGTCACTCAAGTTGGTGGGCTCGGGGCGCAGTGCTCTGCGCCCTGAGCCCACCCTTTTTTTAAGCCAATTAGAGCCTCAGGCTTAAAACCCCATTGAAATCCATGCATCCGGAACCCTGCATGTAGATTAGGTGAGCCAGACGCATGGATGGGGGGGGGTGGCGCCTATGCACCCCTATGGATGGGCCGCCACTGCCTGGCAGCGATATCGAAGAACTTGAAGATATAAAGTGTAAGTCTCCATGAATAAATTCCTAACTTATCGCAATATACAGCAGCAGTATAATTATTTCAGAAAGGCTCCGCCTTTGAGCTCCAGTTTATGACTTTGACTATTTGCAGACATTTGTGAACACATCCAAGAACTACACAGGCACCAGAAATGTAATTACTGTGTCATCTCTGAGCCGGCATCTTAGTTAGTCCAAGACATAGTCCAAGACATAGATGGTGATCCTGGAGGATGTCTGAACGAAGCTGATGATGGCATTATCAGGGGAAGTATTGTGTTATCTGTGAGAGGTCATAAATACCTGGAGGGGTTACTCTGACAAATGAGTAGAATGGTGCACCTACCATGAAAATATACACAATATACAGTATATATGACAGGTCAGCTTCATAATTCCAAAAAGATTAAATGTGATTCAATGGGGCCTTATAATGACCACTGTGAGGATCGACAACATCCAGACCATGTCTGTGCAATCTAAGGACCATATCTTTACTTTTTTTTAAACTGTATTTGCTGATGTGAGTTCTCCAACATTGAAGAACCTTATCTCAACATTGAAGAATCTTATCTGATATTGTTTTCTATTTCCTCTTCAGATAAAAGTATCAGTGAGGAAATGTCACAGATGAGGAATGGTGAGTGTATAATGGTCTCAATGGTCATGTCACAATGCATTTCATGGGTTCCATATATTCCACTTCCTCAGGCTCTGTGAAACACTTGGAGGGGTCTCAGGGATTATCCCTTTAACATAAAAAAGGATACCATTCTATTAGCCCTCTTCTATTGTCCCACAATAGTGGGTGATCCTTAGGGAGGACAGAGGCTATATAGCTGCATATCACAACCTTTCACCATCCAATAAACCATCTTGTAGTATATGTGTTACCTGGGTAAGGCAAAGGCACGGCATAAGGGTTGAGATCCACCCTGCTACTGTCATCTAGGATCTTGAACTCATCTAATGTGCCTACAACAAAGAAGGTACTGTATCTATTCTAGGGTGGGAAAGCCAACGTTATACTGTGAAACAAGTGATTTTTTTATTGCCTATACATTGTGGATTCTGTAAATAGGCCAGGTGTGGCTCTCAATCGCTGTACTTTTACATTTTTTGTGAATACATTTGTATAATTTTATTAACGGTTAACTGTATATTATCAGGTTAAATAAATAAAGTTTTGTTTAATGTTCTGTGGGTGTATTGGAGTGTAGATCCACAGTAATCTGAGACAAGCCACCATTGTTATCATTACAGATTCTCTTTCCAGTGAAGTTCAGAGCATTTGGGGAGCTGTGAGGAACCTGGAAAAAGTCCAAACAGCAAGCAGTAAGATTATCTTATTCCAATCACTGGAACACTTACCCATCAAACCACCTTTCACCACAGTGTGCAAACAGGATGTAGATATCACAAACCCTCTTTCTGTCTTTTTGTAGAGCAAATGTATCCAGATATCAAACAAATTAGGTGAATTTTAATAACAAAAAAACTGACATTACAGGTCCATGACATGATGGGTCCTCTTCTGTCCTCTGCAGTGGGTGGTTCTTGAGTCCTGACATCATGGCTCTGTGATATTACAGTTCCTATTCTGTCATCAGCAGTGGGTGGGTCCTGACCTCATGGGTCCTCTTCTGTCCTCAGCAGTGGGTGGGTCCTGACCTCATGGGTCCTCCTCTGTCCTCAGCAGTGGGTGGGTCCTGACCTCATGGGTCCTCTTCTGTCCTCAGCAGTTGGTGGGTCCTGACCTCATAAGTCCTCTTCTGTCCTCAGCAGTAGGTGGGTTTTGACCTCAGGTGTCCTCATCTGTCCTCAGCAGTGGGTGGATCCTGATGTGATGGGTCTGTGACATGATGGATCCTCTTCTGCCCTCAACAGTAGGTGGGGCCTTACCTTGTGGGTTCTCTTCTGTCATCAGAAGTGGGTGGGTCCTGACCTCATGGGTCCTCTTTTGTCCTCAGGAGATGGTGGGACCTGTTGTTATGGGTACATGACATGATGGGTCCTCTTCTGTCCTCAGCAGTGGGTGGGTCCTGACCTTGTGCGTTCTCTTTTATCTTCAGCAGTGGGTGGGTCCTGACCTCATTGGTCCTCTTTGGTCCTCAGCAGTGTGGTGGGGGTCCTCATATGATGGGTCTACGACATGATGGGTCCTCTTCTGTCCCTAGCAGTGGGTGGTTCCTGACCTCATGGGTTATCTTCTGTCCTCAGCAGTAGGTGGGTCCTGACATCACGGATCCATGACATGATGGATCCAATTCTATCCTCAGCAGTGGGTGGGTCCTGACATCATGGTTCCTATTCTGTCCTCAGCAGTGGGTGGGTTCATTACATGGTGGGTCCTCTTTTGTCCTTAGCAGTGGCTGGACCCTGACATCATGGGTTCTCTTTTGTCCTTAGCAGTGGGTGAGTCCTAACCTCATGGGTTCTCTTCTGTCCTCCGCAGAGAGTAGGTTCTGATCTTATGGTTCCTCTTTTGTCCTCAGCAGAAAGTGGGTTCCTCTTCATTCCTCAGCAGAGGGTAGGTTCTGACCTCATGGTTCCTCTTCTGTCCTCAGCAGAGGGTAGGTTCTGACCTCATGGTTCCTCTTCTGTCCTCAGCACTGGGTGAATCTTGAATGCTGCAGAGAGCAGACCTTATAATGACAAGGTGTTGCCCTCAGCAGCATGCTTCTGTGAACCCATGGATGACATACCCACGGGGGGGGTAGGACTTTGACTTTGACACCCTGAGTTCACAGGATGTGGGTTAAGCGACACTGGACATCATTCAATCTGGAAAACTATAATTACTGCAAGGAACATATCCAGAGATGCTTTTTTTTTATTTTATTTTTGGTATTAAACTAAAGTTGGGCTTGAAATCAGACCTTTTATCAAATAGGATTTCTACTGCCTGGTCCACCATGTTCCATGGTGATCATAAATGGTAATAGTCCTGAAACATTGTATTACGTGTAGAAACCGCTTCTCCAGAATCCCAATATGGTCACATGACTAAATGCCTAGGATCAAAGTTCAGACTGGTGGATTTTTCTCTTTGGCAGAAACCATGTGAACCCAAAAGAGATGGGCAAGGTAGTGGGTGTGTCTTAAATGAATGTATGTAGAGTAAGAGAGGTCTATAATGATAAACCTGATTATACTAATTGATGTTGGTTTTCCTCTCTTTCTCAGATTCCGACGTGAAGTATAATTTAACATATGAAGTCATGGGTAATTATGTACTGCTCAATGTACTGTATATTAGAATGGATAGATAGAAAAATATATTATTATTATTATTATTATTATACAGGACTTATATAGCCACCAGCAATAGAAAAATCACAAGCCTTGATATAATCAGTAAGGATGAGCCGAACACCCTCCGGTTCAGTTCCCACCAGAACTTGCGAACAGGCAAAAAATTCGGACAAACACATGAACACTGTTAATCACTTGCCGCCCGCCCTATTACAAAATGACGGCGGCAAAGTGGTTTGATATCCCTGACCGGACGTCATATGACGTGATCAGGATATCGGGGCGCGCATCACGGCGATCGTTGTTGCGGGGTGTCAGTCTGACATACCACAACACCGATCTAGGTAAAGAGTCTCTGACGGAGACTCTTTACCACGTGATAAGCTGTGTCCAATCACGGCGGATCACGATGTAAATAGGAAGAGCCGGTGATCGGCTGTTCCTCACTCACGTCTGACAGATGCGAGTAGAGGAGAGCCGATCGGCGGCTCTCCTGACAGGGGGGTTTGTGCTGATTGTTTATCAGCACAGCCCCCCCTCGGATCCTACCCAGGACCACCAGGGAAGCCGCCCAGGACCACCAGGGAAGCCATCCACACTGGACCACCAGGTATGTCCCTAGACCCCCAGGGAAATACTAATCAGTGCAAAGGCAGCTGCCAATCAATGCCCAGGCAGCTGCCAATCAGTGCCCACTCCAATGCCTACCACTGCCAGTGCCACCAGGGAAGCCTATCAGTGCCTCATATCAGTGCCGCGTATCAGTGCCCATCAGTGCTACGTATCAGTGCCCATCAGTGCCGCCTATCAGTGCCCAGCAGTGCCGCCTATCAGTGCCGCCTATCAGTGCCACCCTATCAGTGCCCAGCAGTGCCGCCTTTCAGTGCCCATCAGTGTCGCCTATCAGGGCCCCTGGACGATGTGACCTATCATGAAACGCCGCGTAGGGCGAGCGACACGCTGACGTCACCAACGTGTCTTCCATTGATCGTTCAGCAGGACGGGTTGATCCGTGTGCTACCGGCCGGCGCACCGGACAAACAAGGCTTGCTATATCTGATTTGATGTAAGTGTTTTACCATATATATTTTAAATAAACCAAGAGATTTTACACTATGGAGCGCCTATGTTCTTTCTCAATATGCATATCCATGGTTGATCTCCTTTGGCTATGAGGAGAGCTGTGAACATTAGGAGCCCTGCTGAGGAGATTTAGAAGCGGCCATCGCCCCTATTTCAGCCTTAGAGTTGACTTGTCGTTTATACTCTGCAGAAGTGTTTATATTCCAGCTTCCCTTGATCCTCTGTAGTGGGGGATCGTGGGCTTCCGGTAAGCAGTCACCCCTTACCTACTGGTGGTGGATTCTTCCTTCACAAGATGTGACCTGCACCAACCACTTCATGTAATGGGACTTTTTACACGGGGACTATTCCCTTATTCTCTTTATTATCGTTCCTTTGCACTTAACTAGATTTCTCATATTCACCATTTGTACTCATGGCACAGCACTGTGATATTATATATGAGTAGGTGGGATGCTCAAAATGTTATCACTTATCAAATATGTGCTTTGTTTATTATCACAGTTTGATTCGTTTTAATCCACTTTGATTATTTATCTAGCGCGATTCTATTGTTTTTCCTATATTTTGCACTGTATTTTTGTTATTCAGGAGAATTGCTGCTGTTTATGTTCTTTATATACCTTCACACTCACTTGTTCACTCAATCTATTCATTTATGGTTTTTTGTTTCTGTTAGCGCAGTTTGACCCCCATTTTTTTTTTTCCACCTTATCAGTGCCCAGCAGTGCCGCCTTTCAGTGCCCATCAGTGTCGCCTATCAGTGCCCATTAGTGCCAACCAGTGCCACCCATGAGTGCCCATCAGTGCTGCCTATCAATGCCCATCAGTGCTGCATATCAGTGCCACCCATCAGTGTCGCCTACCAGTGCCCATCAGTGCCGCATACCAGTGCCCATCCTCAGTGCCCACTCATTGGTGCCACCTCATCGGTGCCGCCATATCAGTGCCTGTCAGTGCCGCCTTATCAGTGCTCATCCGTGAAAGAGAAAAGTTACTTATTTACAATTTTTTTTAACAGAAACAAAAGCAAAACTTTTATTTTTCTCAAAATTTTCGGTCTTTTTTTATTTGTTTAGCAAAAAATAAAAACCGCAGAGGTGATCAAATACCACCAAAAGAAAGCTCTATTTGTGGGAACAAAATGATAAAAATTTAGTTTGGGTACAGTGTAGCATCACCGGGCAATTGTCATTCAAACTGCGACAGCGCTGAAAGCTGAAAATTGGTCTGGGCGGGAAGGTGTCTAAGTGCCCGGTATTGAAGTGGTTAAAGGCTATGGGACACGAACATGAAAAATCAAAAGTGCTAATTTTAAAGGCTTATATGCAAGTTATTGTCATAAAAAGTGTTTGGGGACCCGGGTCCTGCCCCAGGGGACATGGATCAATGCAAAAAAAAGTTTTAAAAACAGCCGTTTTTTCAGGAGCAGTGATTTTTTTAATGCTTAAAGTGAAACAATAAAAATGAAATATTCATTTAAATATTGTGCCTGGGGGGTGTCTATAGTATGCCTGTAAAGTGGCACATTTTTCCTGTGCTTAGAACAGTCCCTGCATAGAATGACATTTCTAAAGGAAAAAATGTCATTTAAAACTGATTGCGGCTGTAATGAATTGTCGGGTTCCGACAATATAGATAAAACTCATTGAAAAAAAAGGGCATGGTTTCCCCCCAGTCCATTACCAGGCCCTTTGGGTCTGGTATGAATATTAAGGGGAACCCCGAACTAAAATTTAAAAGAAAATTACTCAGGGGTCCCCCCAAAATCCATACCAGGCCCTTCAGGTCTGGTATGGATATTAAGGGGAACCCTGCCCCAAATTTAAAAAAAAAATGGCGTAGGTGTCCCCTCCAAAATCCATACCAGACCCTTATCCGAGCACGCAACCTGGCAGCCGCAGGAAAAGAGGGGGGACGAGAGAGCGCCTCTCCTGAACCATACCAGGCCACATGCCCTCAACATGGGGGGGTGCTTTGGAGTCACCCCCAAAGCACCTTGTCCCCATGTTGATGGGGACAAGGACCTCATCCCCACAACCCTTGCCTGGTGGTTGTGGGGGTCTGTGGGCGGGGGGCTTATCGGAATCTGGAAGCCCCCTTTAACACCCAGATCCTGCCCCCCCCCCCTATGTGAATTGGTAAAAAGGTACATTGTACCCATACTATTTCACAAAAAAAGTGTCAAAAATAGTAAAAATGACAGGAGACACTTTGGGACAAGTCCTTTATTAAAAAATTAATAAATAAAAATGTCCCACTATGTAAATCCATCTCACGCCGCCCGATGGACCGAAAAAAGAAAAAAAACTGCAACAGCTCCGCCTCCATGAGAGGCTCCCACACACTGCATGCTTCCTTTTGATGACAGCTCTTATATAGCTGAGGCGAGGCCACCCGGTGACATAAACGGGTGACCCTGACCCCCCCCCGATGCCACGTGACGTCAGAGGAAGGCAGGGTCACCCATTTACGTCACCGAGTGGCCCCCGCCCTCAGCTATATAACAGCTGTTATCGAGAAGAAGCGTCAATCGGCGGGAGACTCCCATGGAGGCGGAGCTGTTGCTTTTTTCAGTCCGTCGGGCGGTGTGAGATGGATTTATATTGCGGGACATTTTTATTTTTTTATTTTTTAATAAAGGACTTGTCCCAAAGTGGCTCTTGTAATTTTTACTATTTTTGACACTTTTTTGTGAAATGGTAGGGGTACAATGTCCCTGTTACGAATTCACATGGGGGGGGTAGGCCGGGATCTGTGGGTCCCCTTGTTAAAGGGGGCTTCCAGATTCTGATAAGCCCCCCGCCCACAGACCCCCACAACCACTGGACAAGGGTTGTGAGGATGAGGCCAGCGGAGCTGTTGCATTTTTTTTTTTTCGGTCTGTCGGGCGGCGTGAGATGGATTTACATCGAGGGACATTTTTATTTATTTATTTTTTTAATAATTACAACAGGGGGACCCTGTTGGGGGTCTGGTATGGATTTTTTTTTTATTTGGTGCAGGGTTCCCCTTAATGTCCATACCAGACCTAAAGGGCCTGGTATGGAATTTGGAGGGACCCCCACGCAATTTTTTTTTAAATTTTGGTTCGAGGTTCCCCTTAACCAGTTGCCGACCGCCGCACGACGATGTACGTCGACAGAGCGGCACGGGCAGGCAAAAGGGCTTACATGTACGTCCTTGCCTGCCCGCGGGTGGGGGGTCCGATCGGACCCCCCCCGGTGCCTGCGGCGGTCGGCAAATCTCCCCCGGCGATCGGTGGTGAGGGGGAGGCCATCCATTCGTGGCCCCCCCCCTCACGATCGCTCCCAGCCAATGGGATCATTTCCCTGCCTCTGTATTGTACACAGAGGCAGAGGAAATGATGTCATCTCTCCTCGGCTCGGTATTTTCCGTTCCGGGCCGAGGAGAGAAGACTGTAATGTGAGTGCACCAACACTACACACACAGTAGAACATGCCAGGCACACAAAACACCCCCGATCCCCCCCCCGATCGCCCCCCGATCCCCCCCAATCACCCCCCCCCTGTCACAAACTGACACCAAGCAGGTTTTTTTTTTTCTGTTTACTGTATTGGTGTCAGTTTGTGACAGTTACAGTGTCAGGGCAGTGAGTGTTAGGCCCCCTTTAGGTCTAGGGTACCCCCCTAACCCCCCCTAATAAAGTTTTAACCCCTTGATCACCCCCCGTCACCAGTGTCGCTAAGCGATCATTTTTCTGATCGCTGTATTAGTGTCGCTGGTGACGCTAGTTAGGGACGTAAATATTTAGGTTCGCCGTCAGCGTTTTATAGCGACAGGGACCCCCATATACTATCTAATAAATGTTTTAACCCCTTGATTGCCCCCTAGTTAACCCTTTCACCACTGATCACCGTATAACTGTTACGGGTGACGCTGGTTAGTTTGTTTATTTTTTATAGTGTCAGGGCACCCGCCGTTTATTACCGAATAAAGGTTTAGCCCCCTGATCGCCCGGCGGTGATATGCGTCGCCCCAGGCAGCGTCAGGTTAGGGCCAGTACCGCTAACACCCACGCACGCAGCATACGCCTCCCTTAGTGGTATAGTATCTGTACAGATCAATATCTGATCCGATCAGATCTATACTAGCGTCCCCAGCAGTTTAGGGTTCCCAAAAACGCAGTGTTAGCGGGATCAGCCCAGATACCCGCTAGCACCTGCGTTTTGCCCCTCCGCCCGGCCCAGCCCAGCCCACCCAAGTGCAGTATCGATCGATCACTGTCACTTACAAAACACTAAACGCATAACTGCAGCGTTCGCAGAGTCAGGCCTGATCCCTGCGATCGCTAACAGTTTTTTTGGTAGCGTTTTGGTGAACTGGCAAGCACCAGCCCCAGGCAGCGTCAGGTTAGCGCCAGTAGCGCTAACACCCACGCCACGCACCGTACACCTCCCTTAGTGGTATAGTATCTGAACTGATCAATATCTGATCTGATCCGATCAGATCTATACTGGCGTCCCCAGCAGTTTAAGGTTCCCAAAACCGCAGTGTTAGTGGGATCAGCCCAGATACCTGCTAGCACCTGCGTTTTGCCCCTCCGCCCGGCCCAGCCCAGCCCACCCAAGTGCAGTATCGATCGATCACTGTCACTTACAAAACACTAAACGCATAACTGCAGCGTTCGCAGAGTCAGGCCTGATCCCTGCGATCGTTAACAGTTTTTTTGGTAGCGTTTTGGTGAACTGGCAAGCGCCAGCGGCCTAGTACACCCCGGTCGTAGTCAAACCAGCACTGCAGTAACACTTGGTGATGTGGCGAGTCCCATAAGTGCAGTTCAAGCTGGTGAGGTGGCAAGCACAAGTAGTGTCCCGCTGCCACCAAGAAGACTAACACAGGCCCGTCGTGCCCATAGTGCCCTTCCTGCTGCATTCGCCAATCCTAATTGGGAACCCACCACTTCTGCAGCGCCCGTACTTCCCCCATTCACATTCCCAACCAAATGCAGTCGGCTGCATGAGAGGCATTTTTATGTCCTCCCGAGTACCCCTACCCAACGAACCCCCCAAAAAAGATGTTGTGTCTGCAGTAAGCGCGGATATAGGCGTGACACCCGCTATTATTGTCCCTCCTGTCCTGACAATCCTGGTCTTTGCATTGGTGAATGTTTTGAAAGCTACCATTCACTAGTTAAGTATTAGCGTAGGGTACAGCATTGCACAGACTAGGACACACTTTCACAGGGTCTCCCAAGATGCCATCGCATTTTGAGAGACCCGAACCTGGAACCGGTTACAGTTATAAAAGTTACAGTTACAAAAAAAGTGTAAAAAAAAAAAAAAAACACAAACAAAAATATAAAATAAAAAATAATAGTTGTCGTTTTATTGTTCTTTCTCTCTCTATTCTCTCTATTGTTCTGCTCTTTTTTACTGTATTCTATTCTGCAATGTTTTATTGTTATTATGTTTTATCATGTTTGCTTTTCAGGTATGCAATTTTTTATACTTTACCGTTTACTGTGCTTTATTGTTAACCATTTTTTTGTCTTCAGGTACACCATTCACGACTTTGAGTGGTTATACCAGAATGATGCTTGCAGGTTTAGGTATCATCTTGGTATCATTCTTTTCAGCCAGCGGTCGGCTTTCATGTAAAAGCAATCCTAGCGGCTAATTAACTTCTAGACTGCTTTTACAAGCAGTGGGAGAGAATGCCCCCCCCCACCGTCTTCCATGTTTTTCTCTGGCTCTCCTGTCTCAACAGGGAACCTGAGAATGCAGCCGGTGATTCAGCCAGCTGACCATAGAGCTGATCAGAGACCAGAGTGGCTCCAAACATCTCTATGGCCTAAGAAACCGGAAGCTACGAGCATTTTATTACTTAGATTTCGCCGGATGTAAATAGCGCCATTGGGAAATTGGGGAAGCATTTTATCACACCGATCTTGGTGTGGTCAGATGCTTTGAGGGCAGAGGAGAAATCTAGGGTCTAATAGACCCCAATTTTTTCAAAAAAGAGTACCTGTCACTACCTATTGCTATCATAGGGGATATTTACATTCCCTGAGATAACAATAAAAATGATTAAAAAGAAAAAAAAATGAAAGGAACAGTTTTAAAATAAGATAAAAAAGCAAAAAAATAATAAAGAAAAAAAAAAAAAAAAAAAAAGCACCCCTGTCCCCCCTGCTCTCGCGCTAAGGCGAACGCAAGCGTCGGTCTGGCGTCAAATGTAAACAGCAATTGCACCATGCATGTGAGGTATCACCGCAACGGTCAGATCGAGGGCAGTAATTTTAGCAGTAGACCTCCTCTGTAAATCTAAAGTGGTAACCTGTAAAGGCTTTTAAAGGCTTTTAAAAATGTACTTATTTTGTTGCCACTGCACGTTTGTGCGCAATTGTAAAGCATGTCATGTTTGGTATCCATGTACTCGGCCTAAGATCATCTTTTTTATTTCATCAAACATTTGGGCAATATAGTGTGTTTTAGTGCATTAAAATGTAAAAAAGTGTGTTTTTTCCCCCAAAAATGCGTTTGAAAAATCGCTGCGCAAATACTGTGTGAAAAAAAAAATGAAACACCCACCATTTTAATCTGTAGGGCATTTGCCTTAAAAAAATATATAATGTTTGGGGGTTCAAAGTAATTTTCTTGCAAAAAAAAATAATTTTTTCATGTAATCAAAAAGTGTCAGAAAGGGCTTTGTCTTCAAGTGGTTAGAAGAGTGGGTGATGTGTGACATAAGCTTCTAAATGTTGTGCATAAAATGCCAGGACAGTTCAAAACCCCCCCAGATGACCCCATTTTGGAAAGTAGACACCCCAAGCTATTTGCTGAGAGGCATGTCGAGTCCATGGAATATTTTATATTGTGACACAAGTTGCGGGAAAGAGACAATTTTTTTTTTTTTTTGCACAAAGTTGTCACTAAATGATATATTACTCAAACATGCCATGGGAATATGTGAAATTACACCCCAAAATACATTCTGTTGCTTCTCCTGAGTACGGGGATACCACATGTGTGAGACTTTTTGGGAGCATAGCCGCGTACGGGACCCCGAAAACCAAGCACCGCCTTCAGGCTTTCTAAGGGCGTAAATTTTTGATTTCACTCTTCACTGCCTATCACAGTCTCGGAGGCCATGGAATGCCCAGGTGGCACAAACCCCCCCCAAATGACCCCATTTTGGAAAGTAGACACCCAAAGCTATTTGCTGAGCGGTATAGTGAGTATTTTGCAGACCTCACTTTTTGTCACAAAGTTTTGAAAATTAAAAAAAGAAAAAAAAATTTTTTTTTTTTGTCTTTCTTCATTTTCAAAAACAAATGAGAGCTGCAAAATACTCACCATGCCTCTCAGCAAATAGCTTGGGGTGTCTACTTTACAAAATGGGGTCATTTGGGGGGGCTTTGTGCCACCTGGGCATTCCATGACCTCCGAAACTGTGATAGGCAGTGAAGAGTGAAATCAAAAATGTACACCCTTAGAAATCCTGAAGGCGGTGATTGGTTTTCGGGGTCCCGTAGGCGGCTAGGCTCCTAAAAAGTCCCACACATGTGGTATCCCCGTACTCAAGAGAAGCAGCAGAATGTATTTTGGGGTGCAATTCCACATATGCCCATGGCCTGTGTGAGCAATATATCATTTAGTGACAACTTTGTGCAAAAAAAAAAAAAATTAAAAAAAAAATTGTCACTTTCCCGCAACTTCAAAATATAAAATATTCAAAATATAAAATATTCCATGGACTCAACATGCCTCCCAGCAAAAAACTTGGGGTGTCTACTTTCCAAAATGGGGTCATTTGGGGGGGGTTTGTGCCATCTGGGCATTTTATGGCCTTCAAAACTGTGATAGGTAGTGAGGAGTAAAATCAAAAATGTACGCCCTTAGAAATCCTGAAGGCAGTGATTGGTTTTCGGGGCCCCGTATGCGGCTAGGCTCCCAAAAAGTCCCACACATGTGGTATCCCCGTACTCAGGAGAAGCAGCTAAATGTATTTTGGGGTGCAATTCCACATATGCCCATGGCCTGTGTGAGCAATATATCATTTAGTGACAACTTTTTGTAATTTTTTTTTTTTTTTTTTGTCATTATTCAATCACTTGGGACAAAAAAAATGAATATTCAATGGGCTCAACATGCCTCTCAGCAATTTCCTTGGGGTGTCTACTTTCCAAAATGGGGTCATTTGTGGGGGTTTTGTACTGCCCTGCCATTTTAGCACCTCAAGAAACGACATAGGCAGTCATAAATTAAAGGCTGTGTAAATTCCAGAAAATGTACCCTAGTTTGTAGGCGCTATAACTTTTGCGCAAACCAATAAATATACACTTATTGACATTTTTTTTACCAAAGACTTGTGGCCAAATACATTTTGGCCTAAATGTATGACTAAAATTGAGTTTATTGGATTTTTTTTAGAACAAAAAGTAGAAAATATAATTTTGTTTCAAAATTTTCGGTCTTTTTCCGTGTATAGCGCAAAAAAATAAAAACGGCAGAGGTGATCAAATACCATCAAAATAAAGCTCTATTTGTGGGAAGAAAAGGACACAAATTTCGTTTGGGTACAGCATTGCATGACCGCACAATTAGCAGTTAAAGCGACGCAGTGCCAAATTGGAAAAAGTGCTCTGGTCAGGAAGGGGGTAAATCCTTCCGGTCCTGAAGTGGTTAATAATCATACCAGACCCAAAGGGCCTGGTAATGGACTGGGGGGGGGGGGGACCCATGCCGTTTTTTTTCAATGAGTTTTATCTATATTGCCGGGATCCGACAATTCATTACAGCCGCGATCAGTTTTAAATGACAGTTAGCTGGACGTTAGCAAGAAGTTTAGCAACCTCGTCTATAGTAGATAGATTAGATAGATAGACAGACAGACAGACAGACAGACAGACAGACAGACGTGAAGGAGGATCATATATCCCACGAGTACCTGTGTGTATAAAGCAGAGGTCTCCAAACTTTTCAATATTTCTGGGCCAAAAAAAGGCAGTTTTTTGAATGAATGAATACAATTTAGATCATTATTATTATAATAATACGCGATTTATATAGCGCCAACAGTTTACGCAGCGCTTTACAATGTAGAGGGGGGACAACACAATTACAGTACAAGTCAATACTAAAGGTACAGGAGGGCCCGGCTCGTAGAGCTTACATTCTAAAGGGAGGGGGTGGTGGTACAAAAGGTAATAGATGAATATGTTTTGCTTTAAACATGATCCACTATTTAGAATAAGTAAAACAAAGCCGAGAAATTATAAATAACCTTGAGCCCATCAGAGAACCTCCTTACATCGGGGGCCCAATCAGAGTCCTCAACAAAGTCCACCCTTACATCAGAGTTTCCCCTCACATCAGAATCCCCATTATAGTCCCCTTTACATCAGACCCCCCCCCCCGCCCTTACAAGGGGTCCCTATCACAGTCCTTTCTTACATTATGGTCCCCATCGGAGTACCCCAATATATCGGGGTCCCATCAGAGTCCCCCTTACATCAAACTTGTCATTACATCATAGTCTTCCTTGCATTCGAATACCCATCAGATTCTTCCCTTACACCAGAGTCCCCATAAATGCCTCCCTTACATCAGGCCCCCCCCACCACTCTCACTTCCAACAGAGTCTCTCCTACGTCTGGGTCCCCATCAATGTCTGTAGTTACATCAGAGTCTATCCTTACATTAGGGTCCCCACTGGAGTTCTTCTTTACATCAGGGTCCCATCAGAGTACCCCATTACATCTAGATTTCATCAGAGTCTTCTCTTACATCAGAGTACCTATAAGAGTCACCCCTTACATTAGAGTCCCCATGAGAGTCTTCCCTTACAGCATAGTCCCCATAAGAGTCTTCCCTTACAGCAGAGTCCCCATAAGAGTCAACCCTTACATCAGGGTCCCCATCAGAGTTTCTCTTAAAGTGGTTCTAAAGACAGAAGGTACATTCTATGCATTAAGATAAAAAACCTTCTTAACCATCCCCCCTCATGCCCCCTTATACTTACCTGAGCCCCATTTCGATCCCATTTCGATCCCGCAATGTTTCACGAGAGCCTCGGCTGTCCAGGGACCTCATTGGCTGAGACAGCATTGGCTCCCACTGCTGTCAATCAAAGTCAGTGAGCCAATGAGGAGACAGAGCCGTGGCTCAGTGTCTGAATGGACACACAGAACAGAGGCTCGGGTGCCCCCATAGTAAGCTGTTTGCTGTAGGGGGCACTCCACAGGAGTAAGGGGCAGGGATCACCAGCAGGGGACCCGAGAAGAAGAGGATTGGGGCTGCTCTGTGCAAAACCATAACACAGAGCAGGTAAATATAATATGTTTGTTATTTTTAAACAAAAAACAAGACTTTAATATTACTTTAAAGGAGAGTCTTCCCTCACATCCAGATCCCCGTCAGAGTCCCCTTTATCATCCTTTTTACATAAGAGTCTCCCCTACACCAGAGTCCCCATCAGAGTCTTGCCTATATTAACCACTTAAGGACCGGCGCATGACTATGTACGTCAGCACAATGGCACGGCTGGGCAAATGGGCGTATATATACATCCATTTGAATTTCCCGCCGTGTCATTGCATGCGCGCCGCCCAGGAGCTCCGTGAGTCGGGTCGCGGGTCCCGCGGACTCGATCGCCGCGGGGATACCCGCGATCGTCTCACGGAGAGCAGGAACGGGGAGATGCTGATGTAAACAGCATCTCCCCGTTCTGCCTAGTGACAGTGTCACTCGATCTCTGCTCCCTGTCATCGGGAGCAGAGATCAGTGATGTCACATACACAGCCCAACCCCCCTACAGTTAGAAAACACCTCCCTAGTACTGACTTAACCCCTCCCCGCCCCCTAGTGGTTAACCCCTTCACTGCCAGTCTCATTTACACAGGAATCAATGCATTTTTATAGCACTGATCGCTGTATAAATGACAATGGTCCCAAAAATGTGTCAAAAATGTCCGACATGTCCGCCCTAACGTCGCAGTCACAATAAAAATCGCTGATCGCCACCAAAACGAGTAAAAAAAAATATTAATAAAAATGCCATAAAACTACCCCCTATTTTGTAGACGCTATAACTTTTGCGCAAACCAATCAATAAACGCTTATTGCGATTTTTTTTTTTACCAAAAATATGTAGAAGAATACGTATCGGCCTAAACTGAGGAAAAAAAATGTTTTTTTATATATTTTTGGGGGATATTTATTATAGCAAAATGTAAAAAATAATGCTTTTCTTTCAAAATTGTCGCTCTTATTTTGTTTATAGCGCAAAAAATAAAAATCGCAGAGGTGATCAAATACCACCAAAAGAAAGCTCTATTTGTGGGGAAAAAAGGACGTCAATTTTGTTTGAGAGCCACGTCACACACGACCACGCAATTGTCAGTTAAAGCGACGCAGTGCCGAATCGCAAAAGGTGCTCTGGCCTTTAGCCAGCCAAATGGTCCGGGGCTTAAGTGGTTAAAGTCCCCATTGACATCAGGGTGCCCAACAGAGTCCCCCCTTACATCAGAGTCCACCCTTACCTCACACACTTACAGGGTGGCTGGGAGCCTGAGAGCCCGGGAGTGCGGTTGTAGCAGGTCTATGGAGGAGCAATGGTCCTCCTGTAAATGCTGGGGCAAGCAATTGATTGGTTGTTAGGACACCAGCAGCCCTAGCTACCAATGATGGTATACTGACAGTGCAACCGGGGGAACCTCCACTGGGGACCAGGAAGGGTGGATATTGGATATAAATGAAGACTGTAGGAGTGTGAGGGACCACTAACCCCGAGCTGCGGGCCAGATAAAATCTTGTAGTGGTCTTCAATTTGGAGACCTCTGGTATAAAAGGAAGCCAGCTCTCTCCTGACATTCTGTGTATTTCAGCTTCCTTTTCCAGCGACATTCAGAGGATTTTGGGACTTTTGGGGAAAGTGGCAGAAGAGCTCCAGAAAACGAAAAGTAAGTTTATCTTAAATTATTTCCTCCAAAAATTCTCCAAGGATCCACAATACATCTACTGATGGCTGAACCTTCGTAAGTCCAAATAAAGATAAAAACCTCAATAATTTATATTATAGTTATAATTGTACGTTTTACATCACAAAAGGGATCCGAAAAAATTTCCAAAAATATTTCACCTCAAAATGATATGTTGAACCCTGTATCAGGGGGGTTATGTGGGGTGATCCTCACCTTGCAACAATTACATCCCAATGCTGTAACTCCAGTGTAAAGGGAAGCTGAGCCTCGAATGCCCCGTACAGACGATCGGAATTCTCATCGGAAAAAGATATGATGGCTTTTCCGACGGAATTCTGCTCAAGCTTGTCTTGCATACACACGGTCACGCAAAAGTTCTCTGAACTTCCGACCGTCAAGAACGCGGTGACCAACAACACTACGACGAGCCGAGAAAATGAAGTTCAATGCTTCCGAGCATGCGTAATATTGTTTCCGAGCATGCGTAGGAATTTTGCACGTCGGAATTGCTACAGGCAAACGCATTTTCAGATAGGAACTTTTTCCAACCGAAAAATTAAGAACATACTCTCAATCTTTTGCTGGCTGGAATTCGGCCAGCAAAAGTCCGATGGAGCATACACACGGTCGCATTTTCCGACGAAAAGCTCTCATCGGTCTTTTGCTGGCCGAATTTCCGATCGTGTGTACACGGCAGAAGTGGGAGTTCCAGTTACTTTCCTAGGGTCTTAAAGAGACCCTGTTATCAATTTAAAAAACACAACAAAAAAAAAACTTTTTAAATATTTTGTTGCAGTGTTTTTCTTTTCCACAAGCATTTTTTATTTACTTGAAATGTGCCTTTGAACTTACTAGAAAAAATGACTAGTCAATTCACTAGACAGCCCCCTAACTTCTTGCATGGTACAGGCAGAGGTAGAGGAACGAGGTTGACGTGTTTCACACGATTTACATGATTTGTCAAAACCAAAATCTCGTGAAACGCCTCAACCTCGTTCCTCTACCTGCACCCATCCAGTGGTATTATGATTCTTTAATAAACTGATTGAACCAATGCATTTTTGTGGGTGTGCAGCCTATCCAATTCTTTTGGTCTACATGGTGGGCAGTCATGTTGGAACAGGAAGGGGCCATCCCCAAACTGTTCCCACAAAGTTGGGAGCATGAAATTTTCCAAAATGTCTTGGTATGCTGACGCCTTAAGAGTTCCCTTCACTGGAACTAAGGGGCCAAACCCAACCCCTGAAAAACAACCCCCCACACCATAATCCCCCCTCCACCAAATGATTTGGACCAGTGCACAAAGCAAGGTCCGTAAAGACATGGATAATACTTTTGACAATTTAGTGAATGTTCAAATTGTATTGTAGAGATGTGATACTCCAAACATCCCTGATGAAGGAGATTTAATTTCTCTGAAATGTATCGGGTGAAAAAAGTCACATCAATTCATTTGCAACATCTAGGACAGTGATCGCGAACCTATGGGCATGCTTGCCACAGCTGGCATGCAGAGCCATCTCTGTGGGCACGCGAGAGGGTCCAGGTTCACAGCGGGGAGAGCACGGTCACAAGCAGCGGTGAGGAGCAGGAAACTATCTGCACGAGTGAGTGGGCGGCCCCGCAGCCTCCCCGCAGAAGGCTACACTCCTGAGAGCATGGGAGGGAGAGAAGAGCTTCACCGCTTACTTGACGGCCGAAGAGGGGTGCAGCATCCATGGAGCCCTCTGGAGCCTGGACTACTCAAACCTCCTCTTCAACAGTGAGGCCCAGAGAACAGGCTGACTGTGGGCCCGGAAGACGAGGACAGGTGGGAGGCACAGGCTGTGAGGGATCCGCTGGATGGAACAGAGCAGAGAGCTCTCCTGGATCAAGAACAGAGACAGGTACCAGGCACAATTATACACTGACAACCTGCAGACAAAGACTGGGGCAGGGAGGCAGAGCAGAGACTGCAGATAAGGACAGAGCTAGAGGTTTCTCTCTCCTCTCAGCCCCCCTCCCTCTCTCTCAGCCACCCTCTTTTTCAGTCCCCCCTCTCTGTGTCCCCCTCTCTCTGTCCCCTTCCCTCTCTCTCACACCCCTCTCTCTCAGCCCCCCTACCCTCTCTCAGCTCACCTCTCTCTCACACCCCTCTCTCTCTCAGCCCCCTCCCTCTCTCTCAGCTCCCCTCCCTCTCTCTCAGCCCCTCTCTCTCTCTCAGCCCCCTCCCTCTCTCTCAGCACCCCTCCCTCTCAGCCCCCTCTCTCTCTCTCAGAACCCCTCCCTCTCTCTCAGCCCCTCTCTCTTTCCCTCTCTCAGCACCCCTCCCTCTCTCTCAGCCCCCCTCTCTCTCTCTCAGCACCCCTCTCTCTCAGCCCCCCTCTCTCTTGCAGCACCCCTCCCTCTCTCTCAGCCCCTCTCTCTCTCTCTTTCTCTCAGCCCCCTCCCTCTCTCTCAGCCCCCCTCCCTCTCTCTCAGCCCCCCTCCCTCTCTCTCAGCCCCCCTCTCTCAGCACCCCTCCCTCTCTCTCAGCCCCTCTCTCTCTTTCTCTCTCTCAGCCCCCCTCCCTCTCTCTCAGCCCCCCTCCCTCTCTCTCAGCACCCCTCCCTCTCTTTCAGCCCCCCTCCCTCTCTCTCAGCACCCCTGTGCTGTGCCTGATTTCCTTTTATTATAATTTTACCGTCTTGGCTAAACTGTACGGCTATAACCATAACATTCCAGCGTCACCCACATAATCCTCTTTCTTGCTCCCTCAGGCTCCTCTAATCCATTATGCAGTGAGGGATGGAATCATTATGGACTCAGCTGTTACTACTTGTCTTCAGACTCAATACCATGGAACGCCTCTAATAAAGAGTGCGAGAACAAGGAGGCCCACCTGGTGGTCATTAACAGCGAGGAAGAGATGGTATGCACAGATTTACACTTCCTATTGTATTAGTCCCACTGTCTGATCACATCACTGCCAGCAGTATTTGATTATTATGCTCCCAGCCTCACCCTGGGAAGAGATTGTCCAGTTTGCAGGACAACAATCTAAGCACTGGTAGACTGAGAGAGATTATGACGGAGTCATGTCAAATGAAACGTTAACCCTTTGCACACACACACAGTAGCCAACATTACATGTTTTAACAGAAATCTGCACCCTTTATAGAATCTCCTGGTGAAATTCTGACATTTAAAAAAATGTGTGTGTCACTTGCTGCCTCATCCAGACAGGAATGTAACAGAGCTTACACTGCTGAAGCTTCTTCTCAGAGACAAAGTTCTTTGATTTCTAAATAGAGCGTTCAGCTTCATAATTATCAAACATTGAAAAAAAAGAGGTGCAGGAATTATATACAGACAAAAATTAACTTTAATGGCATCCCAGTCTTAGCCCGTAGGGTTCAAAATTGAGTTGGCCCACCCTTTGCAGCTATAACAGCTTCAACTCTTCTGAGAAGGCTGTCCACAAAGTTTAGGAGTGTGTCTATGGGAATGTTTGACCATTCTTCCAAGGCATTTGTGAAGTCAGGCACTGATGTTGGACGAGAAGGTCTGTTTTGCAGTCTCCACTCTAATTCATCCCAAAGATGTTCTGCTGGGTTGAAGTCAGGACTCTGTGTAGACCAGTCAAGTTCCTCCACCCCAAACTCGCTCACGCATGTCTTTATAGACCTTGCTTTGTGCACTGGTGTGCAGTAATGTTAGAACAGGAGCCATCCCCAAACTGTTCCCACAAAGTTGGGAGCATGAAATTGTCCAAAATGTCTTGGTATGCTGACGCCTTAAGAGTTCCCTTCACTGGAACCCCTGAAAAACAACCCCACACCATAATCCCCCCTCCACCAAATGATTTGGACCAGTGCACAAAGCAAGGTCCATAAAGACATTGGAGATTGGGGCCGGGTGCATTGATTAGGGGGGCGGCGCCCCTTTGCCCCTAATGGAGCAGCCGCCACTGCAATCCAGTGCTCCTCATCTCTTTTAGTGTTACAATGAAGACTTGATGGAGGTTATAGTTCCTTCCCAGTATAATAAAAAGTAGAAAGAAAATGTTTTGGCTGGAGTTCTAGCCAGGCCAGGCTGCCCCCTCCATTCACAGTTGGTGTTCCATTCATAGAAGCTGTAGTATAGCTTCTATGAATGGATGAATTTAGCAGCTGGGTGGAAAAGGAGGCCATAGTCAATGAAAGCCCTTAATTGTGTTAACGCTTGGGGGGGTGTGCATGAATGGAGGAGGGTTTCACCTAAAAGAAGAGGCATCAGCAGAAGGAACACATCCTACTAATTGTAAGTTATAAAAAATCAAAAATAAACTGCGCCTATGAAAAACAAAAACAAAAAATTGCAGCTGCAACCATCAAGTGAGCTATTATCACAAAAATGAAATAGGTGAACAAGTATGTTGTGCTTAAATGAAATAAACTGTAAATAAATAATATAAACAAGTCCAAAAGTCACAAACGTGACACAATAGTGAAAGTTTGAATGCTGTGCCACCAACTTCTTCCACCTTGTGCGACCACCACCAAAAAAATAGGATGTGCCCTTACCAAAGAGCGTTGACCACCTATTACGGGGGGCCAACATAGGCTTGTATGTCTGGAAAAACTCCACGTCTGTAAGGAGGTCCGCTCAACAGAAACTTCAAGCCACCACTGGGGAAAACATCAGGTTTCTTTTACTCCAACCGTGACCTCAGGTCATATACCCCAAATGAGAAGCTGTGTGAAGTTGGCACCCCATGTTTGTAAAACCTGATTAAAAATATACCATTCGTTTGTGCCGCGTTTGTGCTGATTTGTGCCGCAAAAATGAGCGTTTGTGCCAGTTCGGTTTCTATTAAATATTATAACATTCAATTTAATGCAAGCCCCGCCCACTTTGCACCCCATATTGCCAAATTTTAAAAACAAACCTGTCATTCGTTTGTGCCGCGTTTGTGCTGGTTTGTGCCGCAAAAATAAACGTTTGTGCCGCTTTGGTTTCGGAGATATTGTGCGTTATATTTGCTGAAACCCTGCCTACTTTGCACCCCATATTGAGGAATTTTAAAAACAAACTCGCCATTCGTTTGTGCCGCGTTTGTGCTGCAAAAATAAACGTTTGTGCCGCTTTGTTTGCGGAGATATTGTGCGTTACAGTTGCTGAAACCCCGCCCACTTTGCACCCCATATTGCTGAATTTTAAAAACAAACGCACCATTAGTTTATGCCGCGTTTGTGCTGGTTTGTGCTGAAAAAATAAACGTTTGTGCCGCTTTGGTTGCGGAGATATTGTGCGTATATTTGCTGAAACCCCGCCCACTTCGCACCCCATATTGCTGAATTTTAAAAACAAACGCGCCATTCGTTTGTGCTGCGTTTGTGCTGGTTTGTGCTGCAAAAATAATCGCTTGTGCCGCTTTGGTTGCGGAGATATTGTGCGTTACAGTTGCTGAAACCCCGCCCACTTCGCACCCCATATTGCTGAATTTTAAAAACAAATGCACCATTCGCTTGTGCCGCGTTTGTGCTGGTCTGTGCCGCAAAAATAAACATTTGTGCCGCTTTGTTTGCGGAGATATTGTGCGTTACAGTTGCTGAAACCTCACCCACTTTGCACCCCATATTGCTGAATTTTAAAAACAAACGCACCATTCGTTTGTGCCGCATTTGTGCTGGTTTGTGCCGCAAAAATAAAAGTTTTTGCCGCTTTGGTTTCGGAGATATCGAGTGTTATATGTTGTCAAACCACACTGACTTTACACCTCGTTATTAAATCTTACATACAACTAGATTTATTTGTTTGCGGTTTGTACAGATTTGGCGGATATTGTACATGATGTTTTAATTCACATGCGTAGTTTTGCCACCCCTACAGGGATCCCCCCCTTCCGATTCTCTAGCGCTGACTTGAAGAACAGACGGAGAAGGAAATCTGGGGAGGGGGCGGGCACAGCTGGTTCTGGCTCCAGTGAGGCAGAGCCAGCTGTCAATCAGGCGGCAGGGTGGATCTCGACAGTATTGTCGGGATCTGTCCTGGCTGCAGCGTGGCTCTGCGCTGTCAGGATATATTGGGCAATAACACGCCACATGCACATGAGTTTTTTTGTCACAGGAGAACATGCTATATGTCATCTTGTGAACAAAAAGAAAACTAAGGCCAAAAAAGGTTGGGCCATAGTTCTCTTTTACAAGTCAATGCACTTACGTTTACGGATGTCCAAAATTGATCGTGGAAGTTGATGCCAGGCAGTTTCAAGATAGCCCAGGGCCCAGCCATGGGTGGGTGTGTGGCTCCAGACCCCTGTGTCCTGTGGTGGAGATGGCCTTCGTATGCCCAGGCTCGGTGGAACGGCTGGCAGGTCTGAAGATTCTCCATGGCAGCAGTTTTTGTATATAAAAGCTCCCCGTTTGTTTTTCCCTCATGTGCCTTGCTGTCTTCTTTTTCTTTTTGCTTCTATGGCACCTGGAACGCAAGTGCGTTCCAGGGTTTGGCTCCCTCTTCCAGGCCGCGGCTCCGGCTCGCTACTGCGCATGTGCGATCCTCGGAAGAAGCCGAGGCTTGGTTTCACGCATGCGCGGTGTGGCAGGGGACCCGGCGCCCATACAGGCGCTCTACGGCAGGTTGCCACTGCGCAGGCGCAGTCCAGGCATGGTGGTGACATCATTCCGGCGGGGATGTTTGAATCCCTGAGAACCCTGTCATTCTAATGCCCTGTACACACGATAGGATTTTCCGACAACAAAATCCATGGGATTTTTTCCGACGGATGTTGGCTCAAACTTGTCTTGCATACACACGGTCACACAAAGTTGGTCGGAAATTCCGAACGTCAAGAACGCGGTGACATACAACGTGTACAACGAGCCGAGAAAAATTACGTTCAATAGCCAGTGCTGCTCTTCTGCTTGATTCCGAGCATGCGTGGCACTTTGTGTGTCGGAATTGAGTACACAGGATCGGAATTTCTGACAACGGATTTTGTTGTCGGAAAATTTGAGAACCAGATCTCAAATTTTGTGTGACGGAAATTCCTATGGAAAATGTGTGATGGAGCCTACACATGGTCGGAATTTCCGACAACAAGGTCCTATCACACATTTTCCATCGGAAAATCCTATCGTGTGTACAGGGCATTAGGATTACTACAGGCAGCTTGCGTCAGCTCCTCAGGCCCCAGGTCAGCTTCAGCCAGGGGCTATGGTAAAAGAGGGAAGGGGGGCTAAGATGCCTCTTAAAGGGGAAGCTGCACTGTTATTTGTACTCCTTTGTTCCAGGACGTGTGAGTGTTCCTACTAAGCTGCAGGATCACCTCCTATTCGTCCGCCAGGGTGCCATGGACAGATCACTGCCTCCGTGCGGCCAGCCCTCACGCTCTAGGTATGTGGGGCATGAGAAGGAGAGGGCCAGGTCCACTTGCAGATGGACTGATTCCCTAAACGTCACGTTCTCCCTTCTCCCTTTTTTAGCCCTTCCAGGTCAGACCATCAGCTTACTGTCCAAGATGATAGGGACCTTGCCAGGCTGCAACGCCCACCTTCTTCATCAAGGTCCAGACGTGACTCTCCATCTAGGCCCCAACATCAGAGGAGATGTTCCCATTCCTCCTCCCAACAGAGGAGACGTTCCCATTGCTCCTCCCAACAAAGGAGATATTACCATTCCTCCTCCAAACACCACACCCACCGCCACGACAGCCGTTTTGATCACAGATCCTGCTGGGGTTGTGGGACCCGGGTCCCGGAAGTCAAGTCCTTATGTGACCCTTGTTATGCCAAGGCGGTCGGGAAAAAGATGCTGAAAGCCGGTAAATGGAGACACTGGTCAAACGGGTGGTGCAACAATCCCACAAAGAGTGGAATACATTTTACACGTGGAGCCAGTCCACCACATTATCTGGCTCCCTGGCTGATGAGGCCCAGGAGCCCATTCCAGCCTTATGATTCCTCCCCTGATTCCTTGCACAGTGAGATGGAGGGAGATGAGTTTGTCGGAGGCTTCAACTTCACCCTGGTTTCTCCAATTAAAGCGGTCAAAGAGGCCCTTAAAGTGGGAGTCCGGCGACCAATCTTTTTTTTTTTTTTTTAGGTCATTGAGACACTTTGCTAATCCCAAAATAATACCCAGAGTTTGGGTGTAATATTTCCGCCTCTGTCTGTTTTCGTACTGAAGAATAATTTTAAAAATGTGATGCTGGCTGTTTCCATCTTGCTTGTGGGCATGTGAAGCCCACAAGCATTGATTTCCTGGATGCGGTGAATGCTGTTCATTCACAGCTTGTTCACAAGCATGATCATTGTTCCCGCACTAAATCTTGGGAAGCCTGACATTAAGCTCCCAGGAGACAGTGCAGCGCTGGGGAAAGGCAAAACACGCCTACTCCCATAGAAGGAGAGACAGGAAGTGCCACAATAAAGTACAATATAAAGGTAATTACAGCGATAAAAAAAATTTTTGCGCGGCATTTGAACATCTATGCAATTAACTGAAGGGGATAAGATTAAGTTAAAAATTTGAGTGGAACCCCGCTTTAAGTGGGAAGACTCTTCTACTCCCCCGGCTAAACAGAAGATATTCTTTAAGCATCTGGAGAAAGAACATTCCAATTTTCCACTCCTTTCTGAATTAAAGGATATTATGGACGAGGAATGGAGCAAGGTAGATAAGAAGACCTCTATGTCAAGTAGGGCGTCCAGGTTATACCCCTTCAAGGCTGAGGAAGTGAAATATCTGGAAAACGATGCCCTCGTAGACGCAGCTCTGATGCCACTAGCTAAACGCATCACTCTTCCTCTGGTAGATGCGGTATCCTTCAAAGATGGGCTTGAGAGAAGAATAGATCAAGATCTTAAAAGGATTTACGGGTCAGCTGGGATGGCTTGCAAACCCGCCTTGGCCCTTGCGGCCATGTCCAGGGCCATGGAGGTCTGGATGGAGAATGTAGACTCCATGATCAGAGGAGTCTCAGAAGAACTGAACAGGGGCTCAGTAATCCAGGAGCTGAAGCTGGCGGTAGCCTTCCTGGGGGAGGCTTCAATCGACCTTATCCACCCGTCGGCCCGGACTATGCTGTCCTCGGTCACGGCCAAACGGCCTTGTGGTTGCGCCCCTGGTTCGCTGACCCAGCATCCCCTTGAAGGGTCCTCGCTGTTTGGTGACAAACTGGATAGCACCATAGCCCGGGCCACAGGTGGGAGGTCGGGCTTCCCGCATCAGGTTAGGCATCTGTTCAATCAGAAAAGGCCTCAGCACAGAAGACATAGTACTGAGCGTTCAAGGGAAGCACGCTCTTACAGGCCCGGCCGAGATATCAGAAGGAATTGGAGCAGAAGACAGGCATCCTTCCAGAAGCCCGCTAAGAGCCAGGCGTCCAGTGGACGAAAGCCGGCTAAGCCATTTTGAGGTGGGTCGGGTGGGGGCGCGTCTGTTTCTCTTCCAGCACGTCTGGGAGAAAGCAATCTGGAACCAGTCCAGTGCCTGATATACTGTACTTAGTTCCACACGGTAGAAAGTTCCATCTCTCTCCCTGTGGAAACTATTCCAGTCATTCAAGAATTTTACGAGCTCCGAGTTCTTAATCTTTAAGCATTGCAAAGCTTTTAGGTGTTATCGGCACAATGGTTTCTACAACCCCCATGGTCATGTGGTCTCTGGGGAGATTACGCCCTTTTCAGACAGGGTTTGTTCAACAATGGAATTCGGGGGACGACAATCAGTCCATTCACATAACTTCAGTGATGAGGAACATGCATGCTCAGACGTTCGAGTGGATCCTGTCCTTGGGAGTCAATCCCGAAGTAGATTGATTTGCATCTCCCTGTAACTTCAAAATCAAGAAGTATTACACTCGGGGGCCGTTGCAGCCAGACCTTCGAAATAGATGCCCTGACAGATCAATGGAAGCTCTGACAGGGCGTACGCCTTTCCCCTGTTCCCGATCACCCTCAGATCCTTACGGAGGTTTCAAGCGGAGGCAGTCAAGGTGGTGATTATAGCACCTTACTGGCCGAACAGGCCATGGTTTCCCCTCCTGACCCAGCTCAGCTTCCGGGACCCGCTACCTCTTCTTCTCAGGCCAGACCTTCTTTCTCAGGGGGACTGATGGTCTGGTTCTTCAGGGGGAAAGGCTGGAGTCTCTCGGGTGTGCTTCAGGAGTAATTTCCACCCTCATGGGCTCGAGAAGGGCAAGCACGAATAAAGTCTATGAGAGAATTTGGGCCAAGTTTGTCAAATCCTCATCCTCTAAGGGCAGATCATTCAGGGACCCAGGAATCCCAGGATATTCTCAGCTTTCCTCAATCCGGTCTAGATCTGTCTCTGTCCATCAACTCTCTCAGGGTCCAAGTCTCTGCCTTGTCGGCCTTCTCTGGTACATCGTGGGCTGTTCACCCTCTAACTCTGCAGTTTTTTTGTGGGGCAACAAGACTCAGGCCCCCAAGAAGACCAAGATTCCCCAGATGGGATCTTCCCCTGGTCTTCGACCCACTGTCTGGACTAAGCACCGTGGGATCTTTCTATTAAGGACTTTTCTGCAATAGCCGCCTTTCTAGTAGCCATCACTTCGGCTAAAAGGGTTTCTGAGATTGGGTCCTTGGGTCATGAAGAACCATTCCTGACTTTCTTCCCGGAAGGGGTGGTCCTCATCCCTATGCTTGGCTCAAATCTGAAGACTTTTCAGTGTTCCATGAGAACCAAGGACCCCAGGTTCCTCTGAAGTTCATCCTCTGGATGTAGGCGAAATGCTGAAGGAATACTTACGAGTTATATCCTCCGTTAGACGCTCCGACTTCCTCTTTGCTCTACACTCTTTCAAAAACAAGGGGAAACGGGCTTCGTCCAGAACGATTGCGACCTGGATCATCCAGTCTATCTAGCAGGCTTATAGGGCTAAGGGCCTGGTTCCTCCAGAGGCGGTGACAGCACACTCTACCAGGGGTATGGCAGCTTCGTGGGCAGCAGCCCTGCATGTGGCTCCTGATGTCATCTACAAGGCGGCCTCATGGGCCTCCATTAACACCTTTATGTCACACTATTGCATAGAACCTATTTCTCTAACCTCTTCGATCTTTGGTTTAAGAACCCAGTCGGTTGATGGGCAGAATTAAACTTCTTTTTATCAGCATACCCACCCTTGTGGTTTGGCTAGTTATTTCCCACACATAGTCTGCCATGAAGTCTGTCAGGAAAATGGAAAATTTATTGTCAAATACCGTAATTTTCCTTTCCTGATGGACTCCATGGCAGACGGAGTTCCCACCCTTTGGTCATGAGTTGGCTTATTACGGAACAGTCTCTAGTGGTAAACTCACATTTATGGGATAGGGGTCCTATAGCATTGGCGAGGAGGCGGGGTTAACCCACACCTAGTCTGCCATGGAGTCTGTCAGGAAAAGAATGTTTACTGACATAGATGTTTTTCAAAAAAAGCAATTAAATAAAGAAGTGACTTAAATAAGAGAATTTGCTGGAGTGCTGTTTTGCTTGGCTAACACCTGGTTTAAACTTTTGTTAAAAGAGAACTATGTCCCAACCTCTTTTGGCCTTAGTTTTCTTTTTGTTCGCAAGATGACATATAGTATGTTCTCCTGTGACAAAAAAACTCATGTGCAGGGCTATTGCCCACTATATCCTGACAGTGCAGAGCCGCGCTGCAGCCGGGACAGATCCCGACAATACTGTCGAGATCCTCCCTGCCGCCTGATTGAAAGCTGGCTCTAGCTCAATAGAGCCAGAGCCAGCTGTGCCCGCCCCCTCCCCAGATTTCCTCCTTCGTCTGTTCTTCCAGTCAGCGCTATAGAATCGGAAGGGGGTATCCCTATGGGGGTGGCAAAACTACGCATGTGAAGTAAAACATCATGTACAATATCCCCCAATTCTGCACAAACCGCGAACAAATAAATCTAGTTGTATGTAAGATTTAATAACGAGGTGTAAAGTCAGTGTGGTTTGACAACATATACCACTCAGTATCTCCGCAACCAAAGCGGCACAAACGTTTATTTTTGCGGCACAAACGAATGGCGCGTCTGATTTGAAAACTCAGCAACATGGGTTGCAAAGTGGGTGGGGGTTTCAGCAACTATAACGCACAAAATCTCCGCAACTAAAGCGGCACAAACGTTTATTTTTGCGGCACAAACCAGCACAAACGTGGCACAAATGAATGGCGCGTTTGGTTTTAAAATTCAGCAATATGGGGTGCAAAGTGGGCGGGTTTCAGCAACTATAACGCACAATATCTCCGCAACCAAAGTGGCACAGACGTTTATTTTTGCTGCACAAACCAGCACAAATGCGGCACAAACAAATGGTGCGTTCGTTTTTAAAATTCAGCAACGTGGGGTGCAAAAGTGGGTGGGGTTTCAGCAAATATAACGCACAATATCTACGAAACCAAAGCGGCACAAACGTTTATTTTTGCGGCACAAACCAGCACAAACGCGGCACAAACGAATGTCGCGTTTGATTTGAAAATTCAGCAATATGGGGTGCGAAGTGGGCGGGGTTTCAGCAAATATAACGCACAATATCTCCGCAACCAAAGCAGCACAAACTTTTATTTTTGCGGCACAAACCAGCACAAACGCGGCACAAACGAATGGCGCATTTGTTTTTAAAATTCAGCAATATGGAGTGCAAAGTGGGCAGGGTTTCAGCAACTATAACGCACAATGTGGAAAATAGAAAAAAACTGCGCTGTAAACCAAAAAAGTATATGTAAAGCAGCAATCCCAACAAAAAACATCAATTGTAAATAGGCATAAGAAGAACAAAGGGTTGCGCTAATACTAGTAGTGCGTAATGTAAAATCTACAGTGCAAGAGGTTTATACAGTGATCATACATAACAAATAAATAAATATAAAAATAAACCAGTGTGCAAAACATATGGTAATGGTGAAAGAAACAGTCCCGTCCAATGAGGCATCAATAAAATGTCATAGTGAGTTTAGATCACCAAAAAATAAAAGTCCAAGTGACAATAGGTGTATTTCTGTAATAGCGAAGAGGGGTCCACCACCAGAGAATAGAAGGGGTTGCTTCTTACCAGAAGGCCATGACCCCCCACCACAGAGGGTCACAGCAAGCAGAAAACTTTAAAAGCCAAAAGATGAGAACTGCCAGCGGTGTCCACCAGAGGTCATCTCAACATCAGCCACACCAACGAACCCATAGCAAAGGTATCATGGAATATAGAAGGGGCTCACATAGTGTAAAACTGATAAAATTTATTGAAATGTAATAAAATAAATGAACACTTACAAACGTAATTGATAAAACAGCCTTAAGTCCGGCTCCGTGGCCACCGGAGCTCGAACAAACCCGTCCTGCTGGAATACAACTCGCTCGGGGGTGACGTCAGCGCGTCGTCTGGCTCCGCACAATATCTCAGCAACCAAAGCGGCACAAGCGTTTATTTTTGCGGCACAATCCAGCACAAATGCGGCACAAACGAATGGCGCATTTATTTTTAAAATTCAGCAATATGTTGTGCAAAGTGGGCGGGGTTTCAGCAAATATAACGCACAATATCTCCGCAACCAAAGCGGCACAAACGTTTATTTTTGCGGCACAAAACAGCACAAATGCGGCACAAACGAATGTCGCTTTTTTTTTCAAAATTCAGCATAATGGGTTGCAAAGTGGGTGGGATTTCAGCAACTGTAACGCACAATATCTCCGCAACCAAAGCGGCACAAACCTTTATTTTTGCGGCACAAACGCGGCACAAACGAATGGCGCGTTTGTTTTTAAAATTTGGCAATATGGGGTGCAAAATAGGCGGGGCTTGCATTAAATTGAATGTTTAATATCTCAGAAACCGAACCGGAACAAACGCTCATGACTGCTGAGGTGCAATAAGCCCAGGTCCCAACCATCACTTGTCATACCTTACCCTTTCTTCTCAACCAATAAGAACCACACATACAACCAATAACGTTGGAAAGGGCAAGGCCACAGCTTTATTTAAAACAACATTAACATTAACCTTAACATTAACCTTTTGGACCGTGCCAGTCACAGTTGTACTGTGAGCACTCAACTACCAATGTAAAAGGGAGATGAAGGAGGGGCCTGTCCTTACCATCAGTGCCGGACCGGCCGTCAATCTCCCAATTACCATCCGGGCATCAAAGGGGTGCCATATTTTCTGGCAAGGTTACCAAAACCGCGACACGCTGTGACATACCATCAAAATTAGGGCGGGAGGGTGGGCAGCTCTTCCATGCTTCCGTCCGAAAAGGACCATAATCCCCTGGGGTGCCAAACTCCTGAGCTCAGGCCCAACCCTTTTCCCCTTTTGTACCAATCCTGAGTTATAACAACTTTCCTGCAACTCCTCCCTGGTCATGCCCCCATCAGTCAGGGCTCTCTCTCCCGATGGGCTCAAGAGGCTCTCATGACTGCTGAGGTGCAATAAGCCCAGGTCCCAACCATCACTTGTCATACCTTACCCTTTCTTCTCAACCAATAAGAACCACACATACAACCAATAACGTTGGAAAGGGCAAGGCCACAGCTTTATTTAAAACAACATTAACATTAACCTTAACATTAACCTTTTGGACCATGCCAGTCACAGTTGTACTGTGAGCACTCAACTACCAATGTAAAAGGGAGATGAAGGAGGGGCCTGTCCTTACCATCAGTGCCGGACCGGCCGTCAATCTCCCAATTACCATCCGGGCATCAAAGGGGTGCCATATTTTCTGGCAAGGTTACCAAAACCGCCACCAGCCAGTCAGTGATCCACTGACGGGCGCCCCACCGCAGCCAGCGCCTGTTCCACCCCCCTCTGAAGTCCCAGGTTAAATATATCCATGCCAATGTCGTTGAGGTGAACACCATCCCTCCTCAACAAGTCATTGTTGTTTCCCTCCAAATCTTTGTGACGGACAACGACCCCCCCGATCCTCCGAACAAATTTGGACACCTGGGCGTTGACCTTCCTCCGAAAATTTTCTAAACAGGGTCCCGGAACTTCTCTAGCCCAAATAGAACGAGGGACAATCTCTGACCATACAAAAGTCACACTGGTAAACATTGCAAGGCATTGAGCAATATCACCTTTTATGGCAGCAATGAGATCCACGGACCGGGTGTAACCTACGTCATTCCCGCCGGCGTGAACCACCAGGACAATGTGACCGGACACGCGGGTACGGAGGTGCCAACATTCCCACAGTACCTGATGCCAACGCAGCCCGCGCAGGCCCAGCCAGCGAATCCTTGCCACGGTCGAAGAGAGTCCCAAATTTCTCCCATAGTTCCGGATCTCTGCACGACGAGCCGCCCAGAAGACAAAGGAATCACCCAAAATCCAAACTTGAGTCGGGGGAAAACCTGAAATTAACACAAAAGGTGAGGGCGAACATACAGCGAAAAACGAGACGACTCCCATCTACCCAGCCGCTGAAGTTCCGTATCGGAAAACCCTAAGCCAGAAGCGGCGGTGGCAGCGCCTATGCGAAATGAGTGAGTTGAAAAATCGCCCGCTGGTAAGCCTAAAGCCTCGAGGCAAAAACGAAAAACTTTTAAAAATTGGAAGCGACTCAAAGAGGAGGAGTCAGCGTGCACGAAAAAAGTGGGAGATGGGGGGCGCGCGGAAAGAAAAGGAACGGCCAGAGACACAGGACAGAATGGGCCGCCACAGTGGTGCAGCACCACCCGGCGGCCCCTGCCAAGGCTGTCAGTCTTCGAGGAGCGCAATAAAATGGTGACACTGCGCTCCGACAGGATGACATCCTCCGATCGAATACCCCCAGTGGAAGACCTGGATTTTGCAACTAATTCCCCGATGCGAAAAGCCCCAAAAAACGCCCATGAGAAAGCTACTCGGAACAGCAAAATCTCAAACTCGGATGAGCACACCTCTGGCAACATAGCCAAAACATCCGATAAAATCTGTAAAGAAATGGGGCGCCTGGAATCAGGCAGATGAGTGATGCGTTTCCAGCCCCTCAATATCCGACGCACTGGAAAGGCTTTTGTGACATCCCCCCACCCCAGAAGCTGAAACCAAAAGGATAAGGCAGACATGGCTGAAGAGACAGTGGAACCCGACACTCCCTTATCCTGTAACTGGACCAGGTAAGCAAATAGGATCAAACGTCTATCATCCGGAGATGAAATAGAGAACTCACCGCCCGACGCTTGTGACCACTCGTGCCAGACCCGACAATACGACGCCCACGTCCTCGGAGAAAGCGACGACCGAAGCAGTTCTAACAATCCCCGGAAACGAGGTTCCATAAGTGGGCCGGACAGGGGAGGCCCTCCAGCGAAGCCGACGGAGCCAGGGAACGAAAACGGGGGTACTGTTGGCGGGAAAGAGCATCGGCAATGTCATTTGAAACTCCCGGAACGTGTTTTGCCCTAATATAAATGTTAAATTGCAAACATTTTAAAACCAAAAAACGCAACAGTGATACGACCGGGGGGGAACTGGCCGATTGCTTGTTCACTACCTGCACTACGCTCATATTGTCTGACCAAAAGATCACCTGACGATTGCGCAACTGTTCACCCCAGAGCTCCACCGCTACAATGATCGGGAAAAGCTCCAAAAGGGTGAGATTGCGCAATAAATCCATGCGGGCCCATAAGGCCGGCCAACATTCCGCAGACCACTCCCCCCGAAAGAAGGCACCGAAACCACAGGAGCCTGCCGCATCAGTGTACAACTCCAGCTGTGAATTCGGTACCTCCTCCCGCAACCAACAAGACTGTCCGTTGTAGGATTGCAAAAAGGTTAGCCAAATGTCCAAATCCGCCCGCATGGGCTTGGTGATCCGAACGTGGTGGTGCGGGGCCGTAACGCCCTTCGTGGCCCAAGACAATCGCCTGCAGAAAGCCCTCCCCATGCGTATGACCCTGCACGCAAATACTAGGTGCCCCAGCAGAGATTGTAGCTGTTTCAGCTGAAGTTTTTTGGACCCTTTCGCCAAACGAACCAAGGATAAAAGCCTGGTCAGCTTCTCCCTCGGCAGGCGAAAGACCATGGCCACTGTGTCAATCTCAATACCCAAAAAGGATAGTACCGTTACCGGACCCTCGGTTTTGTCCACGGACAATGGAACAGTGAAACGCCGACAAATATCTTGAAAAACAGAGAGCAAGCATTGACACTGCCCACTGTCCGAGGGACCCACAAAAAGGAAATCATCCAAGTAGTGCAGCATGGACTGAGATCCGGCCTCCCGGGCGACCACCCACTCAAGGAAGCTACTAAATAACTCGAAGAAGTAACACGAGATGGCGCAACCCATAGGCAGGCACATATCGAAGAAATAGCTTCCCTGAAAGTAGCAACCCAGGAGGTGGAAACAATCCGGGTGGACCGGGAGAAGGCGAAAAGCGGATTCAATGTCCGCTTTTGCCAAAAGAGCGGAAGGCCCGCTGCCCTGACGAGGTGAAGAGCCTTATCAAACGACGCATAATGCACCCGCGATTCCTCGCGATCAATTCCGTCGTTGACAGAGGAGCCGGAAGGGTAAGATAAGTGATGAATTAAACGAAATTTACCACTCGCCTTTTTGGGGACCACGCCCAGTGGGGACACCCGCAGGTTGTGAAATGGGGGAAGATCGAAGGGGCCCGCCATGCGCCCCAGTTCCAGCTCTTTCTGGATTTTCTCGGCCACTACTGATTCAAATTCAACAGCCGATTTTAAATTAGCCGACATGGTAGGCGCGTTCGATGGGGAAAACGGTATCCAAAAACCTCGATCCAGGCCATCCTTTAGGATCAGGGCCTCCCTACGAAGGGGGTACCGGTCTAGCCAGGGCGACATCTCTAGGACGTTCACCGGCGTCCTCCGGCTTAGGAAGGTCGGTCTTGGCTCCCGCTCTGGAAAATGTCTGTTTACCCTTCCTGAAGCACCGGCTGGAGGGGTGAGCGCCCCCACAGCTAGAGCACTCATGCCTGAAGTGACAGGCGGAGTACCACTTACAGTGGCTTTCGTTGAAAAGCCAACAGACACCTTTTTTGGAGGCGGTCGACGCTCCGGATTGAGGAGCGCCGACCGCGGACTGAAAGGACGCCGGCCTATGAGGGCACATTAGCAACAGCCATAGGCTACCATCCTGACAGTCGAAACGAAGCTCCTTGCGCGCCGCCATCTTCTGTCTAAACTGGGTGTCATACTGGAACCAGCATTGACCCCCATAAACCTTGTACGCTCCCCAGATAAGGTCCAGGTAGCAGAACAAGGAGGTCGCCAACTCTGGGTAACGCTCACAGAGCACACCCGCGTAGGCACAAAAACCTTGCAGCCAGTTCCCAAATGTTCTAGGAAGCTGCTTGACTTTATCGCCCTGCGTAGCGACGTCTACCCGACGGGATTTGTCGACCGTTTCCCTGTCCGATGGAACTAGAGCGAGGAAATCAACGAAATCCCGACGCCAAATTCTTTCCTTCGTCTCCTCCGGTATGTGGGCGCCCGTGGGGGCTACAGCCCACAAGGCCCCTCCGGAAGGAGGGGAAAGATTTGCCGCCGTGCCTGAAACACCCATACTAGAAAGAACCGACCTGACCACCGACACTATACGGTCTTCGGGGCCCGATACGGAATCATCAACAGACCTCCCCCAAATCAATTCACAATCATACTCACTGATCCTCGGGGGCATCACTGATGGACGATCAACGGGCGAGGCGGTGTCCCATGCGACTCCAGGAGACTGCAGGCTGGAACGGCCAGCACCGAGAGGAGCAACGGGGCCGTGTATGTTCGGGCCGTCTCGGCCGACTGATAGATCCAAAGGCGGGGATCCCGCCACGGACACTGAAGGGTCCCCCTGGCCGAGGGCAGTGACTGTGCAAGTGCAGGAGTGCCTCTGGATTCTGACCGGCTGATCCGGGGCGGAAGCTGCCGCCAGCCCGGATCCGGAATCTCCCGCCCAGCTGGGCGCAGGGAGACTGGCGTTACCCGCCATGTTGACCGCGTAGGAGGGGTTAAACCCCGGAGACTGGAGGGGGGGAATCCGCGAGCCCTCCGCCCAACCGGGCGCTGGAGGGCGTCCGAGAGCACGGGGGGGGATGGCATCCGTGAGGGCAGATGAACCCGCACCCGCCCTGCCAGGCGCAGGGGGGGCACATCCCATCCGGGATGCTAGATGACATGGCGCGGCTCGGATCTGGGACCTGTCCCCCACCCGTCCGGGTGCAATGGGAGTCCTGCCCTGCGAAAAGCCCGCTCCCGATGGCCCAGAAGTCGCTGAGGGCCCCGCCCATGAAGGCGCCGGGGGACCCTGCGACCTGGCCATGTTTGCACGATTTCCATCCCGGGACGAATTACCCCCCACCCAGCCGGGTGCTGAAAGGGCCACATGTTGTAGGGCGCCCTGGCCATGGGAATCCTGAGCCGGCTGCGACCCCGCCCTGGAGGGCGCAGGATGGGGCAGCCCGCACCCATATGCTCCCCTGCGAATGCCCCCACCATCACCCCCCGCCCAGCCGGGCGCAGAGGGGTGCTGGGCACATGCATTGCTGTGGCTGTGCACAGCCAGTTCGAATTCTCCCACCTGTCTAGGCGCAGGGAGCGAACTGGCCGCTAGGGGGAGCCGGTATGAAATAGAGTCGCCGCCGCCCGAGGGAACGAAAGCCGCCGCCGGAGCAGGCAAACAGCTCCGGCCCCCTCCAGCCGCCCTGCGAGAGGACAGCCTGGCCGAGGAGCGGAGCGGCCGCACACCCGCCACCCCCCCGCTGCTAGCAGGGGCGGGAGCAGGTACCAAACGGCTCGAGGCCGTGGGCTGGAGCGCTCCAGCTCCATCCAGGCCTCGCGCCATGCACAGGGAAGGGGAGGGGGGTGCTGCTGAGCGGGGGCTACGTGAACGGGGACACCGAGGGGGGGGCCGCACGTTACTCCGGATGGCCGGGGAAGGTGACCGACGAGGGGGGGCACGCCGAGAGCGGGCGGCCGACCCCCGCTTCCTTGCTGCTGGAGCCCTGGGAACCCGCACCGGAGAGGGATGGATGGGGGGAGGAGGGGGGGAGCAGTGAGAGGCCGCAGAGGGACTAGGGCTAAAACGAGAAGGTGGACGGGCGCGTCTGCGGGCCCTGCGTCCATCTGACTCAGGAGGAGGAACAGGGGAAGGGGCAGGAGAGGGCACCCCAGGGGATAAGAGGGCAAAGAGCCAGTCAGCCTGACCCTTGAGGGCCAGCTCACGGACCTTAGCCAGGAGGTGATCCGTGTCCATAGCTGGAGCCGCAGGGTCAGGTCCGAGCTCTTCCATGCTTCCGTCCGAAAAGGACCATAATCCCCTGGGGTGCCAAACTCCTGAGCTCAGGCCCAACCCTTTTCCCCTTTTGTACCAATCCTGAGTTATAACAACTTTCCTGCAACTCCTCCCTGGTCATGCCCCCATCAGTCAGGGCTCTCTCTCCCGATGGGCTCAAGAGGCTCTCATTTTTGTGGCACAAATCAGCACAAACGCGGCACAAACGAATGGTATATTTTTATTCAGGTTTTACAAACATGGGGTGCCAACTTCACACAGCTCAAATGAGAGACAAATGCCACAATAGTGTAAAACCTTTCTTACCAGGATTTAATAAAGGTAATGCACTTACATGAAAAGAAGATTAAAACAGCATGTACTGGACACAGTGGTTTCAGAGGTAGAGTCTCCAAACGCGATGACAGGAAATGACGCTAGCCCTTACTAAAGAGCATGGACAACGCTCCTTGGTAAGGGCACATCCTATTTTTTTGGTGGTGGTTGCACAAGGTGGAGGAAGTTGGTGTCACAACATTCAAACTTTCACTATTGTGTTGCGTTTGTGACTCTTGGACTCACTTGTTTATATTATTTATTTACTGTTCATTTCATTTAAGCGCAACATACTTGTTCACCTGATTGTAAATATTTCAAGAGCAGATGCAGATAACAGGGAACAGGACAAATCACAGAACGCTGTAGATGAGACAACACTGATCCTGGGTGCTGATCCAGCTTAAATAGCCCATTTGGCGCCCTTATCTGTCCCGAGACGCGCCGCGCACATGTGTGCACGCATGCGCATATTTGTTGACATTCCGGACAAGTGCAAATATGTTCGCACGTTAGCACACACTAATGCCCCTCTTCTTCCAGATATTCGGGGAGCAGGGATTTGTCTGCTGCTATTATTCTGTCTTCTGACAGAGCCTTCCTGACAGCACCCAAACTGAACCACAGGTCCGTGTGTCCATTCAAACATGGAGCCGCGGCCCAGCACTACCCCCTCTCTCTCCTCATTGGCTGGCTGACTGGCTTTGATTGACAGAAGCGGGAGCCAATGGCACTGCACTGCTGTCTCAGCCATTGGGGGAGTTCCGGGCAGCCGAGACACTCTTGCAACATCGCTGGATCTAGAGGGACCTCAGGTAGGTTTTGGGGGGCTGCTGCACACAGAAGGTTTTTTATCTTAATGCATAGAATGTACCTTCTGCCTTTACAATCACTGATTTTATAATTAAATTCATTAAAACCATAGTACCATCATTAAAATCAAGTCAACAGGATAAACTGGTCACATCAAACAGGTAGCAATTGTAAAACAGCAAACACTGTACAAAGAAGCATATCAAACCAACATGTTTCACAACAAAGTGCTTCCTCAGGGTTCACGCTTGATGATGACCAGCTGAGATATATGAAAAACACTCAACACCAGAATATGAATGCAATCTACTCACTGGGGGGAGAACCTCTGGGGGAATCTAGGATGGAAAAGGACCTGGGGGTCCTAGTAGATGATAGGCTCAGCAATGGCATGCAATGCCAAGCTGCTGCTAACAAAGCAAACAGAATATTGGCATTAAAAGGGGATCAACTCCAGAAATAAAACGATAATTCTCCCGCTCTACAAGACTCTGATCCGGCCGCACCTGGAGTATGCTGTCCAGTTCTGGGCACCAGTCCTCAAGAAGGATGTACTGGAAATGGAGCGAGTACAAAGAAGGGCAACAAAGCTAATAAAGGGTCTGGAGGATCTTAGTTATGAGGAAAGGTTGGGAGCACTGAACTTATTCTCTCTGGAGAAGAGACGCTTGAGAGGGGATATGATTTCAATTTATAAATACTGGACTGGTGACCTCGCAAACTTTTCCACGAAAGGGAGTTTAATAAGACATGCGGCCATTCATTAAAATTAGAAGAAAAAAGATTTAACCTTAAACTATGTAGAGGTTTCTTTACTGTAAGAGCGGCAAGGATGTGGAATTCCCTTCCACAGGCGGTGGTCTCAGCGGGGAGCATCGATAGTTTCAAGAAACTATTAGATAAGCACCCGAACGACCACAATATACAGGGATATACAATGTAATACTGACATATAATCACACACATAGGTTGGACTTGATGGACTTGTGTATTTTTTCAACCTCGCCTACTACGTAACTATGTAACTGTGTAACTACGTAATAGCATATTAAATACATACATAACACAATATACAGTATGCAAAAAAATCCTTTGTCAAGTATAAACAATGCAAATAGATATAATGCAGAGGCGAGAATGCAAAAAAAAAAAAACACCCAGGAGAAGAGGGGGGGCGGAGGGAAATTGGGGGGAGGGGGGAAGGGGAAATAAATAAGGAAGGAAGGAAAGAAGGGGGAGAGGGAGACACGCGGGGATACCCCATGGAGGAGACATAAACCAAAAAAGGAAAAGAGCCAATACGCGCATCAAAGAGCCAAAAAAGAAGGGTACTCTTTTATCTAACAACCAAACTTACCTTGTCTCAAAAGGAACATAGAACTAGGTTGTCATCCCAAATAGTAATAAGCCACAAACAAGAAGCCCGACTCGAAATACCAATACCAAATTTTCGCTCCTTCCCCTGTTTTTCTATAGATTTTTGGGATGGTGCCATTGTGGATGTTTCACAGCATAATGCTCTGATCACACACATACATTTACAACACTAATGCCTCGTACACACGAGCGGACTTTCCGGCAGACTTGGTCCGACGGTCTTTCCACCGGACTTTCCGGTGGACTACCTGAACGGACGGACTTGTCTACACACGACCAGACTTTCCGGTAGGCTAGGTCCGCCCGTCTTTCCGACGGACTTTAGCCGGAGTTACGGCGGACTTTTGGAATGAACAGACTTGCCCACACACGGACAAGTCCATTCATTTTGAACGTGACTCGGGTACGACGGGACTAGAAAAGGAAGTCAATCTCGCCGCTTTTATCGGCGAGATTGACACCTTGCGAGCCCCGTCGCGGGGCATACCAGGCCCTTATGTCTGGTATGGATTTTAAGGGGAACCCCCTACGCCGACAAAACTGCATGGGGTCCCCCCTAGAATCCATACCAGACCCCGATCCGAGCACGCAGCCCAGCCGGTCAGGAAAGGGGGTGGGGACGAACGAGAGAGCATTCCAGCCTGAGAGACCGTCGTGTCAACATCGGAAGAAGAGAAGAAGCCAACAAGCTAAAAAGCTAAGAAGCCAGAAGCCAGAAGTCCGGGCCTCCGCTGGCAAAAGAGCGGCATGAAGATAGCGGAGGAGCCGGCAGAAGAACTGGAACACCGGGAGCAGAGGTCGAACACCAGGAGAAGAGGCCAGAGAGAGCGGAGAAGAACCAACCGGACGCCGGGAGAAAAGGAACACGGATGGACCCCCGAAGTCAGAAGAAGACCCCCGAAGCCGGAAGAAGACCCCCCCGGAGCTGTCTAATAAATTACTTTAAAAACCTGTGTAGTGTGTTTTATTATTGACACTTTTTCCCTAGGTAAATGGGTAGGGGTACCATGTACCCCATACTCATTCACATAGGGTGGGGGGCCGGGATCTGGGGGCCCTCTTAATATAGGGGGCTCCCGGATTCCGATAACCCCCCGCCCGCAGACCCCGACAACCAACGGCCAGGGTTGTCGGGAAGAGGCCCTTGTCCTCATCAACATGGGGACAAGGTGCTTTGTGTTGGGGGGGCCCCGCAGGGCGCCCCCTCCCCCAAAGCACCCACCCCCCATGTTGAGGGCATGAGGCCTGGTACGGCTCAGGAGGGGGGGCGCTCGCTTGTCCCCACCCCCTTTCCTGACCGGCCGGGCTGCGTGCTCGGATCAGGGTCTGGTATGGATTCTAGGGGGGACCCCACGCTGTTTTTTCGGCGTAGGGGGTTCCCCTTAAAATCCATACCAGACCTAAGGGCCTGGTATGCCCGGCGCTTGCCGCAATAGGAAAATTTGTTTTTCCTATTGCAGCGAGCGCGAGATGCAATACCCTGCCCTTGCATCGTATCTGGTCCGTCGGACCAGCATACAGACAAATGGGCTTTCCATCAGGAACTGAGTCTGGCGGAAAGATTTAAAACATGTTTCAAATCTAGGTCCGGCGGACTTTTGGGAAAAAAAAGTCAGCGGGAGCCTACACACGATCGGATTGTCCGCCGGACCATGTATGCCGGAAAGTCTGCTCGTGTGTACGCGGCATTAAGGAAACCTGCTATTTTTGACGTCTCCCTATAAAATTTTGAGTTTTCAGGCTCTCATGCTGACTCTGCGGCTTTGATGTTCTGCTTCACCGACCCGGAATAAGAATTCATCTAAGGATACCAGAAGGCTAACGTAGAAGCCATCAATCTGGTATATTTAGTAGGAGGTCAGCAGTGGCACCCCCTGTGTTTATATTATGGCAAGTTTACTTTAAAATAATTTTTTCGTGGAAATATTTTTTCTTTTTTCAGAATGAATTGTTTTCTAGGCATGATCCTCCGATGTAAATGTCATGAGATTATGTTGGATCACCACACACACAGCCAAAACATTGCTATTGTAGAATAAACTTCCTCTCCCCTCAATTTTTCAACCTTGACTTTGCTGTCCATTTTCTAAGGCTGACCTTAGGGGTGTCACGAGCCTGGAGATAAGTTGTACCATGTCTTTGTCTCCAGGGGAAGATTACATTTGTGTTGGGGTGTGACGTGTTCTTATCATTTTAGTGGATTTTCCCCTGGTTCCCCAGTTTCCTACCCAAACCCTAAAATATACTGGTAGCTCAACTGTAATGTGACCTAATCAGCCATTGTGTGTGTAGCAATAACTCTCGGTGGAGCTGCTGGTTTAAGCGGGCTTGTTACCTTCACTCTCCTTCCCTCTGTTTCACCGACACCGGGTCTAGGGTTCCGTTGAGTTTACCTCCAGACGATATAAGCACCAGCACTTGAGTACGTTTTAAATGCTTTATTGAACAATTAACGAAGGAAGTAGCAGGAAAGAGGCAGGAGGGAAACTGCGGGGAAGCTCAAATACCTTTGTGTAGGATTCTATATTTTATTTAAAAAAAAAAACAAAAAGTAAATTTTTTTATATATATCCACAGATAAACAAATAAAATTTTTGCTGTTTGCGTATCACAGAGTATAGTTTAACAAGTTATAATTCGAGTTTCTTTACATATATATGACTTATTGTCAACCACAGCAGAACCAAAAGTAACACAGCGTGTACAGAGAAGAGAAAAAAAAAAAGAAACAAACAAACATCAGAAAAAAAAAAAAACAAAACAAACAAACAACAACAGAAAAAACTAAAACAAAAAAACACCACCCACACAGATTCTTCCCGTTTCTAGTCTATCCAATCTACATACACGCATGTGCGCATTAGTCCATATGCGCACCTTATACACACACATACATACCTGCATACCTATATAATTTCCCCATCCTCTTCCCCCCCCCCCCCCAGCATTCACAAATGCTGTTTACCAGGGAGAGAAGGGAAGGGGGAGAAAAAAAAACCCCTCCCAGAATGCTCCCACTCTCTCTCTCCTGACCCCCTTAGCCCTCCATCTGCTCTCCGATCGCACGTCCGTATTCCCTAGTGCAAACCAGAAGGGACTAAGAGTTCCATTTTTTTATTGAATTTCTCCACCTTACCCTGTGTGGTTGCAATGCCTTTTTCCATAGCATGTATCCCAGCTATTTTTTTAAACCATAGTGAGATCGAGGGGGGTGATTCTTGCTTCCAAACGGCTGGAATACAGGCCTTGGCCGCATTCAAAAGATGAACCACCAGGGAGTTCCGATATTTACGCTTAGAAAGATCGGAAAGGTGGAGAAGATATCTTCCTGGATCGAGCCCCAGGTCATACTCTGTTAACTGTCTTACGGTATCCTGCACTATAGACCAGAAATCTACTATCTTCCTACATGACCAGAAGATGTGGAGCATGTTACCCTCAGACTCTCCACACCGCCAACATTTATTCGTCCTCTCTGGGTACATTTTTTGTAACAGTGATGAAACTTTATACCACCTTGTAAGAATTTTGTAGCATAACTCTTGGTAATGGCAGGCTGTTGAGGAGTAATGGGCAAAATGTAAAATATAACTCCGTTGCTCCTTAGAAAATGTAATGTTTAGATCTCTTTCCCATTTCAGAAGGAATCCTGGCACAAAGTCTTCGGGAGGATCTATTAGTATTTTATATATCTCCGATACCCCATGAGCAAAGGGCTCTTCTAAAAGGCAAAGATTTTCCAATGGAGATTTTATTAAAAGTATTAAACACTCACATGAAATGTATCAAAAAAACAGCGCTTTTGATACCTTTCATGTGAGTGTTTAATACTTTTAATAAAATCTCCATTTAAGGGCGTGGCTTGCGAGCGAGCGGGATGGCAGCATAGATCCGGAGCTCCGCTGACCCCAGGATAAAAAGCGGCCCAAATCGATCCATCCAGCTCGGATTCCGATCCCTACAGCAGGCGATCTGTGTAAGGACATCACTGGGACAATGTCCAGAAAACGAAAGGAGCAGAGGAAGCCACAAAGACTGACAGACTTCTATGATATGAAGCAACATGACGGTAGGCAAGATGGCGCCGAGTCATCATCCACACCGCTAGGCTATACCTCTAATAATCCTCCTAAGAAAAACAGCTTACTCCCAAATAGACCCACGACAGGGACCCCACATCCACACTCTCCTTCTACCCCCTCAGGCAGCCCAGCTAAGGCTAAATGCAGGATGGATGGAGAGGGATCCCTCGGAGCGGCCAGCCCAGATATGGAGTCAGGGGATGACACACGTGAACTCCCTGACTCCATTGAAACTTTCCCCACCATGCACAAACCCGTGTTGGACACTGTCCTGAAGGACATGCTTTTATCATTAAGAAGCTCACTGCAATCAGATCTGATGACCTGCATGCATAAGTTTAACACCAGTGTCCAGGCGGTAGAAACCCGGGTTGAACATATTGAGCAAAAAATGGGAGAGTATGCTGTTACCATTAATGATTTGGTGGATTCACATGATCAGAGAGAGGGAGATACTGAATGGCTAAAGGCTAAAATCGCAGACATCGAAGACAGAAACAGGAGGAACAATTTAAAAATCAGGGGGATCCCCGAAACAATATTGCAAACTGACTTGCGATCTTATGCTTCTTCACTGTTTAAATCCCTCATGCCTGACCTTACTGATCTTGAGATTACAATCGATAGAATTCACCGCTTGCCAAAACCATCGTACTTATCAGAACACATCCCAAGAGATGTAATCTTACGCCTACATTTTTACCACGCGAAAGAACAGCTGATGCTAACCATGCGTAAAAAAGAACAAGTACCTGCACAATACCAACACCTACAGTTTTACGCAGACCTTTCCCAATATACACTTCAAAAGCGAAAGAACTTAAACACTATCACCAAAGCACTGAGAAATCACCATATCATGTACAGATGGGGATATCCTACCAAATTGTCCATCACGAGAGATGGACGCACCCATGTGGTAAATTCCTTAGAAAGGGGACTTGCTCTTTTGGAGGAGTGGAAAATCATCCCTGAACAGGAATCTGGATCTATTCAGTCTCCCAGAGCAGTAGAACCTGCATGGAAAATGGTTACACCAAGAAATGCAAAAACGCACACTTGAGCTAGGATGGTTTTTTTTACAACTTACAAATTCCTGGAGTTTCAATGCTCACAAGTTTGAACTCTTCCCCCTACAGCCTGAACAGCAAACGCTGTACACAAACTTTTCTAGTTATCGGTATCTGGGGTCAACCTCTGTAAATGTTGACACCAGATGAAACTGATCTTTGCACTATTTTCAGAAACTTTGTTCGCTTTCATGTTTTCCTTTTTTTGTTTTTGTTCTTGAAAATCGCAGCAATTAGATCCCATGGGACCACAGATGAACCGGGCTTTGCTTCACTACTCAGGACAACAGAAAAACAACGATCAACATTCAATGTGCACTCAACCACACAGTAATACGGCTGCACAACAGTGAGTATATCCTATGCTCCATCACACTTTATGGGAAAACCATCCTGCTATTCTGAAAAACATCCACTAGAGGGCGCTACCTCCTTAAAGTTGAATAACATACACAACCATATCTTTAGCATTACAACACTTTATATATGGGCTTAAAAATCATATCCATTAATGCTAAAGGCCTTAATCATCCTGCCAAAAGGAAATCAATGTGGAAAGAAGCCTTCTCCAACAAATCGGATATTATATGTGTGCAGGAAACACACTTCTCTGCAGATGCTGCTCCTTCCTGCACCCATAGAAATTTTCCTCATGTTTACACAGCCAAAGCCCATAACAAAACCAAGGGCGTTCTCACAGCAATAAGAGACACAGTGGCATTCACCCTACATGATACCATTGAAGACCCCAGAGGTCGATACTTAATCTTAATATGTGACCTTAACTCAATCACATACACTATAGTCAACGTGTATACACCCAACCATCATCAAGTGCACTTCTTACATAAAATTCTTCGAATAACTAAAAAACATCAAAGAGGAAGAGTGATAGTTTGCGGAGATTTCAATGCTACGCCTGACCCAAGCCTGGACTCTTCCTCTGGCACAAGGCGATTAACCCCTTCTCTTTCCGCTATATTTCACTCACAAGATTTCTTTGACGCATGGAGATGCATGCATGCCGGCGAAAGGGACTATACATTTTTCTCCTCTCCACATGGGGTATACTCACGCATAGACCTTTTCCTGGTAGACCAAGGAACTCTGTCTCAAGTGACCTCTACAACAATCAACTCCATCACATGGTCAGACCATGCGTCCATCACCCTCTCTTTAAATGATGACTCAATGTGTAGTGTACCCCATATGTGGCGTTTAAATACCTATCTAATGCAACAGCCAGACTTTAGTAATACCATTAGCAAGCATCTAAGCGAATTCTTTAGCATTAACACTTCCTCTGTACAAGACCATTTTGTTCTGTGGAATACACACAAAGCATACATACGCGGCATCTTTATTCAACTGGGGGCTAGAGCCAAGAGGCAGAGGCAGCAGCGCATGAGAGAGCTGACAGACAAAATCTCCCAACTAGAATCCTGCAATAAACAAAATCCATCCTATATAATCTCCCAACAACTTACAAAACTGCGTTATGACTTGAGGCTACTACTACTAGAAAACTTTGAAAAGGCTTCCAAAAAACTCAAAATGACATACTACGCCACAAACAATAAAGCTGGGAAAACACTATCACACAGGATAAAAGGTCACAGACATAAAACAAAGATACCTTACATACTGCACCCCCACACCAAACACAAATTGTATCACCCCCAAGACATAGCTGATACCTTCAGCCAATACTATAGCTCACTTTACAACCTGAAAGACGATACAAATACTGCACAACCTAGCACTGAAGCAATCACCTCCTTTTTACAACATCTAGACATACCTACACTCACACAAGAACAACTCCAGACCTTAAACCAACAATTCACTACAGAAGAAATAAACAAAACCATAGATTCCCTACCCAGCAACAAATCTCCAGGCCCTGACGGATTCTCTGGGGAGTACTATAAGACCTTCAAACAATTACTGACCCCTCATATGGAACGCACTTTTAATGCTGCTATTGCCTCTGCCTCCTTCCCACCAGAAATGCTGTCTGCAATCATAGTGACATTACCGAAGCCGGGGAAGGAACCAACTGTCCCCTCAAACTTTAGACCCATTTCACTGCTCAATTCTGATTTGAAAATCTACGCCAAAATTATTGCATCCCGCCTATTACATATACTCCCCCTATTAATACACCCCGACCAGACTGGCTTCACGAAGGGTCGCCAGACGTCTGACGCTACCCGGAGATTGATAAATATCATTCATCTAGCTAAGGTACACAAAAGGCCATCTCTGTTATTGGCGTTAGACGCCGAGAAGGCCTTTGATCGCATCCACTGGCAATACCTTACCCAGGTCTTATACAGATTTGGTTTTACAGGCAATATATTATCAGCGATTTTAGCCCTATACTCCAAACCCTCTGCACGAGTACTCACATCGGGAGCACTATCCAAACCATTTAACATTACGAACGGTACAAGACAGGGCTGCCCTTTATCTCCTTTAATTTTCAATTTGCTAATAGAACCCCTGGCCATATATATCCGCACTTGCCCTGAAATAAAAGGCTTCATCGTAGCTAAATCTACCCACAAAATCAGCTTATTTGCGGACGACATAATTATGATATTAACCAACGTGGAAACTTCCCTGGCTTCGGTACACACAGCACTAGATATGTTTAACAAAGTATCTTACTATAAAGTGAATGAGAGTAAATCCTACATACTGGGTATAGGAATTGAAGCTAGCCTACAAACTAAACTAAGCTCGCAATTCCCTTATACATGGGAAAAGAGGGGGATAAAATACCTAGGTATTACCCTAACAACAACAACGGACAACTTAGTCAAAGTTAATTTCACTCACTTCCTAGAAACACTACCAGCTAAACTAACGGAGCTAGCTAGAGCGGAACTGTCATGGGCAGGACGTTTGGCTGCGTTCAAGATGATAATTCTGCCACAGCTGCTATATCTATTTAGAACACTGCCAATACCTATCTCCAACTCTTTTTTTGACAAAGCACAAGCCCAGATCAATAGGTTTCTATGGCAAGGAAAGAAAGCCAGATGCTCCTTTAGGAAACTAACTAACAATAGAGATGCTGGGGGCATAGGACATGTCATATTAAAAGACTATTATATAGCGACAATTCTCTCACAAACAAGATTTTGGTTGTCTCAGTCACAAACTCACAGATGGCTAGAACTAGAAGAGGCGCAAATACCTGGTTCTAAACTAGCAGACCTTTTGTTATCCAACAATATTCGAACATATACCCAGACAGACTTATCACCCACAATAGAAGCTACACTATCGGCTTGGAAGATGTTTACATCATTAGATTTTCTGAACCAAGCAACCAAAAACATACCAATCACGTTAACTAGTCTCACCTTAGTCATACCAAACCTACACATAACACATTGGGTGTACAAAGGCATACTATTAATTGGAGATCTCATGCTAGGCACAACACCCAAAACATTTGAATTTTTAAAAAAACAATATAATTTGCAGGACAAAGACCACTATAGCTACCTTCAGATCTCTCATCTACTTCAAAAACTCACGAGCACATACATCAAAGTGCCATGGCGAGTATATCTATATCTCACAAATACAAACACCAACATAAAAGGTATATCCTTATTTTATAATCTATTAAACAATAAAAGTGTATTTGTAAAAACTAACAATATTATTGAGTGGGAACGTGATTTGGGTATAACCTTTACTGAAGATCAATGGCAAAAAGCCTTGCGCAATACATTTACCGCTACTAAATGTGTAAATTTATGGGAGACCACCTACAAGATAACACTGAACTGGTATTTAACCCCCTACCGAATATCAAAATTTGCTAAACAAGTCTCACCCTTGTGCTGGAGACATTGTGGAAGCGTAGGCACATTGTCACACATATTGTGGTACTGTCCAACTATCCGCCCTCTGTGGCAAAAAGTTTTTGGTCTAATCTCAGCAATAACTGGTTCTACAATCACCCCAGTAGCAGCTGTGGCAGTTCACTCATTAGAGGTAGAGAGCTTTCCACATATAACCAGAACTATAGTCATCCACATATTACTCAGTACTAGACTGGCACTACTGAGACACTGGAAAGACACTAAACCCCCCACATTCCAGGAGATAGTTGAAATAACAAATACACATGCCTCTTATGAACTTATGTTTGCAACAGCTCAGGGTCAATTTCAGAAAATGCAAACTAAATGGTCCAAATGGCTCTCATGGTACTCCACTCAACATAAAGATCGAAACCCTTAATGTACTAAATATCTGTATCTTTTATATTTACAAAGTACATATTGCTGCTTTTCATGTTTTCAGGTTTTGTTTTTCTTATGTTTATATGTTATATTTTCTACCCCTGCTGTTCCTCTTACCTGCCGTTTTCTCCTGATATGAGATCATAACGGCTAAAACACACCCGGCACGACAAATTTTTAGTGTGTCGGGACTCCCAGAGTATCTACTAACACTCACTAGGCAAAAACGGGATGTGATTCACATTGTACATCAAATATGTGTTACTGAGTACAACAGAACTTTTATTAATGGTCTATACGTACATACAATAAGATGAATATTGGTGATCCATTCTGAAATGTATAATGCGGAATTTACCAGTGATGCTACAGAATGTTAGTATGCTCCACAGAATGTACATATGTTAGTACAAATAATTTTGTAATGTCTTTATATCTCAATAAAAAACTATTGAAACTAAAATCTCCATTTAAACGGATTTACACTATTTGGCCATTCCTTCTCTCCATTTGTTGCTGGGTTTTGCTGACTCCACCATTGATCTGAGGAATACGATCTTTGTGAGCTGCACCTCATACCTTTGGGCCTGATCAAGTTCGAGGAACGTAGCCACGTGGTAGCCACTCCACCAACTCTGCCCTCCCAGGCCAACTGCAGTCCAGCACCACCTGAGCTTTACTGACTCCACCTGGCATATGCCTTGTTGGGTCCACCTAGTCCGGTAAGCCTTTTCACTTTCATTGGTGGTGTGTGGGCTTCCCCTACAGACGGTTTACACCCTTGTTGAGATCCATTTCAGAGGACCTGTTATCTTTTCTCCAAGGATGTTCTTTTGAGTACACGAACTTGGAACTGTCAGTACATAGACTCCATCTTCAGACCCCTTCTCTTAGCGTTACACTTATTTTGTTTTTTGATACTGTCCACACTTGCTGGTTGTGTTAGCTGCTGTTTGTATTCTTATTTTTGGTAGCGCGGAATTATTGTGTACATATATGTGTGGGACATAGTTTCTCCGTGAATTTTCCCTAAGTGAATGGGCCAGGAGTTTGCCTGATTTATTCCCTTGTTCGTAATGTACATTTCTAGCTCTCAGTATCTGTATACTGGTCTCTTGTTTCATCAGGGAGGATAATTTTTCGCGTTGTAGCCTGAGATCCAGTGCTACGGTTTGTGAAAGTGATTTTTTATGTTTGGTCTCTAAGTCAGCTACCAATTGAAGTTGGTCCTGAAACAGTTTTTGATCTCTTTTGCGTGCTTCCGTCGCCTTTTTAATCAGTATACCTCGCATAACGCATTTATGTGTTTCCCAGATGGTAAATGGAGAGATTTCTTCTGAGTCGTTTTCATTAAAGATTCTGGTCAATTCGCTCGTAAGATCCTTTCGGGATTGACCTTCCTGTAGCAACGAGTCATTACGTTTCCATGTCCAAGGTCTGTTAGCCGTCTTAGTCAGCTGGAGATCTAGAGACACCGGAGAGTGGTCTGATAGTGTTTTTATCCTAAAAGTTGAGTTGATCACCGCTGGTAATAACGATTGCGATACTAATAGATAGTCGATTCTCGAGTAACTATTGTGTGGCGCCGAGTAAAAAGTATAGTCGCGTTCAGCTGGGTGCTGAACTCTCCAGACATCTACAAGTCGCATAGATTGTATAGCTTTTTTTATTCCTCTTAAATATTGATAAGATAGATGTGTAGCTGATTTGGAAACATCCAGGAGGGGGTCAAGGGCCACATTAAGATCTCCGCCCAGTATTAATCCACCCTCCATAAAGACCTGTAAGTTATTAAGAATTCCATTCAGACAGCTCAGTTGAGCCTGATTAGGTAAATAAATAGATGCCAAGGTAATGCGGCGGCCAGCTAAGTCGCCCTTAAGGAAAAGGTAGCATCTTTCCGGGTCGCTCATCTGATCGATGTAGGACCATGAGACCGTCCCTGAAAGCACGATACTCACCCCCCTCGTTTTAGAGTTTGGGGCTGTGCTATGGAAAACCTGTGTGTATCTCTCATCTTTAAATTTAGGTATCTTCCCAGATTGAAAGTGAGTTTCTTGTATAAATTCCACTTGTGTACGCATACGCCAGAGTTCACGTAGGACCGTTGTGCGCTTTTCCGGTATATTCAAACCATTGGCATTCAAGGAAAGACAACGCACATTGGTCATAGTGAGACCTGAGATCTATCTCCAATGTTTTATTGGAGTGGGTACTGGAAGATGTGGGGACGAAGAGAGAGCGAGAGAGAGAGAGAAAAAAAAAAACCACACAAACCCTTCCCACAAAAACTGAATATTCAACAAACTACTAATAAGGCTCAAATGGAGGCTGCGCACCCCTGCAGACTCCTCCCAGAATAATCCGGGAGGGGTTAGCACTGGGAGGCAAAGTACCTATGTAGAGGAGCTAGGGAAAAATGGGGGTCGCTCGGATCATGTTAACATGAATATCACTTGGAGTCATTAACCTGATGCACAATTCTTAATTTACCCATCAATCATGTATTCCAAGCCAACTTACCAACAACACAAAAAAAAAAAAGGAGAAAAAAGACCCTCCATCTTTTTTTTCCCCTTTTCCCCTTTCCCTCCCCCTTCTTCGTAAAGATGGAGAGCCGACTCCTGAATATTCATACCTTATACTCCATTTACAGCAGTTATTGTTTTCCTTCTGTCTTCCCTCCCCTCCCCAACACCATCCATCCCACAGTGCTCCCGTCTCTTTAAGGCAACATTTTCATAGTGTTTACCCTTCGTATTTAAATGATATCGGATAGCCTCCGTGGCTCACCTCTGCCTCTGGCCTCCCCTAAGAGGTGAGGGGGGAACCAGAAAAAAACAAGGGGCTCCCTTCCCCACTCTCCACCCCCCCCCCCTCCCCCTCTAAAATAGGAGTATTGCTTCTATACCGTCTAAAAGCATTTTCTCCCTCCTCCCCCCCAAAAAAGAGAGAAGGAGGTGGGGTATGGGAGGGGAAGGGTGGGGGGGACGGGGGAAAACAAGGGGGAACCTGGAGGGGGGTGGGAGAGAAGGGAAGGAGAGAGAGAAGGGGGAGAAAAAAAAAAGAAAAAAATATATAAATTTTTTTCCAACAACTAATTATATTCTGATTTGACACCTCTTAGACATCTGTAATGTAAATGTACACGGATAGAGGGCTGACAAATTGATACATTGTTTTAAGCATTAGTTAGATATCATGGCAAATAGAAGAAAATAACATATAATTTTAAACTAAATTCAACATTACTATATCAGACCAGTATTAGTGTGAGTCCAATCAGAAAGCAAAATCGGTGTCATAGACAGCTTAGCGAACATATCGGGCAATTGGGTATGTGTGCGTAGTACAAAAAATTATTGGTCTTTCTGTATGTGCAGAGAAAAGGGAAAACCCCATCTATATGTAGCACCTTCTTCACGTAGTTTTTCTAGAAGGGGCTTCATATTACGAAGCATCTGTAAAGTATATCTTGAAAGATCCGGTAGAATCTGTATAGTTGCTCCTTCGTAATCTATAATACCCAAAGACCGTGCCTTACGGATAATCTCTTCTTTGATAATATAGAAATGCACTCTACATAAGGTATCTCTCGGTCTGCCATCTGTCAGAGGGGCCATACCCTGTGTCCGATGAACTCGGTCCAACTCAATGTCCGCTGTCGGCTCCCTCCCTAGAATTTTGTTTAATATGGCAATGACCGTAGGGAGAAGATTTTTAGCAGTTATGGACTCAGGTATTCCCCGGATTTTAAGGTTATTTCTTCTACTCCTATTTTCTAAATTGTCCTGTTGGAGTTGCATAGCATGTAAAATATGTGATTGTGCTGTTAACTTAGCTTCCAAGATTTCTATTTTTTGCTCGGCTGCAGCCTGGGTTTGTTCAATGGAATCTACCCTTGAGGTCAGGCTGTGCAATGACTCTTTGATCTCCTTGAACTCGTCTCTAAGTACTTGCTGTAGCGTGACAGTCATGCGGTCCATATCTGCCTTAGTAGAGAGTGTGGAAAAAAAGCGTTTGTACTATATTCAACTGGCATAGACAGCACAGCCGGGACAGCAGACCTAACAGGTCCAGCTATGCCAGTTGCACCAATTGTACCAGTTGTCTCAGATATTTCTTTAGATACTGTTGGTGTAGTCTCCCGAGCACAATATGCAGATTGCTGTGTGGACTGGTATGGATACTGGTTTTCCTGACCTGAAAATCCGTCAAGTATTTGCCCCGTCTGCATATTGGTATCTGTGTTCATAACTATAATATTATTAGTCCTGTTAACTCCCTTATTGACACTTGTGTCTGCCTTATGTGCTAGTTGGTGTACAGGTGGGATTTCTTTTTGAATAGTCCCAGCAGTAGACGCCCCAACAAGCTCACCTGTCTGGATCTCCTGTGCTTGATAGCAGGTAGGCTGTATGAAGATCTGTGAGCCCAGGTCTGGTATCCCCACGTCCCTGGCTCTGGCCCCGAGGGGCTGCGTTCAACAGTCCAGAAAGTTGCAGCGCCCCCTCTCCATCCCCCACGGTGGTCGGGACCAGACTGCGGAGTTCAACTTTGCTCAACGGCTCTCATGGTTCTCGCGGCTCTCGGCTATCTGCGAGACTTGACCCCTGGTGAGACTCAAGGGGCTTTGAGAGCAGCCCGGGCAGTACCAGAGCCGTGGGTATCGCAGGGCTTTGGGATACAGAGCCTGCCAGCGATCGCACAGGGTAAAGACCAGTGAGCAGAGCACTTTGTGTGACAGGACCTGTGCCAAACGCCTTCCTGGCTGCTCGAGAGCCCCTTGGCATCTCCTTCCGTTGCAGCGGAAGGAGGTGTAAAGAGATCGTTCCAAAAAGAAAACGGGGGAAAAAAATAAAAATAAAAATTATACAACAAATTAACAGCACTGGTTAGCAGACAGTTGGCAGTTAGCAGTTAGTACTAGTTAGAAGTAGTTAGCAGCCAAGTCCAGTCCAGGTGGCACAAGGATATCGTATAGCAATATGTGGCACTGATTGGCAGATGATTAGCAGATAGCAGATAGCAGTTAGTACTAATTAGCATTAATTAGCAGCCCAGTCCAGTCTAGGTGGTACAAAATATCGTATGATAAATATATGGATAATATATGGCACAGGTTAGCAGACGGTTGGCAGATGGTTAGCAGTTAGCACTAATTAGCACAGCTAGCACTAGTTTAGCAGTTAGCAGTTAGCGATCCAGACCAGGTCCAGTCCCAGTGAAACAAGTGACACAATATTGTATGGCATTAATCATATTATGGCATTTATCATGTAAATTTATGGCATTTATCATGTACAGTGGACAGTGTCAGTGTCGGCAGTCACTGCAATGCCATTCCTCCACAGTACACAGCACAATGCACAGCACATAGCATACGGCAGAGCACAGATACAAGTCCGTTAAACAGATACTTGCAGATACTTGCAGATAGTAAGTGCTGACAGGCATCCAATGCATCCAATGTCGGGGAAGCCGGGGATAGCACCGCAGGAAAACAGCAGGACACAGCAGGATGCTCAATGCAGGCAGAGATGAACGGATTTGGCAGGTAAAGGCAGGTAAAAGGCAGATGTTGACCAGTGTCGATGTCAGGACTAGCGGCAGATGAGTACAGATGACCACCAGTTGGATGCCAGATGAGTGCCAGAGAACATCCCCGAGCAGACCAGCTGGGCTACACCGTGCATCAAGTGTCAGTCATCAGGCATCCAACAGCAGCCTTCCAGCGTCAGACAGCGTAGGTAGGGAGATTGATTGATACCAGCCATTGAACATCAGGCATCAGGCATTCTTTGATCCAGTCGAGTCCCAATTAGTGCCGCTCCCACTCACTCTCACTCACTCACATCACACCGCCCCATCCTAGCTGCTAAAGGATTCTTGACCTTTAGAGTTGAATATTGCAGTATAATGCGCTCCCCTTGTGGGACACACTTCTTTGCTCGCCTGGATAGGCCTCTCTCACTTGCCTAGCAGCCAGTATGTAGCACGAACAAAAGTCTCTGCCACAGACTTGCTTGGGATGAACCCGTACGATCCTCTGCCACAGGATGTATTGGTTTTACGGTGAATGTCAGACACAGTACTTGAACCTTTAAGCCAAACCTGGCAGAACTATGCTGTAAAGTTACTTTAGGATACGTCCTCCAACCGAGTCACCAGGCCCCTCTCCAGACCAGCACTCTGCATGATCCTTCCATGACGGGTCCTCCCCTGGGATCTCCTCGGTTGTCCAGCTTCTTCACTCTGGATAGACAGCTCAGGACCATTCCTCGGCTGATGCGGTAGGCCCCAGACAAGCCTCTGGGCCCACCCACTCACCGCAGCGGCGCGGGCCTCTGGAACGGAGGACCATGAGGTAGCACTCTAATGCATACCTGTCGGCCAAGAGGGCCAGCAGGTGGCTGTAAAACGACCCTAAAACATGGCGTCTGTCCCATAAATACCCTCTCCCAGAATGCAACTCGGAGGACCACCTCCACCGAGTTGTCTCCGGGACAGAAGAGCACTCATACGCTTCGACACGTTGCCCTGTCAACACCAGCCAATGGTAACAACGACATCCACTGGCTCAGTATGGAAACACACGCAACGTCAGCCAAGCTGGAACAGAGGCAAATCTAACTTCCTTTAACAAGCAATTTACTAAATTTACCTATCAGATGGTAGATCGTAAATCTACCAGCACTACATGTGTATACTAATTCATTTTCTAACAACTTCTATATTTTGTCTTTCTTAAGAATTTTCTACGTGGGATTGCAAACGGCCAATACTCTTGGATCGGTCTAACAGATGCGGATGGAACCTGGAGATGGGTGGATGGAACGCCTTATGACATAACTCCAAAGTAAGACACAGAAACCTCAAATATCAGAATCCTTCTCACATATCTTTAAGTTCTGGCAAAATGATCTGAAAAGGTGGCACACCGATGGATCCTTGAGCACATTGTTAAGACTTTAATTCACTCCACCCAGTGCTGTACAATACTTTGTCACCCAGAAAACAATAATGTACTGTGACATGGAGTGATTAGACTCAGTGGTAGATGCGTTTTTTTAGTGAAATCCATGCCAGTTTTAAGGGTCTGGTAGCCCACTTTTATGAAAACAGATTAACGTAAAGTCCATAAACTTTCCCAGCACACAGCATAAACAGGCAAAAAAATATCAAGCCACCTGGCTCTTTCTTCAGCAGTACTTCTGCTCTTAGTAATGTGTTCCTCAGACCAATGTCTCTTCAATGCACATATCTTCAAGCCTGTCAATGCACGCAGCTCCTCATTAAGGCACACGGCTCCTCCTTAATATGCCCAGAGATACTGGCTCACACCTGTCTCCTAAGGTGAAGCCCTGTCTCCAAAATGGGGGCACACCTCCCTCCTGGCTGGAGCCCTGAAATGTTCTCAGTCCTTCACACACACCCTGCTGGTCTTCAACAAAACCTGGACACTGGGCTGGAGATTTCTTCTCTCCCAAGGCACTTGGAAATCTCCAAACGTTCAAGAATGCCAATGCCAAGCTTTCCCAGGAAAGCTGTAAAAATGGTTTTCTCAGCTCAAAATCCATACTCCGGAGTCCCGCACTCTGCACATGTGTGAACCCTGTGTCATTTTTCATCCACTTTTCCAGTGTCAGGGCCTCGTACTGCCACAGTACATGTTTATTAATAATCTTTGAGTCAGTCTTTATGAGCAAGCCCTTTTGAGCAGAACATACCAGTGGGGGGGCTGGGTAGAGGGACTGACTCTGTAATAAAAGGTTTCAGTGGGGTGTTGCCTCTTCTCCTGATCTATGTACTTGATTTTCACCCTCTTGCCTCTTTGTGTGAGTGAAAGGTGAGTTTTCTAAAACCTGTGGATCCTATTGGCAATGCTTTCATATACTTAAAGTGATGCTAAAGTCTCATTTTTTTTCTTTAAAAATAACAAACATGCCATACTTACCTGCTCTGTTTAATGGTTTTGCACAGAGCAGCTCGGATCCTCCTCTCCACGGGTCCCCCGTCCACGCTCCTGGCCCCTCCCTCCTGTCGAGTGCCCCCACAAGGGGGCAGACACGGAGGCACGGTTTAGTCCTGCCCCTCTCTCTCGCCTCATTGGCTCACTGACTTTGATTGACAGCAGCAGGAGCCAATGGCATCGCACTTCTGTCTCAGCCAATGAGGAGGGAGAGTCTCAGGCAGCCAAAACACTCCTGCCACATTGCTGGTTCGAGATGGGGCTCAGGTAAGTATTAGGGGGGCTGAGGGAGGCTGCTGCACACAGAAGGTTTTTTATCTTAATTAGGGATGGGCGGAACACCCCCCGGTTCAGTTTTTTTTCTCCCTCCTGAGCCATGCTAGACCACATGACCTTAACTTGGAGGGATGCCATGCCAGGGAGGATCTCCTGGCAAAGCACCTTATCCTCATGTTGATGAAGATAAGGGCCTGTTCCCCAGGACCATTGCCAATGGTTGTGGGGGTCTGTGGGGGGAGCTCAACAGAATGTGGAAGCCCCTGTTAAAAATATGGGCGCCTACACATACCGCCTCCCCTCATGTTAATGAGTAGGAAGTGCATATTAACTGTGTAACCCATAAATAAAGACATCCAAATAAAAACTAAAAATACCCAAAAAAGAGTCCCTCCTTGTAAATCCATCATCAATCAGGATGCCCTACGCCTACTGGCTTGTCAGAATTAAAAACTGGGTCGACCTGATGTACATGGCTATTCCCAATGGTACTGCTCACTGAATGACAGCTCCATGAGCTGTCATCAGCTATATAAGGGAAGGGGAGGGGAAAGTAGTGACATCATTAACCAAATATGGCCAGTGGCAGTTGCTGTTATCCCTGTCCCTTTGCTAATGTAACAGTAGATTCCTACCCATGTGAGTAATGTGCCAGATATGGTTGCTAGGGACGCAGCGGGCACCAGCACTTGCTGCGTCTTTAGGAACCACTGACAGTAGGAAGCTGTTATATATAGAAGCGAAATACCACTTCTATAGATGATGCTCAGCTCCCAGAGCACAGGGGACCAAACGTTTGGCCATTCTTCCAAACACCCTAACAGCTTAGGTTTAAGCCAAACCATTGACTCATCCCTACTCCTCACATAGCCAATGTAGGAAAGAGATGAGGGAAAGAACTCCTCACATAGACCAATAGGTAAAGGAGTGAAGGGGAAGAACTTCCAACATGAAGGACCTGGAGGAGAAAACTCTTCACATATTCAATCAGGGAAACAGGTGGGACGAAGAACACATCACATAGCTAGGGGGTATGTATGTATGGGGTTGGCCACCACTGATCTAACCTTAGTAGATTGTACCATTAAATTGTAGTGTGCGGTCAGTTCTCTTGCAGCCGATCGCAGTTGTTGGGCTCAAATCTTTTAAATCTCATTTTATAGCATTTCTGAGCTCCCGGTTCTGCTCAGTTCTTGTATTGGTCTAAACCCCTATTGTCACTTCTGTCCTTCAGGTTCTGGGGGAACACTCAGCCCGATGATTGGAAGGGTCATGGTCTCGGAGGAGGGGAAGACTGTGCTGGGATAGGGTATGGAAATGACTGGAATGATTTTCACTGTTCTGAAAAAATAAACTACATCTGTGAGAAGAAGATGACCTTCTGATATGGACTGAAGGACACCAGAGGATGCCTAATATCTCTATCTACTGTACCTTTGTTGCTCCTCCATCATACTACAGCCATATAGAATCTACTACTGTATAAAATAATGCTGTAGGATATGCTGGGACTTGTTGTAGAATTGGAGGATCTCAGAGCGTCCAATCTGCAGTTTTCAAGTTGAACTCCAACCTTTTCTTTAGTCTTGCACAGTTGTATAGGGTCCTGTATTTCACCACATGCTATGAGCTTCTCACAATGTGCATTAGAAGCTACAAAGAGCCAGATAGTGCCCCGCCTAATTTCTTGGCTGGAGGAGGTCCAGTGTCACCTAGGTCTCTCCTCCCCAGCCTGACTGTCCCTGACCCACCACAAGTCATTCATTGAATTTCAGTTCTTTCAAACATGGAGGCTCAGCATCACATGTGGGTGTTATCTAGGGTGATCTGCATACAAACGAGTGAGTGACCCTACTTCTTGAGACATACCATTTCACATGTTATCAACATGGGGGGTTACCTCGCCAGAGGGGACAAGGCCTTTAACCACTTCAATACCGGGCACTTTCACCCCCTTCCTGCTCAGGCCAATTTTCAACTTTCAGCGCTGTCACACTTTGAATGACAATTGCGCGGTCATGCAACACTGTACCCATATGAACTTTTTATCATTTTTTTCACATAAATAAAGCTTTCTTTTGGGGGTATTTTATCCCCACTGGGTTTTCTACTTTTTGCTAAATAAAAAAAAAAAGATGGAAAATTTTGGAAAATAATGTCTTTTTCTTCATTGCTGTTATAAAACTTTCCAAATAAATTATGGTTCTTCGTAAATTTAGGCCAAAATATATTCTGCTCCATTTCTTTGGAGAAAATAACCCAAATCAGTGTATATTATTTAGTCTATAAGAAAGTTATAGAGTCCACAAACTATGGCATATATATCTGAAAATTGATCAGTCCTGATGCACTGATGGTCTATCTCATTTTTTGAGGCCCAAAAACATCAGGACAGTACAAATACCCCCCAAATGACCCCTTTTTGAAAAATAGAAAGTCCAAGGTATTTAGTAAAAGGCATGGCAAGTTTTTGGAAGTTGTAATTTATCACAATTTTTTGGAAAATGAAGAAATAAAAAAGAAAATATTCACAATTTTTTATTTTTACATACTGTCACCAGTATAATAGTACATCCTAATGGGTGTGGCGGTGATCAGGAACACTGACTGGTGAAAGTATGTAAAAACAGATGCTGTCAGTTCGACTGTAACCTGCTCTCTACACGCTGTTGGGACCCATGACTGTTCCCGGTTGGGCTGTCTTCCCACCGGGTTTATTGTGATCTGTCTCTGCATTGTCTCAATACCAATTTTATTCATCGCACTTAAGACTGTGTGTGTTATTACCGAGGCACCACGCTGCACCCCATCTACATACAGATAAAGATAACAAATGTAGTAATATTGGAAAATGTAACAAGAATAGTTAGTTATAGATGATTTTTCACCACTGAGTCCCCCCTCTTTAGGGCATGGCACAATGATCAAACTAGGTGCATGCTCACCCTAGAACGAGGCTCACTAGGATTGATTTACTAAAACTGATGTGCAAAATCTGATGTATCTCTGCTTCTAGGTTTTATTGTCAAAGCTTAATTGAACAAGCTGAAGTTAGAAGCTGATTGGCTACCATGCACAGCTGCACCAGATTTAAAGAGGAGTTTATGTAATGCCTTTCCAGACTCTGGTAGGTTACAGTCTCATGGAAAACATAGTTTTGAGGCTTCTGTTGGTCAACAGAGGAGCGGTAGAGAATGGGGCCGCCTCAGTGATGCATTTCAATTTTTTTAGTCCTCAACACCCAGGGCTGTGAGCTTCTACATCCCATCGGCAGCGTCTGCATCATATGGTAGGAGATTATCTAGGGGCGAAAACAGACATGGAGAGCTTTCCAGTTGATGATCCACTATGTTACTGGGTAATGAGAATAGACCACTGGCAAGAACGTGCCCAGTATGCAATTGAGCTGCTGGGCCGCCCTGCATCCAGCGTGCTTTCCAAACAGGCATTCAGTGCTGCTGGAGGTTTTGTGACAGGTAAGAGAGCGCATCTGTCCACAGACTCCGTGGTCCGGCTGACATTTATCAAAATGAATCAGTCCTGGCTTAGCAACAGCTATTAAACCCCTGATGCTGATGTCACTGATTAAGTGCTTTCTGGATCTGGAATCACTGAAAGACTGCCTAGGCTTTGTTGATGTTAACCACTTCAGCCCCGGAAGGATTTACCCCCTTCCTGACCAGAGCACTTTTTACAATTCGGCACTGCGTCGCTTTAACTGCTAATTGCGCGGTCATGCAATGCTCTACCCGAACGAAATTTGCGTCCTTTTCTTCCCACAAATAGAGCTTTCTTTTGATGGTATTTGATCACCTCTGCCGTTTTTATTTTTTGCGCTATAAACGGAAAAAGACTGAAAATTTTGAAAAAAAATGATATTTTCTACTTTTTGTTATAAAAAAAATCCAATAAACTAAATTTTAGTCATACATTTAGGCCAAAATGTATTCGGCCACATGTCTTTGGTAAAAAAAATGTCAATAAGCATATATTTATTGGTTTGCGCAAAAGTTATAGCGTCTACAAACTAGGGTACATTTTCTGGAATTTACACAGCTTTTAGTTTATGACTGCCTATGTCATTTCTTGAGGTGCTAAAATGGCAGGGCAGTACAAACCCCCCCCAAATGACCCCATTTTGGAAAGTAGACACCCCAAGGAAATTGCTGAGAGGCATGTTGAGCCCATTGAATATTTATTTTTTTTGTCCCAAGTGATTGAATAATGACAAAAAAAAAAAAAAAAAAAAAAATTTACAAAAAGTTGTCACTAAATGATATATTGCTCACATAGGCCATGGGCATATGTGGAATTGCACCCCAAAATACATTCAGCTGCTTCTCCTGAGTACGGGGATACCACATGTGTGGCACTTTTTGGGAGCCTAGCCGCGTACGGGGCCCCGAAAACCCAGCACCACCTTCAGGATTTCTAAGGGCATACATTTTTGATTTCACTCCTCACTACCTATCACAGTTTTGAAGGCCATAAAATGCCAAGATGGCACAACCCCCCCCCCAAATGACCCCATTTTGGAAAGTAGACACCCCAAGCTATTTGCTGAGAGACATGGTGAGTATTTTGCAGCTCTCATTTGTTTTTGAAAATGAAGAAAGACCAGAAAAAAAATTTTTTTTTTTTCTTTTTTCAATTTTCAAAACCTTGTGACAAAAAGTGAGGTCTGCAAAATACTCACTATACCTCTCAGCAAATAGCTTGGGGTGTCTACTTTCCAAAATGGGGTCATTTGGGGGGGTTTTGTGCCACCTGGGCTTTCCATGGCCTCCGAAACTGTGATAGGCAGTGAAGAGTGAAATCAAAAATTTACGGCCTTAGAAAGCCTGAAGGCGGTTCTTAGTTTTCGGGGTCCCGTACGCGGCTAGGCTCCCAAAAAGTCCCACACATGTGGTATCCCCATACTCAGGAGAAGCAACAGAATTTATTTTGGGGTGTAATTTCACAAATCCCCATGGCGTGTTTGAGCAATATAACATTTAGTGACAACTTTGTGCAAAAAAAAAAAAAAAAAAAAAAAATTTGTCTCTTTCCCGCAACTTGTGTCACAATATAAAATATTCCATGGACTCGACATGCCTCTCAGCAAATAGCTTGGGGTGTCTACTTTCCAAAATGGGGTCATTTGGGGGGGTTTGAACTGTCCTGGCATTTTATGCACAACATTTAGAAGCTTACGTCACACATCACCCACTCTTCTAACCACTTGAAGACAAAGCCCTTTCTGACACTTTTTGATTACATGAAAAAATTATTTTTTTTTGCAAGAAAATTACTTTGAACCCCCAAACATTATATATTATTTTAAAGCAAATGCCCTACAGATTAAAATGGTGGGTGTTTCATTTTTTTTTTTCACACAGTAATTGCGCAGCGATTTTTCAAACGCATTTTTTGTGGAAAAAAACACACTTTTTTAAATTTTAATGCACTAAAACACACTATATTGCCCAAATGTTTGATGAAATAAAAAAGATGATCTTAGGCCGAGTACATGGATACCAAACATGACATGCTTTACAATTGCGCACAAACGTGCAGTGGCAACAAAATTAATACATTTTTAAAAGCCTTTAAAAGCCTTTACAGGTTACCACTTTAGATTTACAGAGGAGGTCTACTGCTAAAATTACTGCCCTCGATCTGACCTTCGCGGTGATACCTCACATGCATGGTGCAATTGCTGTTTACATTTGACGCCAGACCGACGCTTGCGTTCGCCTTAGCGCGAGAGCAGGGGGGACAGGGGTGCTTTTTTTTTTTTTTTTTTTTTTTCTTTATTATTTTTTTGCTTTTTTATCTTATTTTTAAACTGTTCCTTTCATATTTTTTTTTAAATCATTTTTATTGTTATCTCAGGGAATGTAAATATCCCCTATGATAGCAATAGGTAGTGACAGGTACTCTTTTTTGAAAAAATTGGGGTCTATTAGACCCTAGATTTCTCCTCTGCCCTCAAAGCATCTGACCACACCAAGATCGGTGTGATAAAATGCTTTCCCAATTTCCCAATGGCGCTGTTTACATCCGGCGAAATCTAAGTCCTAAAATGCTCGTAGCTTCCGGTTTCTTAGGCCATAGAGATGTTTGGAGCCACTCTGGTCTCTGATCAGCTCTATGGTCAGCTGGCTGAATCACCGGCTGCATTCTCAGGTTCCCTGTTGAGACAGGAGAGCCAGAGAAAAACACGGAAGACGGTGGGGGGGGGGGCATTCCCTCCCACTGCTTGTAAAAGCAGTCTAGAGGCTAATTAGCCACTAGGATTGCTTTTACATGAAAGCCGACCGCTGGCTGAAAAGAATGATACCAAGATGATACCTAAACCTGCAGGCATCATTCTGGTATAACCACTCAAAGTCGTGAATGGCGTACCTGAAGACAAAAAAATGGTTAACAATAAAGCACAGTAAACGGTAAAGTATAAAAAATTGCATACCTGAAAAGCAAACATGATAAAACATAATAACAATAAAACATTGCAGAATAGAATACAGTAAAAAAGAGCAGAACACCAGAGAGAGAATAGAGAGAGAGAGAACAATAAAACGACAACTATTTTTTTTTTTTTTTTGTTTGTGTTTTTTTTTTTTTTTTTACACTTTTTTTTTGTAACTGTAACTTTTATAACTGTAACCGGTTCCAGGTTCGGGTCTCTCAAAATGCGATGGCATCTTGGGAGACCCTGTGAAAGTGTGCCTAGTCTGTGCAATGCTGTACCCTACGCTAATACTCAACTAGTGTATGGTAGCGTTCAAAACATTCACCAATGCAAAGACCAGGATTATCAGGACAGGAGGGACAATAATAGCGGGTGTCACGTCTATATACGCGCTTGCTGCAGACACATCTTTTTTGGGGGGGTTCGTTGGGTAGGGGTACTCGGGAGGACATATAAATGCCTCTCATGCAGCCGACTGCATTTGGTTGGGGATGTGAATGGGGGAAGTACGGGCGCTGCAGAAGTGGTGGGTTCCCAATTAGGATTGGCGAATGCAGCAGGAAGGGCATTATGGGCACGACGGGCCTGTGTTAGTCTTCTTGGTGGCAGCGGGACACTACTTGTGCTTGCCACCTCACCAGCTTGAACTGCACTTATGGGACTCGCCATGTCACCAAGTGTTACTGCAGTGCTGGTATGACTACGACTGGGGTGTACTAGGCCGCTGGCGCTTGCCAGTTCACCAAAACGCTACAAAAAAAAGTGACAGTGATCGATCGATACTGCACTTGGGTGGGCTGGGCTGGGCCGGGCGGAGGGGCAAAACGCAGGTGCTAGCAGGTATCTGGGCTGATCCCACTAACACTGCGTTTTTGGGAACCCTAAACTGCTGGGGACGCTAGTATAGATCTGATCGGATCAGATATTGATGCGTTCAGATACTATACCACTAAGGGAGGTGTACGGTGCGTGCGTGGGTGTTAGTGGTACTGGCGCTAATCTGACGCTGCTTGGGGCTGGTGCTTGCCAGTTCACCAAAATGCTACCAAAAAAACTGTTAGCGATCGCAGGGATCAGGCCTGACTCTGCGAACGCTGCAGTTATGCGTTTAGTGTTTTGTAAGTGACAGTGATCGATCGATACTGCACTTGGGTGGGCTGGGCGGAGGGGCAAAACGCAGGTGCTAGCAGGTATCTGGGCTGATCCCGCTAACACTGCGTTTTTGGGAACCCTAAACTGCTGGGGACGCCAGTATAGATCTGATCGGATCAGATATTGATGTGTTCAGATACTATACCACTAAGGGAGGTGTACGGTGCGTGTATGGTGCGTGCGTGGGTGTTCGCGGTACTGGCGCTAATCTGACGCTGCCTGGGGCGACGCATATCACCGCCGGGCGATCAGGGGGCTAAACCTTTATTCGGTAATAAACGGCGGGTGCCCTGACACTAAAAAAAATAAACGAACTAACCAGCGTCACCCGTAACAGTTATACGGTGATCAGTGGTGAAAGGGTTAACTAGGGGGCAATCAAGGGGTTAAAACATTTATTAGGTAGTATATGGGGGTCCCTGTCGCTATAAAACGCTGACGGCGAACCTAAATATTTACGTTCCTAACTAGCGTCACCAGCGACACTAATACAGCGATCAGAAAAATGATCGCTTAGCGACACTGGTGACAGGGGGTGATCAAGGGGTTAAAACTTTATTAGGGGGGGTTAGGGGGGTACCCTAGACCTACAGGGGGCTAATACTAACTGTCCTACCACTGCTAACTGTCACAAACTGACACTATGCAGTAATCAGGAAAAAAACAAAACAAAACAAAAAAACCTGCTTGGTGTCAGTTTGTGAGGGGGGGGGGGTGATTGGTGGGGGATCGGGGGTGTTTAGTGTGCCTGGCATGTTCTACTGTGTTGTGTGAGTGTTGGTGCACTTACATGTCTTCTCTCCTCGGTGCTGGAACGGAAACTGGCCAGCCGAGGAGAGATGACATCACATCCTCTGCCTCTGTGTACTATACAGAGGCAGGGGATGTTTCTCATTGGCTGGGAGCGATCGCGAGGGGGGGGCCACGATCGGATGGTCTCCCCCTCGTCTCTCAACCCTCCCAGCCAAACGCCGACCGCCGATGGCACCGGGGGGGGGTCCGATCGGACCCCCCGCCCGCGGGAAGGCAATCACGTACCAGGTACGTGATTTTGCCTGCCCGTGCCGCTCTGCTCACGTATATATGCGTGAGGCGGTCGGCAAGTGGTTAATGTCATCTGGAAGAAATTTTTTGGTGTAGGTTTTATGGGCACAATTAACACCCAAGGACCAATTTTTCCACACCTGTTGGACAGGTGCATGTCATTTAAATTTTTGACAGCAAGGCAAATTCTTGCTTCCATCAAGAGTACCTCTATAGCAGTGGTTCTCAACCTGGGGGTCGGGACCCCCTCGGGGGTCAAATGGTGATTTGCCAGGGGTCACCAAATCCTGGGCTGTTCCTGAAGCCCGCACCGCTCTCCCAGCCTTTTTGCGGCTGCCCAGTTCATGGCATGGGTGGGGGCAGAGACTAGAGGTCAACTGACTGGTGAGGAATGTGAAGTGGGAGGGGCTGGAGGAGACCCTATCTCCTGATTTCAGCATATGTCTCACTGCTGCGAGACACCACAGAACTGGAGACACAGTGAAGCTGGAGACACAGTGAGTAAAACTACCTGTGATTATAGTTGCCATTAAAAGTCTCCACTACAGTTCTCAGATCAGCAGATGACCTTGATCAAGAGCACCTAAGTTGGCTTATCAAAACTCCCCCCAGCACTGCCACTTAACCCAACTCCCTGCCAGCACTGCCACTCATCCCATCCCCCTCCCCACCAAGGAGTAAAAATAGAGAATATGTGGAAGGGAGAGGAAAAGGAACAAAGAAAAAAGGGAGAGAAAGCATAATAGAAAGAACAAGAAAGACGGCTAGAGAGAGGGATGGGGAAAAAAAACAAGAAATTAGGATAGATAGAGAAAAAAAGGAAAGAAAGGAGAACAAAGATAGAGTGTGTCACAGACTCACCCGGGATAGAGGCTATTGGAGGGGACTGAATGCAAGCCTCTTGCCCACCGATTATGGGCCCTGGCATTTGGGGGAATGGTGCTCTCTGTGAGCTGTATGCCTGGGGACCCTGGGGTTGGGGTTACTTTGGATTCAGCTCCATGTCCCCCCAAGACACAAGACTCTGGGAACCCTTTATATGCCATATTAGAATAGTGACTGATTCATACCGTTGGGACTCCTACTGTTAAATTCTAATGTCATCAATTCCAGCTACCTGTCTGTTGTCTGCTATAATTTGTATATTGTAAATAAGTCTATTCTGGCTTACCACAGCTTCTAAGAGTATTCAACTCATTGTTGTTTCTATTGTTAATTGTAATTAGCTCCTGCTATTGTGTTTATACTACTGTGTGAAGTTCGGTGACCACAAGTCTGTATCCTACAGGTCATGTCTCTGAGTCATCTAGTCTGGGTAAATGATTTAGTAAACTAGCTTATGTTAATTAGGTTAATTAGGTTACAGGTGTATTGTTAGAGTAATATGTGCAGGAGGGGGACCTTCCCTTCTACTGTATATAAGACTGTATTCTGGTTCTAATAAAAACAGTTCATGTTAGCAGTGAAACAAGTGTCGCCTTGTTTTGTGCTTGGGAGCATTTGGAATATCTGATATCTAGAGTCAGACTACAAGGAAGTGGTATACTGACAGAAGCACTCAAGCAGAGTGTGGGACGTTCCATGACAGAGTGGTACATCCCAAAATGTACAATAAGGGGTTTTAATACTATACGAGTTGAAGGGACTCAGGGAGCGCTAAATGTTCATGGGTTAGGGGAGTAAATCACTTGTCTTGCCTTGGGTGCTGACAACCCATGCTACAAAAATTATTTTACTGTTAGGGGTTAGCACAACTTTTAATTTTATCAAGGGGTCACGGCACTAGGAAGGTTGAGAACCACTGCTCTATAGGGTTACTGTGTGAAGGCACCACCAACACACCCATTTTTCCCTACCTGTTACTTCTATCCAAAGTCAGCGAAAGAGAGACCAGACTTTATCCAAAAAATCTCTAATCTTGTTCCGAGTGCACTACATTGTGGCCTCATCATACACACTGTCTCCCTAAGCCGTTGTTTATAAAATAAAGAAAGCTGGCAGCGAAAATTTCATTTTTTGGCTTTATAAATGCCATTATTGCTGCAGCAGGTTCTATACACAGTACAGATGTGCCACTTTACGGGCAGACTAAGGGGACTCCCCAGACACTATATTTAAAGGAATTTTTCATTTTTATTGATATTTCTCATTTTTGTGGTTTAACTTTAAACCATAGTAAATCACTGCTCATTTAAAAATTATGTTTTTTACAAACTTTGTGTTCATTGATACATGTCCCCCAGGGCAGTACCTGGACCCTCATAACCATTGTATGCTCAATTACTTGCATATAAGCCTTCAAAATGGGCACTTTTGATTTTTTCAGCTTGGGTCCCATAGACTTCAATGGGGTTCATTATTCTGTTCTGAACTTTTTCAAAGTTCGAAAGTTCTGCCGCAAACGTGCAATAACACACTGCAATATACTGCGGTAAATGTGCAGCGACACACTGCAATATACTGCAGTAAACGTGCACTAACGCACTGAAATATACTGCGGTAAACGTGCACTAACGCATTGAAATATACTGCGGTAAACATGCAGCAACGCACTGCAATATACTGCGGTAAACGTGCACTAACGCACTGAAATATACTGCAGTAAACGTGCCTGTTCCGTCTCTCTCCACGCCAATATCACACTACAAATGGCCACTATGGAAAGAATAATTTTATAGTGTGGGGTGGGCCTAAGAGCAATGAATCATGATTGGATAGAGTCATCATGACAGTGTCCAATCATGGCTCTGATAGTGCAAAGCTTTCATGGCTTCAGCCAATCAGGGCTTTCAATGCACCATGTAGTGTGTGGTGGTCATTCAGGGGACCAAAACAAACTGTTAAACGCCCTGATAATGGGTGTTCATTTACGGGCGAAAAGTTAATGTTCGGCCCAAACTCATGCTCGGGCCAAACCATTCACACAACTTTATGCACCCATAGACTGTCCTAGTCTACAAACTGTATAATGTCCAGTAATGTAACTGAAACATACAAAGGTGGGTGAAAACAGAGACGGGGATTTTGACTGGGAGATCTCATCGATGGAGAACTGAAGACATAAAAGAAGCCAGCCAGGCTACACCTATAATAAAGTCCAATTTTGGGTGAAATGACCCATTAATGAAATCGTTTAGGGTCGGCAACATGTTTATTTTTGTTTCTTGATGAAATGTTACTTCCTGTCTGTTATGTTTCTTCCCGCTCTGGTTTGTGGTTGGAGATCCGGAGATCGTCAGTATGAGGAAATCTCTCATATCAGACAACATTTCCAGTTCTCATATAGTGAACAGCACAGAGCACACTTATCAACGGAGAGCAATGAAGAGGAACAAAGAGATTGAGATGATGTCAGGTAATCTACATATAATAATCATTGTACTGGGACCAGTACCGGGATCATATGATACGTCACCTGAGACTGGGAGGAAGTTGGGAGTTTTGGTTTCAGTTTAATTTTTAGTTTTATCTCGTAAAGGTGACATTTAATTTGCTTATATTTTGCCTTTTCTCTTCTCATTACATTCCTTATTTTAAACTCAGTGATATCATCACTGGGTATCTGTGCTTCTCTATGCAATGCTGGAAGGTCATGGCTGGTGGGAGGGGATGGCAGGGTGCTGTACATAGCTATTCATTTATTAAATTAGTTCATATATTTACAATGTTGGCACTTTTAATGCAGATTGTTATTTATGCACAGGACACTTGATATATTTTTTTAACTATTTCCCACCCAAGTCAATTCTTGCATTTCTATCCTATATGTAAAAATGTATCTTTTTTTTTTGCTAGAAAATTACTCAGAACCCCCAAACATCATATAAATAATATGGGTGGTGGGATTTGTTCTGTGGCACAGTATTTGCGCAGCAATTTTTCAATCGCAATTAATAAAAAAAAAAAACTTTAAATGCAATAAAAACACAATATTATTATTATTATTATTATTATTATACAGGATTGTAGCCAATATGTAACCTAATTTTTGGTAAAATATAAAAGATGATGTGACGCTGAGTAAATAGATACCTAATATGTCACGCTGGTGAAATGGCGACAAACGACAGTACTTAAAAATCCCCACAGGCTACGGTTTACAATTTTTTACAGGTTACATGTTTCGAGTTACAGAGGAGGTCTAGTGCAGGAATTATTGGTCTCATTCTAAAGTTCATGGTGACACCTCACATATGTGTGGTGCGAACGCCGTTTACATATGCAGCCGCAAACTACACATGCGTTCGCTTCTGTATTCAAGCACGAGGGGACGGGGGTGCTTTCATCTTTTTTTTTTTTTTTCATAATTTATTATTATTTTTTTTTATACTGTCCTTTTATTTGTTTAAAATTTTTTCTCACTTTTATTCCTATTACAAGAAATGTAAACATCCCTTGTAATAGGAATAAGGTGTGACAGGTACTCTTTATGGAGAAGTGGCAACATATAAAATGTGTTTGTGACGCTTGATTTTTTTCTGATTTCTGGTGAGTTTAACCCCAAAGGGCCGAGTTTCTTCTCACGCGGTGACAAGCCTGGGTGTGTGGTGCACGAATATAAGAACTTTTATCACCTATAAGTAATTAGATTCACTCACATAAACCACTTCATTGGACTTTTTTCACTTATATGAGGAATTATATAAGGGCGTGTCATATGTTGATGGATTGACATGAGCACTACCCATTTTAGTATGACATTGTTCCCCTGTAGAACCAAAATAAAAAAAAAAGAGAGAAATATTACCAATAAAAAGGGGAAGGAAAGAGAAAAAAAGGGAAGGAAAGAGGGAAGAAATCATATTCTATATCAGTGTCACATGTTGTTTTTTTTGCCAGACTTCTATTTCTTGTGGTAATCTCTGAACTTCCACAATTGAAGGTTTTAGAAGTATCATGGCAAAGTGCCAGAACTCTGACATAACTGCCGAGGATGGTTAACCACAGACCCAAGAAAGAGATGTGGCTTTTGCTGACAGATGTCTACAGATGGGCTGGGTTTCCATAATGGAAGTCAATCATTGGCTGTTATTGGAAAGAATAATTTAAGATCCTAATACATTACTATCGTAATTAACTATTTACTGTATGTGCTTGAGATTCAATCTTATCTGCTTTGACTTGATGGAAACTTCTCCCAAAATTAATAATAATTATATAGCAATATTATATATTGTGTTCCCAGGTCTGTACACCTGCTCTGCCCATTATGAGTGTTCCCATCATCCCTGTGCTGAGTTTCTGGGCCTGCACATTCATTGTGCCCATTATGAGGGGTTATCACCATTCCTCTGCTTAGTTCCTGGGTCTCCACACCTGCTCTTACCATTATGAGGGGTTCCCACCATCCCTCTGCTGTGCTTCCAGGTCTGTACACCTGATGTGCCCATTATGAGAGTCCCCATCATCCCTGTGCTGAGTTTCTTGGCCTACACATTCGTTGTGCCCATTATGAGGGGTTCCCATCATCCCTGTGCTGAGTTCCCGGGTCTGTACACCTGCTGTGCCCATTATGAGGGTTCCCATCATCTCTGTGCTGATGTTTTTGGTCTGTAAACCTGCTATGCCCGCTATTAGGGTTTCCATCATCACTGTGCTGAGTTCTTGGGTCTGTACACCGGCTTTTGCCATTATGAGGGGTTCCCATCATCCCTGTGCTGAATTCCTTCAGCTGTACACTTGTTGTGCCCATTATGAGGGGTTCCCACCATCCCTCTGCTGTGTTTCCAGGTCTGTACACCTGCTGTGCCCGTTATGAGAGTCCACCATCATCCCTGTGATGGGTTTCTGGGCCTACACATCAGTTGTGCCCATTATGAGGGGTTCATTTTGTTTATTGAAAAATCTTACAAACAACAACTTATATACAATAAAACCATAATAAATAAATAAAACATATTTACAAAATACTATACAAAACAAAAAAAAACAAAAAAAACCAAGAACATAATAAATGGTGCAAACCAAATTGCACACAACATAATCCCTACGAGAGAGCCAGACTAAGGAAGATCACCGTCACCATGCATGTAGCCTTTTACCAACAATATATTTGAACTGAAAATCTAAGGGAGTGAAACAAGAATACAAAGAAAAGCCGCACACCCTGAGATCAACAGGCAGCAGCTACAGAGTCCTGATATTCCCCCACACCCTTATCCAGGCCTCCTGCTGCCACCTGTCTTTCTCAAGACCCTGAATCTTCCCAACCTCACCCAGAATGTCCTGCATCACCACTTCGACAGGGAGGATTTGACTCCGTAAGGATACCTGACACCGTGCACTCCACGTGAAATAACGGACTACTAGACTAACTAAAAAAAGTGTTTCCAAATCATAATCCCAACGAGTCTGGAATGCCCCATACACCCACTCTGCAGAACTCATATGGGGGGGGGGGGGGAGGATATACTCAGAGCCCTCCCCACCCTCTTGTACACCTCTATATTAAAAGGTCACTGAAGTAGAAACTGATCCATAGACTCCACCACTCCTCCACACTCCACTCTCAGGCAGCCTCAATCACTCATGGAAAGAAACTTCAAGTTGCTGTCAGAAACCATGAATCAGACTGAGACAGAAGTACAGTTAAATCACACTTGTTTAATAATAATAAAAAAGGTAAATAGAGTAAACATAGTCAAAACATAGCCAGAGTTCAGGAACTGGAACGGATAGTCAGACAAGCCAAAACGTCAGGGAGCCAGAGATGAGCATAGTAGAACAGCAAGCGGGATCTTGAACCAGAAGGAATGTCAGCCAAGCAAGTCTTTAACAGGAACACAGGAGAGCATCTCTAGAGACTTTGAGCCTGACTCCTCCTGTTCTCACTTTCAGGGGAATCTGGAACTTAGGGAAGCTTTCTCTCCATTGGCCTCCAATACCAAGTACATGATACCCACACTGCGCTCCATAGGCTGAAAATTTGACAAACCACCAAATATGACAGTACACTGGTCACAAAACAGGAACACCCAAGATCAGAGCAGATTAACAGCCAAACATGATATAAATAAACAAATTATACTAAAAGATAAAGAAAAATATCCACCAGAAACAGCTTCATGAGTGTTTGGCTATAATTAAAGAACAGTTATAAACAATTAATTGTTTGAAGACAGAGCCATCTTGTGGGGATATTGAAGACTGTAGAAAAATCAACTTTCCACCCGCATGTATATTACATTCAGTACATATAATTACTTTAAAAACAGGAAGTTCATCAGAAACCACAAATTATATAAATAATGACTAATCGTGTAAAAAAAAACACATAAAAGAAAAAAGAATAGGAAAAAAGGAAAAATATATACGTTTATTACTCATTGTTCAGGAAACAGTTCATGTCTTATTCGATATTCATGCCAAATGGGACATAAGTTTTGAGGTCATAAATCCATCAGGTTTCCATCCTCAAGATTTTCCGCCTGACATGACTCCCTCTCCAATGTGGAGAAAATGTATCGATCCCCAAAAAAAGGGAAGTCCTCCGGATTCTTGCTATGACAATGTGCATTAGACATGTGAATGATGAAAAAAATTGTTTCCTTTTGTTTAGAAATTCAGTTGATTCGTTCAATTCGTATTCAGGCTTCGTATTCGTATTTCATATTTGGAATTAGTCTTTTTTCGAATTTTCTTTGAATTTTTTTTTCGATTTGATACGTTCAAATTGATAAATTTTGAATTGGTCGAATCGAAAATGTTATTTTTTTTTTCAATTCGAATGCAGCAATGTGAAGAAGCAAAATAAAATTCTTCATCAAAGGATTACAATGACTATTTAAGACACCTTTGGCTTAAGAAAAACAGCATTATTTCAAAATTGTACTCAAATAACACACACAGGCTTTGATTTCAGAAGTATGTTTACAGTTCGAATTTGAATGGAATGCGATATAAAATTCTATTCAAATTTCAATTTGAATCTTGGAAATTCAGACAAATTTGGTTTTGTTATTCAGAGCATTCGGTAAACTTCATTTATACTGTAATTTAGGTATTTGGTTATATCTGAATCTCCAAAATAACAAAATATTTGTCCGAATATTAATTTAGAGCAAAATGAACTGCACATGTCTAATGTGCATAATGTTTGAATATTTCCTATGTGTTCTTTTATCCTAACTTGCATAGTTCTTATTGTGCAGCCCACATATTGTAGGCCGCAAGGACATTGAATGAGATATACAACATTTGTGGAGGATCAAGTAATACTGTAAATGTTTTTGATATCATAAGTTCTAGAGAGTGACCAAGGACTGAAAGTTGCACACCCATCTGTTTGATAGTGTGTTCAATTTACAGACAGCAATCTCCAACAAGGGAAATAGCCTTTTAATTCCTGAAGAAATGTGGACCTATTGGGTTATCAATCACATTGGGAGCTACATAGGGTCTGAATGGTTGAAACCCCTCAGAAGACCACTTGGGGAGAATCGGGAATTTTAGGACCCAAACATTTGTCATTCTTTAAAACCATCCAATGTCTATGGAAAATAGTTTTAATGTCATAGTATTGATTGAAGTAAGAAGTGATAAATAACAACCTAAAGATGCTCATATCTCTCTCTATCTTAGGCTTGTCTCTCATAGGGATGAGCCCGAAGTTCAACTTGAACACGGGTGTTTGCCTGTTCGCCGAATAGCGAACAATTTGGGGTGTTTGTGGCAAATTCGAAAGCCGCGGAACACCCTTTAAAAGTCTATGGGAGAAATCAAAAGTGCTAATTTTAAAGGTTTATATGCATGGTATTGTCATGAAAAGTGTTTGGGGACCTGGGTCCTGCCCCAGGGGACATGTATAAATGCAAAAAAAAAGTTTTAAAAAGGCATTTTTTTCAGGAGCAGTGATTTTAATAATGCTTAAAGTGAAACAATAAAAGTGAAATATTCCTTTAAATTTCATACCTGGGGGGTATCTATAGTATGCCTGTAAAGTGGTGCATGTTTCCCGTGTTTAGAATAGTCTGAGAGCAAAATTACATTTTTAAAGGAAAAAAGTCACTTAAAAGTACTTGCGGCTATAATAAATTATTGTCAGTCCTTGCAATACACATAAAAGTCATTGAAAAAAAATGGCATGGGATCCCCCCAGTCCATTACCACTCCCTTTGGGTCTGGTATGAATATTAAAGGGAACCCCAACCAAAATGTAAAAAAAAATTGCGTGGGGTCCCCCCTAATTCCATACCAGGCCCTTCAGGTCCGAATGGATATTAAAGGGAATCCCGCTCCAAAATTTTTTTAAAAAATGGCGTGGGGGTCCCCCCAAAAATCCATACCAGACCCTTATCCAAGCACGCAACCTGGCAGGCCGCAGGAAAAGATGTGGGATGAGAGAGCGCCCCCCATGTGGAATGAGAGAGCGCCCCCCCGAACCGTACCAGGCCACATGCCCTCAACATGGGGAGGGTGCTTTGGGGTAGCCCCAAAGCACCTTGTCCCCATGTTGATGGGGACAAGGACCTCATCTCCACAACCCTTGCCCGGTGGTTGTGGGGGTCTACGGGCGGGGGGCTTATCGGAATCTGGAAGCCCCCTTTAACAAGGGGACCCCCAGATCCCGGCCCCCTACCCTGTGTGAAATGGTAACGGGGTACAAATGTACTCCTACCATTTCACAAAAAAGAGTCAAAATGGTAAAAATGACAAGACACAGCTTGGGAAAAGTCCTTTATTAAAAATAAAAATGTCCCACAAAGTCTTCTTCTTCTTCTCTTGCTCCGCCGACGGACCGAAAAAGAAAAAAAACGCGTCCGGCCCGCCTCCATGGGAGGCACCCACCGTATGATGTGTCTTCGCAGGTGATAGTTCTTTTATAACTGAGGGAGGGGCCACACCGTGACGTTCCAGAGTGACCCTGCCCCTCTCTGACGCATGGGGACATCCCTATGGCTTTCCCAGGGCCTGGTATGGAATTTGGGGGGACCCTCACGCAATTTTTTTTTAAATTTTGGTTCAGGGTTCAGGGTTAATATTCATACAAGACCCAAAGGGACTGGTAATGGACTGGGGGGATCCCATGCCGTTCTTTTGAATGACTTCTTTTATCTGTATTGCCGGGACTGACAATTCATTATAGCCGCGAGTACTTGCATATAAACCTTTAAAATGAGCACTTTTGATTATTCATGTTCGTGTCCCATAGACTTTAATGGTGTTCATGTGTGCAAACAAATTTTTTACCTGTTTGCATGTTCTTCTGCGAACCGAACCGGGGGGGGGGGGGGGGGGTGTTCGGCTCATCCCTAGTCTCTCAACATACTGGCCCAATCCAAATCACCTATGTCGGAAACTATTCTATCCAGCTCATCAATCCTATATCCCCATCAATAAATCTAGATCTTAATACTGAGGGCTGTTTTAGATAGTCCTCCCTATAAGTACAATTATGTCTTATTCTGAGGAACTGATTCCTGGGGACAGACCTTAGCCAGGAGGGATCATGGCAATCCCCTTGGCTAATATAGCTGTTACGATCCATCTCCTTGAAGTAAGTGGTAGTGACAGTAGAACTGTCCCTCACTTATTATATGTAAACCTAGAAAGTGCATTCTCTCACTACTGGTCTCCTGTTGTAAAATGATTCCCAAGGTGTTCTCATTTAGATAGGTGTTTATCATTCAATGACTGTAAATCCCCATCCTACAAGAGGAGGACATCATCTATGTACCTCCTCCAGGTGATATGTTCTGACCTATGGCACCCAAAGACAATGTCTTCCTCCCACTTAGCCATAAACAAATTTGCCACGCTGGGTGCAAACTTTGTGCCTGTGGCTACTCCTCTATTCTGTAAATAGAAAGAGCCTCCGAAGCAAAAGTAAGTATGTACTATGGTAAATGGCACTAGTAGGCAAAACAAAATTTCTCTGAAGAGGTACCAAACTGATACTCCTAATGTCAACTGCCTCAAACCCATGATTGTGTGATGTAACTGTCCTTCCACTGCATATTACTAAGAACATTTATGACCCGTGTGAAATCTAGTGGCGGCCTATCCATGCGGGGCACAGGGGCGCAGCCACCCTATTCCATGCGCCCAGCCCCTAATCTACATGGATTCCAGTAGGGTTTTCTTTTGTAGAAGCATATGATTAGAGCCTGAGGCTCTAATTGGCTTCAAAAGAGGGTGGGCTCGAGGCACAAAGCACTGCGCCCTCCCAGTTGTGTGACAATAGCAAATTAATATTCACTATTGTCTTCCTTATTCTTTTCCCGGCCAATCAAGAAGTGGGTCCTGAGACCCGTCACCCAATTGGCCAATAGGAGAAGTGATCCTATTGGCCGCTTTTTGAGCAGAGAGGAGACGCAGGGTGAAGCAACCTAGATGGGGCTGGTGACCGACCGACTGGGGAGGGGGGTGGTGTCAGCGGGTGGATTGTTTGCTGCCCCCCCCCAAAAAATATACTACCAGCCGCCACAGGTGGAATCTCTCAAATCCCTCTAGAGTTTCTTTTAATATTTCAAGCCGAATATCGCTCAGGTGTAAATAGGGCTTAAAGTGTAATCCCAGTCAAAACTTAACCAAAGCTAAATCTACTCCCACCACCATTCTAAACCTATTCTATCTACCCTGCAAAAGGAAAGATGTCTACACTTCTATACCTACAGCATAATTCTAGCCCTATACCTATTCTGAAGCAGCTCCGGTCTGGTCACATGATCGGGTCCCAGCGCTGGGTTCAGTGTAGAGCAAGAGCAGCAACAATGACTGCAGAGCTGGGCAATGACATCATCCATAGGATTACTATGAGGCAGCCATTTTTGGCTGTCCCTCCTGTAAACTAAAACCAGCACTGGGAGTGTTACAGGACCAGATGGCTTCCAAATAAGTACTGTAAGTATAGACATCTTTCCTTTTACAGGGTAGATAGAATAGGCTTAGAATGGGGGTGGGAGCAGATTTTAGCTTTAGTTTTGACTGGGAATATACTTTAAAGGGGTTGTAAAGGTAAAAATTTTTTCACCTTAATGCATTCTATGCATTAAGGTGAAAAAACTTTTGACAGTACCGCCGCCCCCAGCCCCCCCGTTTTACTTACCTGACGCCTCGAATCTTCGCTCCTCGTCCTCGTCAGCTTCATTGCAGCTCAGCCTGGTCGCTGATTGGCTGCAGTGGATGGATTGAAAGCAGCGCAGCCATTGGCTCGCGCTGCTGTCAATCACATCCGATGACGCAGCGCGCCGGGGGGCGGGGCCGAGTGATACAGCGAGCGGCTATAGCCGCCGGCTGTATCACGGGAGCGCGCCCGCAAGCACTCACCACCGTGCGAGGAAGCTCGCATGAAGGTGGTAAATGCTTGCGGGGAGGAGCTGAAACAGCCCCCGAGGGACCCCAGAAGACCAGGTTCGGGGCCACTCTGTGCAGAACGAGCTGCACAGTGAAGGTAAGTATAACATGTTTGTTATTTAAAAAAAAAAAAAAAAATAACTTTACAACCCCTTTAAGCCCTTTTTACACCTGAATGATATTCGGCTTGAAGTTTGAAATTCTAAAACAAGCTCTAGAGGGATTTGAGAGATTCCACCTAACATGTCAAACTTTAAAATTGCGCACACTCGTGAAATGGCGTCAAATTATGGTGCTTAAAAATCTTCATAGTAGACGCTTTAAATCCCTTTACAGGTTATCTGTTTAGAGTTACAGAGGAGGTCTTGGGATAGAATGATTGCTCTTGCTTTAATGTTCATGGCGATACCTCACATGTGTGGCTCGAATAGGTTTACATATGCGTACTTCTGCGTGCGAGCACGGAGGGATGGGGGCGCTTTACTTTTTTTATTATTATTTATTTAACTTTTTATTTTTTATTTTTACACTGTCCCTTTATTTATTTATTTATTTATTTATGCCTATTACAAGGAATGTAAACATCCCTTGTAATAGAAATAAGGATGAGAGGTCCTCTTTATGGAGAGATCTAGGGTCAAAAAAGACCCCAAATCTCTTCTTTACCTTTAAAAGCAAAAGAATGAAAAATAAAAAGAGATTGTTTGCTTTAAAAAAAAAATGTTTTCTTCCAGCCTGGACCAGAAGTGACGTCATGATTTTGCTCTGGTCCTCCAAGGCCATGGAGTGTTAACTCTTTTGAATGCCTATTGAAACAGCTTACCCCCACACCCCCAGATCATTTCTCGGGCGAATTGGCGGAAACGGCAAGCCCAAGAAACACCGCCGAGCGGTGGAGGGGGCAAGTCCCCTCCCACCTCTTCGGAAACCATTCTAACAGCTCATGAGCCACTCAGACCGCTTTCCTCAGAAAACCATCCGCCTGCCAAAAAAAAAAAAAAAATGGTACCGAGGGGTTATAGCAGATCTCTTCAGCCATAATCCCGGTAAACCACTTGCAAACTGCAACATATACATACAGTACGTATTGCGGTCATCAAGTGGTTAAATGTTTAAAAAAAGTATTAAAAAATATTAAATAAATAAAAAAGTGTATAAAAATAAATAACTTCTAATAAAGAAAATAAAAATAAAAAAAACAAACAAACCTTGAAACACAACCCTGTCATCCCCAATGCAAACATCACAGCATAGGACAGGCATGTGTATGTAAGCATATATTGCTACGAACATCGGAGTAAGAGCAATAATTCTAGGGCCATAATTCATGATTAACTCTCAACTTGAAGAGTTGCTTAAAGAGAATTTTGGGTGCCATAGATTTTTGCAATTTCACAGACACACTAAATTCTAAGGCTTGACATCTATGGTATCTATTTACTTGCTGCAACCCCATTTTTTATATTTTACCAGTGGCAGCTCATGCTACTGGGGAGATGGACAGGAAGATGGCAATCGCCGCAAGCACCCCATTGGAAGATGGACAGTGGACGGGAAGGCAGCGATCGCCGCAAGCACCCCCCACCCCTCCTGGCGTTAGATGTATGAGAACGTGGTGGCGATCTGTTGCCACCCCCCCCCCCCCCCCGCGGGAGACTGACCTTAACTTAGGAGGCAAGGGGAAGGAAGAGCCAGGCTGTTGCTTCTCCTCCCACCTGAACAGCAAGTGTATCCTGGGACACTATTGGCCAGGGAATCTTGAGACTCCCTGGCCAATCGGATCTCAGGAACTGTTTCCTGATTGGCCGGGAGGAGAATGAGCCAATTAGAGCTTCAGGCTTTAATCATATGCTTATAATAAGAAAAACAAATTGGAATCCATGCGTCCGGCACCCTGCATGTAGATTAGGGGCCAGGCTCATGGATTAGGGGGGCTGCGCCCCTGCGCCCCATGTGGACGGGCAAAAAAAAAGAATATGGAAAAATAATTTGTTTGTTTGCACTAAATCTCATTTTCATGTATGTTTTCCTAAAAATATGTGTTTGATAAACAATTGCGCAAATACTGTGTGGGGGGTCTCTGCTTTCAGAAAATATAAAGCTTTTTGAGGTTTTAAGATAGCTTCCAGTTAAAAATTGTAGATTTTTTACATTTTAAAACAAGTGGTTAAACAAACACAGGATTGTAAAGCATGATGACAAATTGTTATAGAAGTTCATTCATTGATACAAAATGTTGCAATTGTGTCCCTTAGAATAAACAATGATAATATGAGGAGTCGGACACAGAGGCCATCTTGTGGTCAGGTCATGTATTGCTTGTTTCCTCTATGAAGATCTGCAGATGGGCATAGAGTGAAATGATGTATGTGGTCTGACTCTAATAAATCCTCCAATATTGGGATATGTTACAAAAAAGGATACAGCGCTACTACCTCATAAAATGTACAAGATTGTAACACGCCACTAAAAAATAATCCCACTTACCTTAACCACTTTACAACCATGGTGGCAAAGTGGCATTGCTGCACCAGATTACGTACCTACAGGGGTGTCTCCACCTTTCATATTTAGGGGGGGCACATGGGGGGGACAGGGACAAAAGTAGGGGGGCAACTTTAAAATGCAATTTTATATATATATATATATATATTTATATTTATCCTGGGGCCCTTTACTACGATCCCACAACGGCCCTTTCACATGTTCTGCAGTGAGCTCCCTTCCTACTGTATTGGGTCCCCCCAGGGTGGCAGAAAACAAGAGATATATGTCACCAGCATACCAAGAAAATATAAGGGTCCAAAACAGTGGGAGAACTATCAGGGTTGCAAAGGTTGTCTTGACACCGGGCCCTGGTGTTCTGCCACTGTAGGGTTCCCCAGCCTCCTCTTGCTGTCCTGCCCCTGCTATTGACAGCGCTGGTCTGGCATCTCTTGGAATTTACAGGCTGGTTCTCCTGTCCTAAGGATGGGAGAAATCAGTCTGTTTTTTCAGTAACTGAGAGTCCTGGTGGAGTCCTTCCTGCAGCTCACTCTTCTCCCTGCCAATGAGGATGCAGGGGAAGGAGCAGATCGGGCGGCCATGGTTGTGTGAGCGCTCGCATTATGCAGTGTCAGTGAGCAGAGGGAGGGGGGGGAATCACCCGCAGGAGCTGACTGGGGACGCTCTCCCTCTTAGACATTGCCTTTTTGTAAAAAAAAAAAAAAAAATTTTTTTTCATGGGGGGGGGGGGGGGGGGGTTCACATGGTGGGGCACAGCATATTGTTGGGGGTCAGGGCTCCCTCTGGCCCCCCTAGGGACGCCATTGCATACCTAGTACGTGATCCGACACTTCTGGGTCTTGGGCACGCGTGCGTGCCGTCAGCGGCTTGTGATCAAACACAGAACTGTGGACTGCCTATGTGAACGGCAGATTCACCGTTCTGACAGTAAGGAAAGGCATTGATCCTGTGTTCCTGCAAAATAGGGACACAGATCCATACCTTCCCTTAGTAAAAGCACCTCCCCCACAGTACACAAACCCTGGCTGATTTGATCGCCCCTGATGTTTACCCCTTCCCTGCCAGTGTCATTAGTACAGTGACAATTGGGGTGGCTCGACCATTGTGGGTGCACGGGCACCACCTCCCTTATCTACCGCCCTCCTGATCCATGCACCCGGCCCCTTTCAAGAAGCTGGGCACATGAATTCCTATGGCGGGGGTGAGCGGGGGTGTTTTTTGAAGCACATGATTAGAGCCAGAGGCTCTAATAGGCTTCAAAATAGCGTGCGTGTAGAGCATTGCATTTGGAGCCCCCCCAATTGTGTTGCAACAACAAATGAATATTCGCTGTTGCAACACTGATCCTCCTGGCCAATCAGAAAGCGGGTCTGATACCTGATTACCCGATACTCGATTGGCTGAAAGGACAGGCGATCCTATTGGATGCCTAGGAGGAGGGGAGGAGGTGCACGGTGGAAGTGAGGAGGAGAAGACAGGGGCCGCTGCCCGGTGCCCATCACAGCCTGATGTCCGTCGATGTCATGATCCCCACCGCTGCCCGATGTGCCTGCCGATGTTCAATCCCTGCCAATGCCGGATGTGCCCGCCGATGCCCAATCCCTGCCGATGCCGGATGTGCCTGCCGATGCCTGAGCAATGAAGTATGCTCAACTTAATAAAAGGCAAGTGTACATGATATAATAAAGAAACAGTGCATTGTACATTCCTTTTTTTAGAGTAACTTGTAAACATCACATTGAACCATTCTTACGGGAAAATGTATGTCCATGAATATCAGTCAACATAATAGATAAGTCCACACTGTGTTGGATCATACACACCAACTGTGAGTCTTCACCCACCTATATCCTTTTAACACAACACCATCCTTCACCTCTTCAATAACTACCACCACCTTTCATATATTGCTCTCACCTTTTAACATGGCCCCCAATATGCCTATTAGGTCAAACCGCACATTTGACTTCTAATAGATAAATGTTTTCACCATGCCAGAAAAACTAATGAGCTTGCCACATGCCTATGTATATAGAAAAGTTGGATAACCCCAATTGGGACTGTAACCACTTCACTTTAACTGACAATTTACCCGGTCATGTGACGCTGTACCCAAACAAAATTGACGTCCTTTTTTTTTCCACAAATAAAGCTTTCTTTTGGTGGTATTTGATCACCTCTGCGGGTTTTATTTTTTGCGCTATAAACAAAAGGGCTAAATGTATTCCCTGTGTGTGTGTTTCTAACTGTGGGGGGAGGGGACTGTCTAGGAGGACAGAGAGATCGGTGTTCATACATAGTATGAACACACAATCTGTCTCCTCTCCCCTGAAAGAAACGGTATCTGTGTGATGACCGCCGGGCTCCTGCGATCGATCGTGACAGAGCGTGAACCGGGATCTGTGTATGTAAACTCGCATCCGCTCCAGGCACACGCTGCGGGTGCACGTGCCTCCGGCAGGCCAAAAGGCAAAGCGACGTAAGGTCTGGATCGTGACGTCACCCGCGCTCCACTCGTCTATCCAACGTGGATCATCCATTTACACATGCTGTTGTCCTTTGCACTGGGGTACAGTGCGATGTTTGTAAGTGATTTTACTTATCTAGAAATAAAAGATTTTTAGTGATATACAGAGAGCACTAGATCTCCTTTATATATTTCCCCATGTCATGACTGCAAGAGTATCTGTTGCTGAAACCTGACCGGGATCTGCATTTACCATCCCCTGCCTTTATCCCTGTGAGGGAACTGCTGATTTGACCTGACTGATATACTCAGGGGTCCATCTGTAGAGGTGAGCGGCTTGTGCTACCGAAGGTGGAGGTCTATTTCACTACAGTCACCCTACAAGCTATTGCATGTCACGATTATCACTGGAGCAATTGCTGGATTTTATTTGGATCTAGTTTTTATATGGACTATTATTGATTGTTTTATTTAGTTTTTTATGCGCTGTACTGCCTTTTTATTTATGCTTTTTGGGATTTGATAAATTTACCCCCAGTATTACAGCTGCTCATAGTTAGGTTATACGGTTTGCGCTGGTCGACTCTGTTTATATTTGCTAATGTTTTATTTTTTGTTTCTTTTTGTTTAAATCAATTTTTTACATATTTCATTAGGGTCGGTTCACACTGGGGCAACACGACTTCAGCGCGACTTTGCACGGCGACTTCAACGCGGCTTCGACGCGACTTCGACGCAACTTCATCGCGACTTTAGCAAATTACAAGGCGACTTGAAGTCGCCTCCATGACAGGCGACTTCGCCTGTGGCCAATCAGCTCTCTGGGAGGGAGGGGGGGAGTTAGGGGTTTTCCCTGCAAAGTCGCTTGACTTTACAGAGAGATCCGACTTGGAGGCGACTTCCATTGATTTCTATGGTACAGGTCGCCTACCAAGTCGGATCAAAGTAGTACAGGGAGTACGCTCTGAAGTCGGAGCGACTTCAGTAGCGTCTATTAAGACGCTAGCGTTCACTCCCATTCAAACTATTTCTGGGGCGACTTGGGGCGACTTGAGGGCGTACAAGTTGGATCCCAAGTCGCCCCAGTGTGAACCGAGCCTTAGTGTTTTTGCCAATTTAATCGCTTGCCGACCAGCCACCGCAGTTTTACTGCGGCAGAATGGCGCGGCTGGGCGAAACGACGTTACCTTACGTCGCTTCGCCTTTTGGCCGCCAGGGGCGCACACATGCCCGCAGCGTGTGCCCAGAGCTGATGCGAGTACCCAGTGGGCGCGATGACCGCCAGGCTCCCGCGATCGCTCGTGACAGAGCGAGAAACGGGATCTGTGTGTGTAAACACACAGATCCCAGTTCTTTCAGGAGAGAGGAGACAGATCGTGTGTTCCAACTAAGTATGAACACCGATCTCTCCACTTGGGGGGTATCCAACTTTTCTATATACATAGGGATGTGGCAAACTCACTAGTTTTTCTGGCATGGTGAAAACATTTATTTATCGATAACGGGTAATAGATACCCCCCCACACTTTTTTTGTGTTTTGACCATTCCAGAATCTGATATCTGTAAACCAATAATTTAATTTGTGTATTGTTTGCGAGCTGTCATTGACAGGTTATCTTTGAGCTTGTACGTACCATGTTTAGGGGCAAGGAATTTGAGACCCTTACAGAGGCGTTGCTAGGGGGATGCGGGGGGTGCGGTTCGCACCCGGGTGACACCCGCTAGAGGGGTGACACCCTCCCGATGGTGAGGAAAGCCCTGGTATTTTGTTTTTTTTCAGCTGACCCGTACACCCTGCAGCCCGCTGGGCAGGAACAATGGACCTTCAGCGCCGCAGGCGCGCCTGGTGTGTCACTGTGTGAGTGTGTCCTCCTTCTTCTTCTTCCTCCTCCCTACGCTACTGAGCCAGCGAGCCTCAGCCTGTCACATCTCACACTGCACTGCAGACATGATGATGATGTCACTACACACACTACTACTATCTCCACCCAGGCGGCGCGGCGGCTGCACTCTGTGAAGCTGCCCTCCTCTCTTCTCCAGACTCCAGCTGCCGACCGACGCACAGATTCAGAACAGGTGCGGGGGTGGGGTGTCCTGGTGTTCACCGCCGGCCTGAGCCCAGGGTGAGGTGTGTGGTGGGGGGGTGTCCTGGTGTCCACCGCCAGCCTGAGCCCAGGGTGAGGTGTGTGTGTGTGTGGGGGGGGTGACACCATGTTATACCGCACCAGGCGACACCAACCCTAGTGACACCACTGGACCCTTATGGTCAAATACAGGGAGCATGGCCTGAAAGAAGCACATGAATCAGAAATGACTTCATTGTTTTTTTCAACTTAAAAGATTGGTGGAAAAGAAGGTATCCATGTTTTGGCACATCGAGAGCTTTGAAAATTATGTCTAAGAGGATATGAATCCTTTCGGTCTAAGAATACAAATTTTTCCGAAATTAGACACTACAGACACTACATTTAGGAAGTGGTGGGAGAACAATCTCCAACAATGCACAAAAGTAATGATTAGGGATGAGCAGAACACCCCCCCCCCCCCGTTTGGTTCGCGTCCAGAACATGCGAACAGGCAAAAACTTCATTTGAACACGCGAACACCGTTAAAGTCTATGGGACACGAACATGAAAAATCAAAAGTGCTAATTTTAAAGGTTAATATGCAAGTTATTGTCATAAAAAGTGTTTGGGGACCCGGGTCCTGCCCCAGGGGACATGGATCAATGCAAAAAAAAAGTTTTAAAAACGGTTGTGATTTTAATGAAGCTTAAAGTGAAACAATAAAAGTGAAATATTCCTTTAAATTTCGTACCTGGGGGGTGTCTATAGTATGCCTGTAAAGTGGCGCTTTTTCCCGTGTTTAGAACAGTCTGACAGCAAAATGACATTTCTAAAGAGAAAAAAAAGTAATGAAGTAATAGCGGCTATAGTGAATTGTTGGCTATAGTGAATTGTCTATGGGAGAAATCAAAAGTGCTAATTTTAAGGGTTAATATGCAAGTTATTGTCATAAAAAGGGTTTGGGTCCTGCCCCAGGGGACATGTATCAATGCAAAAAAAAGTTATAAAAATGTCAGTTTTTTCAGGAGCAGTGATTTTAATAATGCTTAAAGTGAAACAATAAAAGTGTAATATTCCTTTAAATTTCGTACCTGGGGGGTGTCTATAGTATGCCTGTAAAGTGGCGCATGTTTCCCGTGTTTAGAACAATCCGAGTGCAAAATGACATTTCTAAAGGAAAAAAAGTCATTTAAAAGTACTAGCGCTAGCGCCAGCTATAATGAATTGTCAGTCTGGCAATACACATAAAAATTCATTGATAAAAACAGCATGGGATTTCCCCACAGGGGAACCCCGAACCAAAATAAAAAAAAATGCGTGGGGGTCTCCCCAAATTCCATACCAGGCCCTTCAGGTCTGGTATGGATATTAAGGGGAATCCCGCACCAAAATTAAAAAAAAAATGGCATGGGGTCCCCCTGTAAAATCCATACCAGACCAAGGCAGAGATACCAGACCTGTTGTCAGAGAGGGGCGGAGTCACAAACTGGTGACCCCTCCCCCCCTCTGACAACACAGGGAAAGCCATAGGGAAGTCCCCGTGCGTCAAAGGGGCCCCCGCCCTCCGTTATATAAGAGCTGTCACCTGAACAGAAATGTCACACAGCGGAAGACTCTCACTGAGACGGATCGTGCGGGAGACGAAGCAGAGAAGAAGCCGGACGAATATGCCGGACGAAAAGACTGGAGGAAGAAGCAGGGGAAGAAGAAGATGGAGGAAGAAGAAGAACACCGAAGGAAGACCAGAAGAAAGAAGATGGAAGAAGAAGCGGGGAAAGAAGAAGAAATTAATAAAGGAATTGTCAAAAACCATCTCTTTTTTAACCTTTTTGACACTTTTTTTGTGAAATGGCAGGGGTACTTTTGTACCCCATTACCAATTCACACGGGGGGGCGGGATCTAGGGGTCCCCTTGTTAAAGGGGGCTTCCAGTTTCCAATAAGCCCCCCACCCGCAGACCTCCAAAACCACCAGGCAATGGTTGTGGGCATGAGGCACCCTTCTCCCCATCAACATGGGGACAAGGAGCTTTGGGGGGGCGCTACCCCAAAGCACCCTCCCAATGTTGAGGCCATGTGGCCTGGTACGGTTCAGGAGGGGGGGCGCTCTCTTGTCCCCCCCTCTTTTCCTGTGGCCTGCCAGGTTGCGCGCTCAAATAAGGGTCTGGTATGGATTTTTGGGGGGACCCCCACGCCATTTTTTAAAAAAAATTTGGTGCGGGGTTCCCCTTAATATCCATACCAGACCCGAAGGGCCTGGTATGGAATTTGAGGGGACCCCACGCATTTTTTTAAAAATTTTGGTTCGGGGTTCCCATGCCGTTTTTATCAATGAACTTTTATGTGTATTGCCGGACCGACAATTCATTACAGCCGGCGCTAGCGCTAGTACTTTTAGATGACTTTTTTTCCTTTAGAAATGTCATTTTGCTCTCAGACTGTTCTAAACACGGGAAACATGCGCCCCTTTACAGGCATACTATAGACACCCCCCAGGTATGAAATTTAAAGGAATATTACACTTTTATTGTTTCACTTTAAGCATTATTAAAATCACTGCTCCCAAAAAAATTGACGTTTTTAAAACTTTTTTTGCACTGATACATGTCCCCTGGGGCAGGACCCAGGTCCCCAAATACTTTTTATGACAATAACTTGCATATTAGCCCTTAAAATGAGCACTTTTGATTTCTCCAATAGACAATTCACTATAGTTGACAATTCACTATAGTCGCTATTACTTCATAACTTTTTTTTCTCTTTAGAAATGTCATTTTGCTGTCAGACTGTTCTAAACACGGGAAAAAAGTGCCACTTTACAGGCATACTATAGACACCCCCAGGTACAAAATTTAAAGGAATATTACACTTTTATTGTTTCACTTTAAGCATTAATAAAATCACTGCTCCCCAAAAAATGGACATTTTCAAAACTTTTTTGCATTGATCCATGTCCCCTGGGGCAAGACCCAGGTCCCAAAACCCTTTTTATGACAATAACTTGCATATAAGCCTTAAAAATTAGCACTTTTGATTTCTCCCATAGACTTTTAAAGGGTGTTTCGCGGCTTTCGAATTTGCTGCGAACACCCCAAATTGTTCGCTGTTCGGCAAACGGGCGAACAGCCAATGTTCGAGTCAAACTCATGTTCGACCCAAACATAAAGCCCATCCCTAGTAATGATGAAACTTTTGATAGAAGAATATCAGAAAAATATTGATGTGGTAGAGAAAGAGATTGATGCCATGTGAAACTTGAACCATTTAAAGACCACCAAAACTTTAAGGAACATGAAGAAAACATGAATGCACTGACAACATTAATCTTATTCTTGCCTGAATATTCTGTGTTTGATTGCAGTGCCATTCACCATATCTCAGTAGGTTGCCCCTCTGAACCTGGGATGTATATTGTGCTCATTATACCTGTCAAAATGATTTTTGCACTATAAACAATGTTATGTTCTCTTTTTTATTATCTACTAGAATTTACATTCTCCTATATAAATACCCCTGATGAAAGGACTTTGAACCTAAAACGCGTTGGGTACCGAACAGCTTTTCCCAGGTGTTGGCTACCGGAAAGTGTTTTCGGAGTGAAACTACTTTATATACGTGTAAAAAATAAATATTGCGCTTACACACATAAGATAGAAGCTGCGACTAAAAAGTAGTAAACCGTAAATCATATAAAATCAAAAAAAGTCGCGCTGGAGTGAGGGTGACATTAAAAAGTGTCAAAAGAAATAAAAAAGTGAGTAATAATTACTGGATGAAATAAAATAAAATAAAATTGTGTGGATCAATGCGATTGAGCGCTAAAAATTAAACAAGCAAAAGTGCAAATGACAATTGATTGATGGTACGCAGATATTGATAACTGTGTTCAAAAAATAATCAACAATATGTAACACAATAACTCACAAATGAAGTCTCAAATGTCAGAAATAATAATAGTGTGACAAATCTATAGAAAGTAAAAAGTAATGTGTAGAAATTTAAAACCAAAAAGAGTCCATAACTTTAAAAAAGAATAATGGTTACAGTCCTTTCATGCCAGATGACATGCATGAAACAGAATTAATCTCCAAGTGCTCTGTGAGTAATAACACAAAAAACTTGTTGTGATGATGTTAGAGTGCGCAGAAAAACCACCACCTCCTGATAAAAATGCTGCCTCTTACCAGATGGAATGGTCTCTTAATTACAGGAGACCTAAAAAGCGAGTGGCTGCAACCCCAGCCAGGGATCTTTAAACAGGCACTTAGCGTCCAATTCCAGGGGCTCTCTCCAGCTCACGTCAATATAGATGCAAATATCCCCATGTAAAAAACAAAGTGCTCCACATAGTGTAAAACCAACGTTTTATTAAATAAAAAAGCAGAAGTTGCACTTACACGACCATTGAAGTTATAAGCATGAATACAAATGCCGGCCGGCTCCAAGGTACCCGTGTCTTCCGGGTATGTGAATAGCGGTGTTTGTCGGGAGCTACGTTGATTTTATATACTTTATATACGTACCTTTATATTATATTGCAAGACAGTGGGGCGCCGGGGCGGAGGGGCACCGTCCCCCTAGTTTGCATGCGGGGATGCATGCAGGGCGCCAGACTCATAGGTTTCTATGAGTTTTTTTTTTTTTTCAAGCCACATGATTGGAGCCTGAGGCTTTAATTGGCTTAAAAAAAAGTTGGGTTTTGGGCGCAGTGACCCAGCCATTTGCATGGGCGTCCGCAGAACTTTTTGCAGGGGGGGGCATCATTTTAAGGTCACCCATTCTCTGCCCCTTTTTGACAATGTCATGAAGGGGAGGGGCTTAGTCATTCATTATCACATAAAGTACAGGTCAGGGTCCCCCATATAGATCCCCCTTTAGAGCAGGCCAGGGCAGGACCCCCATAGAATAGACCCCTCTTTACTTAGTCTTCTTACTCTTGCTTTTCTTCACCACTCCGCATTACATGGTGGGCACAGTACATTACACGGAGGGCATACTACTCCACTTTACATAGTGGGCACTTTACAGCATATGACATGGTGGGCACAGCACATTACACAGAGGGCACTCTACTCTGCATTACTGTACTGACCATGGTTGACACAATACATCACATGGTGGTCACTGCACATGGAGAGTACAATACATCACATGGTGGTCACTGCACATGGAGGGCACAATACATCACATGGTGGTCACTGCACATGTTGGGCACAATACATCACATAGTGGGCACTTTACAGCACAGCACATGACATGGTGGGCACAGCACATTACACAGAGGGCACTCTACTCCACATTGCTGTACTGCCCATGGTGGACACAATACATCACATGGTGATCACTGCACATGGTGGGCACAATACATCACATGGTGGGCACTGCACATGGTTGTCACTGCCCATGGTGGTTACTGCACATGGTGGGTACAATAAATCACATTGAGGTCACTGCACATGGTGGGCTTAATATATCGCATGGTGGTCACTGCACATGGTGGGCACAATATATCACATGGTGGTCACTGCACATGGTGGTCACTGCACATGGGGGCGCAATAAATCATATGGTGGTCACTGCACATGGTGGCCACTGCACATGGTTGTCACTGCCCATGGGGGGGCACAATATATCACATGGTGGTCACTGCACATGGTGGGCACAATATATCACATAGTGGTCACTGCACATGGTGGACACTGCACTTGGTTGTCACTGCACATGGTGGGCACAATAAATCACATGGTGGTCACTGCACATGGCGGTCACTGCACATGGTGGGCACAATATATCACATAGTTGTCACTGCACTTGGTGGTCACTACACATGGTGGGCACAACAAATCACATGGTGGTCACTGCACATGGTGGTCACTGCACATGGTGGGCACAATAAAGCACATGGTGGTCACTGCACATGGTCACTGCACATGGTGGGCACAATATATCACATGGTGGTCACTGCACATGGTCACTGCACATGGTGGGCACAATATATCACATGGTGGGCACTGCACATGGTGGTCCCTGCACATGGTTGTCACTGCACATGGGGGGCACAATAAATCACATGATGGTCACTGCACATGGTGGACACTGCACATGGTGGGCCGAAGAAGCTGTGGCATCGCAACCATTAAGGGGTGAGTGAGGACCTGAGGGGGTTTGTTTGCCGCCCCCCCCAAAAAGTTTAGCTCCAGCCACCACTGGTCGAGACTTAACTTGGACACTGCAAAAGGCTCAGAACAAAGAAAAGGCCTCCGTGGTGCAGTATATTTAAAAAAGAAATAAAAAAATGTAAAAATAAAATAAAAAATATAACTATTTTTTTTGTCTGTCTTTTACAGAGCTCTGCAGTGTAGTGCCTATCAAACCTGCCATGAACAAAAAAAAGAACTCACAGCACACAAAAAACTGTACATGAAAGGTACAGAAATTACCAAACTTCCGAAGAGAAAGGTCCTCTAACCCTGAACCCCTGGGGCACAAGCCTCCTGAGCAGGGGTGTTGCTAGGTATGCAAAAGATCTGGGGCTAGAGCCCATAGCAGCGGTTACCAACCTTTTTGCAGGCAAACGGGGGGGGAGTCTCACAGGTGGTAAGCCATATTTTGCGGGCAATGGCTGGTGTCTGCGCTTCAATCATCATGGCACCATGGTTGATATGGTGTCAGGGTGTTTGAAACGCATTATTTCTATTGCTACATAATATATAATAAAGTGGTACAACTCACCATAATGCAGAATCAGTGGGAGCCCTGGGCGTGTCCCACTTGCCCCTTGCTCCTGCCACCAGATGCAGCGTGTCACTTGTCACCGTCACCTGCCCCCAGATGTGGATTGTCGCTTGCCACATTCACCTGGCTGCAGATGTGGATTGTCACTTGCCACGTCACATGCCACCATTTGCAGACTGTCACTTGCCATGTCACTTGCCACATCTCCTGCCACCATTTACAGATTGTCACTTGCCACGTCATCGGCCACCAGATGTGGATTGTCACTTGCCAACTGATGTGGATTGTCACTTGCCATGCCAGCCAGTGCCACCAAATGTGCATTGATGCTGCATTGGTGGCAGGCTGGCAGCACTAGTCTATTTATTGAGGGCAGGAGAGCGGTGATGCAGGGCGGGCAGTGAGAGATGATGTCACCTTGCTGCTCCCCGCCGCACCTCTGATAATGAAGCAAGGGCATCTGGCTGCAAAGTGGAGCTCCACCGATGACAGGAAGCACGTGACCTCCACTCCACCGCGCTGTGAGGGCAGAAGAGCGCTGATGTGTGGTGGGCAGTGAGAGATTATGTCATCTCTCTTGTTCCCGCTGCACCTCGCTCCCACATTGAAGAGGCCTGGCTGCGAAGAGCGCTGATGTAGAGCGGGCAGAGAGATGTCATCTCTGCTTGTTCGCCCGCTCACTTCTCTCCTCTCCTCTGCCTGTCTCATGCAGCCAGCCTGCCCGCCAAAGCAGCCACGGCCGAGACCCGCTGGTTAGGCAGGGACCCTGTGGCAAGAGACTCAGGGCTATGGGCCCCAGATTCGGGGCTATAGCTCCCATAGCCACCCCCTAGCGGCGCTTCTGCTCCTGAGAGAGGCATGGTACTCCATGGTCTACCTAGTCTGAAGCCAGGTAAACCATTTTCCTTAGGCGTCAACCAATACCGGTCCACCAAGTTCTTGGTGAGAGGATTTCCCGAAGAAGGACCCCCCCCATGAATGGGGAGAGGTTAAAGACCCGAAGGCTACAGAAACTCCCTCCGATATCAGTGCACCCGATAACCTGCATCCATACCTCCCAACTTTTTGAGATGGGAATGAGGGACGCCTATCAGTAAAAGTATGCAGGCATAGGACACACCCCTTGCCACCCCCACTTCAAGGAGAATTGTACAAAAAATAAAATTGGTTAAACCCACAAGTGCTTTGTTTTACCACTACTCACTACTATTCCTTTATATTGGCTTTGGAATTTACAAATGCAGCAATTTAGAAATCAGATGAAAGGTTTAGCGCTGGAAAACACTTTTTGATAGATAAAAAGTGCATTTTATATACAACTATATAGATCAGAAAAACATGAGGGACAAATGAGGAGGAATGAGGGACAGAGGGACATTTCTCCAAATTAGGGACAATTCCTTCAAAACAGGGACAGTTGGGAGCTGTGCTGCATCCTCCATCTCTGTGCAGGAATAAACAACCACACGTGCAGTGCAAATACCTGTGATAAATAAATAGTGAAAATTAAAAAAAGTGTGATGTGGAGTACACACAGAGGGCCTACAGACCGATATAAAAAATTCCCCTAGCTGGCCAAAAGGACTGCTCAAGAAGCGTGTGCAAGTAAAGCAAATAGAGAGGTGACCAAGTGTTAGTGAAAATACAGTGGGGTCCCATTCTCATAGTGATTTTCTGGCACCCCTGGAAAGCCACTGTCAGGGGGCACATCACCAGGAGCTCCTTGCACCTCCCAATCCATGGTCAGACAAATGCAGCCTAACCCTGCCAGAAAGCCATTAGCACTTAGGCCTGAGTCCTACCTACAACTGAGGACAAGCCCTCTGCACCAGGTCGGATTCAACCCAGGAGGGAAAGGATCCCTTCCACTGTGTCCACCATATTAGAAAATACTAACCAGCGCAAGGGGAAACAGCTTTCTTCCACCCAAAACATCTATAAGAACAGATATTATATTTGGGATATAACTAATTGTACATACAGTATTTGCTGTGAGGAGGGAGTGGAGAATTCCTCAAACAGCTCTCCCTGCTGATTGGACAGTCTACCCCCCCCGAATGCAAAGGTAGGGGGGATTGTCCCGAGTGTTACCTCTGTGTACATGTGTTTCAATAAACAGTTCATGTTCAGCAGCCAAAACGAGTACTGCCTAGTTCTTGGTTGTCAGTGGTTGGAATATCTGATATCTATCTTCAGACTGGAAGGAAGTTGTATATGACGAAAGCACTCAAGTAGAGTGTGGGACGTTTCGTTGCATCGGTTTGGAGGAATTCCCCCCTCCCTCCTCACAGCAAATACACATACACATCCCATAATACTTTTCTCTCAAGGCAAACAGACACAATAGAACAATGGAATACAGCCACACCCCAAATGACCTAGCAGAGAGCACACCATAGTGTGAGACAATATACTATATAATATATATATATATATATATATATATATATACACACACACAACATTCCAGTGTGGTTGTACAGTGAGTTCAATTAGTATAGATCAGACTTGGGTTCTCGGTCACCCTGTGCCCCTAACAGATACAGGGTGACTTAGACATAGGAGGTGCATGGGAAGCTGAAACAAGGGTTTCCCAACCTCTCCAAGGGATTCTGGGTTCCACGTGCCACCCGCCCAAAGTGACTCCCGTCACAGTCTTTCTCAAACTTTTTTCCCCAGAGGAACTCCTTAAAATAATTTTCATGTCTTGGGAACCCTTTTTAAACCAAATGTCAAAAATGCCTTTTATATTGGTGATTAGAAGGAAGATTGCAACTCTTACAGATAGAAAAGATAATTGGTTCCATGCTACTGGCTTTCCCAAGTTTCGATGGTCTTTGAATTTTGCAGGGACCATAATATAGGAGGTTAATCATCCACAGTTCAAGGAGCGCCTAGCAATCTGTGGGGGGTCCCTAGGTTTCCAAGGAACCCTTATTGGGAAAGGCTGCTCCAGAACAGGCCCATTGCTAGTTTTTCACTGCAGACCTATAGTTCCACCAGAGACATATAGACATCCATTCTATCATTTCCTGGGGAGCAATTCCCTAGAAAATGAATAAAGAGAATGTTTTGCACCTATTGATGGTGCATTAGGGGAAACCCAGAAAGGCAAATGTTTTTAGATTTTACAAAGATATTCTCTCGACCCCAAGAGCCAGTGGTAGTGGTTGGATGGTGGTTATTGCCTCTGTCAGGACCAGCAGGCATGGGAGGCACTTCATGGTCCCCTACATTTTTTTGATCACAGGGCCAATCACTTTCAAGGTGACCTAGGTGAGGGGTTCGCCCCTGGCTCAGACTCCTGGAAGCTGAACTGCTCCCTGCTGGAAAACAAAGAGTTGCTGGAGGAACTCAGGGAAACCTACATCTCATTGCAGAAGGAAAAGAGATTCTTTTGAAAGGTAAGTGACTATTGGGAGTTTGTGAAAGTCAATCTGCTCAGCTTCTTTTAGGAAAGGAGATGCCAGCAAGTGTGTGCTAGGAGGAGGCAACTGAGGCAGCAGTGTCAGCTGCAGTCACTACAGTATCTTCAACACTGTGGCTGGGCCTTGATGCAGAACCTGGAGGAAACCAAAAGGTGCCTGAAAGAACAATTCAAGAAAGAAACCAGGCACATTGCCTTCCATTCCAAGGTGCAGAATCTGGTAAAAGGTGAGAAGTGCAATTCTTTATTTTTCAGGAAACTCCACTCAGGGCATACGCCCCTGTATGAGTCGCATGGTAGGACTGGAACATTCCAGAAGGAGGAGGCAAGAATTGGAAGTGGTCAGCGACTATGACACCAACCTCTACTCCACAAAAGAAATGAACATAACAGAGGCTGACAAGTTTTTCTTAGGTATCACTAACACTATTTTTCCTGCCACCAACTCTCCCTTGTTGTTGGAGGAGGTGCAACAGTCTCCCAGGGGAGCCCTATGTAGCTGTCAGGATGCATCCATCATCAGACTTCCTCGAAGATTTCTAAGGCACAGAAGAAGACACATTCCTGTTGCACACAGAAACCGGGCTTTGGCACATAGATGTGCGCATGCGCGAATGGGAGTGCAAACAATAGCCGTCGTGCATCCTCGTGCTCGATCGCCCGTGTGCGCCAGCACGCGCACTAGCGTGCACCCACATTGGCGCCAAACAATCTATTTAAGTCCAGCTAGGACCTGGCCTGGTGCTGCTTTGTCTTCAGCTCCTGAGTATCCAGCATCCTGTGAACCTGTATCCTGATTCCTGACTTGTCTTATAACCTTCCCTTGAACTCTGCCTGTACTGACCTCGGCTTGTCCAGTGACCAATCTTCTGCTTTCTCCCTGGCATCTGCCCTACTGATCTGGTTTGACCCGGCTTGTTCCTGACTACGATCCTGCCTGCACCCAGTACCCGATTTGATCTGCCGTGTATGACCCTGCCTGTCTGACCTCGCTACTTGTCGCTGTCATCTGCACCTGCTGCCACCTGCTGGTCTTCTGCGGGAGCTTCCCTGTGTCTTCTCCAGCACGATCGGAACCAGCCGTCCTGCTGCCACCAAGGACTTTCTGGCACTCGTGCGACTGTACTTTGGTGCCTTCTGTTTGCTCTATCAGGGGCCCTAAGTCAGAGTGGTAAGGGAGGCCTTGCTCGTCCATTCAGGTTCTTCTACCAGGTACGTAATAGTAGCACTGTGGTATCTCATTGGCATTGGTATGATCAGGATCTTGCATAAGCAGAAGGGGGAGAGATGTGATTTGAAAAATTGGCATCCCATCTCTCTCCTGAATGTGGACTACAAGGTCCTCACTAAGGTACTGGTCAAGTGACTTAACCACTTCAGCCCCGGAAGGTTTTACCCCCTTCCTGACCAGAGCACTTTTTACAATTCGGCACTGCGTCGCTTTAACTGCTAATTGCGCGGTCATGCAATGCTGTACCCAAACGAAATTTGCGTCCTTTTCTTCCCACAAATAGAGCTTTCTTTTGATGGTATTTGATCACCTCTGCCATTTTTATTTTTTGCGCTATACACGGAAAAAGACCGAAAATTTTGAAAAAAAATGATATTTTCTACTTTTTGTTCTAAAAAAAATCCAATAAACTCAATTTTAGTCATACATTTAGGCCAAAATGTATTCGGCCACATGTCTTTGGTAAAAAAAATGTCAATAAGTGTATATTTATTGGTTTGCGCAAAAGTTATAGCGTCTACAAACTAGGGTACATTTTCTGGAATTTACACAGCCTTTAATTTATGACTGCCTATGTCGTTTCTTGAGGTGCTAAAATGGCAGGGCAGTACAAAACCCCCACAAATGACCCCATTTTGGAAAGTAGACACCCCAAGGAATTTGCTGAGAGGCATGTTGAGCCCATTGAATATTCATTTTTTTTGTCCCAAGTGATTGAATAATGACAAAAAAAAAAATTACAAAAAGTTGTCACTAAATGATATATTGCTCACACAGGCCATGGGCATATGTGGAATTGCACCCCAAAATACATTTAGCTGCTTCTCCTGAGTATGGGGATACCACATGTGTGGGACTTTTTGGGAGCCTAGCCGCGTACGGGGCCCCGAAAACCAATCACTGCCTTCAGGATTTCTAAGGGCGTACATTTTTGATTTTACTCCTCACTACCTATCACAGTTTTGAAGGCCATAAAATGCCCAGATGACATAAAACCCCCCCAAATGACCCCATTTTGGAAAGTAGACACCCCAAGCTATTTGCTTTGAGGCATGTTGAGTCCATGGAATGTTTTATATTTTGACACAAGTTGCGGGAAAGTGACAATTTTTTTTTTTTTTTTTTTTTTTGCACAAAGTGGTCACTAAATGATATATTGCTCACACAGGCCATGGGCATATGTGGAATTGCACCCCAAAATACATTTAGCTGCTTCTCCTGAGTATGGGGATACCACATGTGTGGGACTTTTTGGGAGCCTAGCCGCGTACGGGACCCCGAAAACCAATCACTGCCTTCAGGATTTCTAAGGGCGTACATTTTTGATTTTACTCCTCACTGCCTATCACAGTTTCGGAGGCCATGGAATGCCCAGGTGGGACAAACCCCCCCCAAATGACCCCATTTTGGAAAGTAGACACCCCAAGCTATTTGCTGAGAGGCATGGTGAGTATTTTGCAGCTCTCATTTGTTTTTGAAAATAAAGAAAGACGAGAAAAAAAAATTTTTTTTTTCTTTTTTCAATTTTCAAAACTTTGTGACAAAAAGTGAGGTCTGCAAAATACTCACTATACCTCTCATCAAATAGCTTGGGGTGTCTACTTTCCAAAATGGGGTCATTTGGGGGGGTTTTTTGCAACCTGGGCATTCCATGGCCTCCGAAACTGTGATAGGCAGTGAAGAGTGAAATCAAAAATTTACGGCCTTAGAAAGCCTGAAGGCGGTGCTTGGTTTTCAGGGTCCCGTACGCGGCTAGGCTCCCAAAAAGTCTCACACATGTGGTATCCCCGTACTCAGGAGAAGCAGCAGAATGTATTTTGGGGTGTAATTTCACATATTCCCATGGCATGTTTGAGCAATATATCATTTAGTGACAACTTTGCGCAAAAAAAATTAAAAAAAATAAAAAATTGTCTCTTTCCCGCAATTTGTGTCACAATATAAATTATTCCATGGACTCAACATGACTCTCAGCAAATAGCTTGGGGTGTCTACTTTCCAAAATGGGGTCATTTGGGGGGGTTTTGAACTGTCCTGGCATTTTATGCACAACATCTAGAAGCTTATGTCACACATCACCCACTCTTCTAACCACTTGAAGACAAAGCCCTTTCTGACACTTATTGTTTACATAAAAAAATAATTTTTTTTTGCAAGAAAATTACTTTGAACCCCCAAACATTATATATATTTTTTAAAGCAAATGCCCTACAGATTAAAATGGTGGGTGTTTCATTTTTTTTTTTCACACAGTATTTGCGCAGCGATTTTTCAAACGCATTTTTTGGGGAAAAAACACACTTTTTTACATTTTAATGCACTAAAACACACTATATTGCCCAAATGTTTGATGAAATAAAAAAGATGATCTTAGGCCGAGTACATGGATACCAAACATGACATGCTTTAAAATTGCGCACAAACGTGCAGTGGCGACAAACTAAATACATTTTTAAAAGCCTTTAAAAGCCTTTACAGGTTACCACTTTAGATTTACAGAGGAGGTCTACTGCTAAACTTACTGCCCTCGATCTGACCTTCGCGGCGATACCTCACATGCATGGTGCAATTGCTGTTTACATTTGACGCCAGACCGACGCTTGCGTTCGCCTAAGCGCGAGAGCAGGGAGGACAGGGGTGCTTTTTTTTTTTTTTTCTTTATTATTATTATTTTTTTATCTTATTTTTAAACTGTTCCTTTCATTTTTTTTTTTTTTTAATCATTTTTATTGTTATCTCAGGGACTGTAAATATCCCATATCATAGCAATAGGTAGTGACAGGTACTCTTTTTTGCAAAAATTGGGGTCTATTAGACCCTAAATTTCTCCTCTGCCCTCAAAGCATCTGACCACACCAAGATCGGTGTGATAAAATGCTTTCCCAATTTCCCAATGGCGCTGTTTACATCCGGCGAAATCTAAGTCATAAAATGCTCGTAGCTTCCGGTTTCTTAGGCCATAGAGATGTTTGGAGCCACTCTGGTCTCTGATCAGCTCTATGGTCAGCTGGCTGAATCACCGGCTGCATTTTCAGGTTCCCTGTTGAGACAGGAGAGCCAGAGAAAAACACGGAAGACGTTGGGGGGGGGGGGCATTCCCTCCCACTGCTTGTAAAAGCAGTCTAGAGGCTAATTAGCCGCTAGGATTGCTTTTACATGAAAGCCGACCGCTGGCTGAAAAGAATGATACCAAGATGATACCTAAACCTGCAGGCATCATTCTGGTATAACCACTCAAAGTCGTGAATGGCGTACCTGAAGACAAAAAAATGGTTAACAATAAAGCACAGTAAACGGTAAGGTATAAAAAATTGCATACCTGAAAAGCAAACATGATAAAACATAATAACAATAAAACATTGCAGAATAGAATACAGTAAAAAAGAACAGAACAATAGAGAGAGAGAATAGAGAGAGAAAGAACAATAAAACGACAACTATTTTTTTTTTATTTTATATTTTTGTATGTGTTTTTTTTTTTTTTTTTTTTACACTTTTTTTTGTAACTAACTTTTATAACTGTAACCGGTTCCAGGTTCGGGTCTCTCAAAATGCGATGGCATCTTGGGAGACCCTGTGAAAGTGTGTCTAGTCTGTGCAATGCTGTACCCTACGCTAATACTCAACTAGTGTATGGTAGCGTTCAAAATATTCACCAATGCAAAGACCAGGATTGTCAGGACAGGAGGGACAATAATAGCGGGTGTCACGTCTATATCCGCGCTTGCTGCAGACACAACATCTTTTTTGGGGGGGTTCGTTGGGTAGGGGTACTCGGGAGGACATAAAGAAAATGCCTCTCATGCAGCCGACTGCATTTGGTTGGGGATGTGAATGGGGGAAGTACGGGCGCTGCAGAAGTGGTGGGTTCCCAATTAGGATTGGCGAATGCAGCAGGAAGGGCACTATGGGCACGACGGGCCTGTGTTTGTCTTCTTGGTGGCAGCGGGACACTACTTGTGCTTGTCACCTCACCAGCTTGAACTGCACTTATGGGACTCGCCACGTCACCAAGTGTTACTGCAGTGCTGGTTTGACTACGACCAGGGTGTACTAGGCCGCTGGTGCTTGCCAGTTCACCAAAACGCTACCAAAAAAACTGTTAGCGATCGCAGAGATCAGGCCTGACTCTGCGAACGCTGCAGTTATGCGTTTAGTGTTTTGTAAGTGTCAGTGATCGATCGATACTGCACTTGGGTGGGCTGGGCTGGGCTGGGCCGGGCGGAGGGGCAAAACGCAGGTGCTATCAGGTATCTGGGCTGATCCCGCTAACACTGCGTTTGTGGGAACCCTAAACTGCTGGGGACGCTAGTATAGATCTGATCGGATCAGATATTGATCCGATCAGATACTATACCACTAAGGGAGGCGTATGCTGCGTGCGTGGGTGTTAGCGGTACTGGTGCTAACCTGACGCTGCCTGGGGCTGGTGCTTGCCAGTTCACCAAAACGCTACCAAAAAAACTGTTAGCGATCGCAGGGATCAGGCCTGACTATGCGAATGCTGCAGTTATGCGTTTAGTGCCTTGTAAGTGACAGTGATCGATCGATACTGCACTTGGGTGGGCCGGGCGGAGGGGCAAAACGCAGGTGCTAGCAGGTATCTGGGCTGATCCCGCTAACACTGCGTTTTTGGGAACCCTAAACTGCTGGGGACGCTAGTATAGATCTGATTGGATCAGATATTGATCCGTTCAGATACTATACCACTAAGGGAGGCGTATGCTGCGTGCGTGGGTGTTAGCGGTACTGGCGCTAATCTGACGCTGCCTGGGGCGACGCATATCACCGCCGGGCGACTGGGGGGGCTAAACCTTTATTCGGTAATAAACGGCGGGTGCCCTGACACTATAAAAAATAAACGAACTAACCAGTGTCACTCGTAACAGTTATACGGTGATCAGTGGTGAAAGGGTTAACTAGGGGGCAATCAAGGGGTTAAAACCTTTATTAGATAGTATATGGGGGTCCCTGATGCTATAAAACTCTGACGGCGAACCTATATATTTACCTCCCTTACTAGCGTCACCAGTGACACTAATACAGCGATCAGAAAAATGATCGCTTAGTGACACTGGTGACAGAGGGTGATCAAGGGGTTAAAACTTTATTAGGAGGGGTTAGGGGGGTATCCTAGACCTAAAGGGGGGTAATACTCACTGCCCTAACACTGTAACTGTCACAAACTGACACTATGCAGTAATCAGAAAAAAAAAAAAAAAAATACTGCTAATGTCAGTTTGTGACAGGGGGGGGGGGTGATCGGGGGGGGGATCGGGGGTGTAAGGTATGCCTGGCATGTTCTACTGTGTGTGTGTGTGTGTTGTGTGCACTCACATGTCTTCTCTCCTCGGCGCTGGGACGGAAACTGCCAGACCGAGGAGAGATGACATCACATCCTCTGCCTGTGTGAAACTACACACAGGCAGGGGAGGATTCCTATTGGCTGGGAGTGATCGCGAGGGGGGGGGCACGATCGGATGGTCTCCCCCTCGCCTCTTGACGCTCCCAGTCAGATGCCGACCGCCGGTGGCACCGGGGGGGGGGTCCGATCGGACCCCCCGCCCGCGGGAGGCAGATCACGTACAGGTACGTGATTCTGCCTGCCCGTGCCATTCTGCCGACGTATATCTACGTTAGGCGGTCGGCAAGTGGTTAAAGTGGGGTTCCACCCAAAAAAAAAAAAAATACCTGAAAAATTCTAAAAAAAAACCCAAAAAAAATTTGGATATTTTTTTTTTTTTACTTACCTCTAAATGCCTGTTGCTAGGTGGTCCCTCGTAGTCTGCCTCTTCCTTTGCCTGGGCTGGTGACATCACTTCCCCCTCGGCACAGGAAGGGCTCGGCTCTTCTCCCTCCCTCCTGTCAATCATCTGGGACCCATTACAGGTCCCAGGTGATTGAGCGGCCAATCACGGCGCGCGGCGCCGCTCGCGCATGCGCAGTGGGTGCCAGGCTGTGAAGCCACAGCCCGGCGCCCACTGTTGAAATGCCGGCGCCGACGATCCCCTGCATCGCTGGACCTGGGACAGGTAAGTGTCCAATTAAAAGTCAGCAGCTGCAGTATTTGTAGCTGCTGACTTTTAATTTTTAATTTTTTTTTTAATGGACCCCCTGGGTGGAACTCCTCTTTAAGGCTGTCATCAGACAGATAATTCACCTGGACCAGACTAGTTGCATTTTTGGTTGCAGGATTGTGGACAGCCTTGCGCTTTTCCGGGACATGGTTCAGTTCATCAAAGATTTTTGACCAGGAAGAGGCCTTTAACCTTATCTCCCCTGGGTTCATGTGCAGAACCCTGTGCGGGTTTGGTTTTGGGCAAAAAGTTTTGTTCATATGTTGACCTGTAGGGATGGGCTTTATGTTCGGGTCGAACATGAGTTTGACTCAAACATTGGCTGTGCGCCAGTTCGTCGAACAGCGAACAATTTGGGGTGTTTGCGGCAAATTCAAAAGCCGCGGAACACCCTTTAAAAGTCTATGGGAGAAATCAAAAGTGTTAATTTTAAAGGCTTATATGCAAGTTATTGTCATAAAAAGTGTTTGGGGACCTGGGTCCTGCCCCAGGAGACATGGATCAATGCAAAAAAAAAATTTTTTAAACGGCCATTTTTTCAGGAACAATGATTTTAATAAAGCTTAAAGTGGATGTAAACCCAATGTCATCCTTTCTAAACTACTGCCATAGGGGTTATCTATAAGGATATACACGCCTCCTGCATGTATCTTTACCTGTCAAATGTCTCCCCTCTGTCTGTTATGAGAGCCGAAAAACTGCAGATTCTGTGGGTGGGTCTGTTGCCTGGAGCTCGGTGGGTGGAGTCGTGATGTCAGTAGACTCCCCGCCCACCTCTACACTCCCCTTGTCAATATGCATTTTCTCCTGTGTATTTATTACACTGAACTTCTGCTATGATCTCTAACATCCAGTGAAAAGACAGGAAAGTAACCACATGACTTCAGCATGCCAAATCATACTGAGGTGTGGAACAGCCAATCCTTGCAGAGCTGCTGAAGAAAGGAGTGGGGGAGAGAATTAAAAAATAATGCCTGTGTCTTAGGCTAGTGCACGAGATATGTAAATCACCTGTCACTCACAGCAAGGGGGAGGATTTGACAAAGTTTTTCTCTGTTTGTCAAATTTTATCTCACTGAACAATAAAAGAGGATTGCTCAGAGCTGGATTAACTCTGTGTGGCAAGACTGGGCTCAAATGATAGGAAATCTTATACTCTACATTATGACATAAAAAAATAAAACATTTTTTGGGTTTACATCCACTTTAAGGTGAAACAATACAAGTGAAATATTCCTTTAAATTTCGTACCTGGGGGGTGTCTACAGTATGCCCGTAAAGTGACGCTTTTTTCTGTGTTTAGAATAATCTGACAGCAAAATGACATTACTAAAGGGAAAAAAAAGTCATGAAGTAATAGCGGTGTCGGCTATAGTGAATTGTCTATGGGAGAAATCAAAAGTGCTAATTTTAAAAGATAAAAAGAGTTTAGGGACCTGGGTCCTGCCCCAGGGGACATGTATCAATGCAAAAAAAAGTTTTAAAAACGTCCGTTTTTCGGGAGCAGTGATTTTAATAATGTTTAAAGTGAAACAATAAAAGTGTAATATTCCTTTAAATTTCGCACCTGGAGGGTGTCTATAGTATGCCTGTAAAGGGGCGCATGTTCCCCGTATTTAGAACAGTCTGACAGCAAAATGACATTTCAAAGGAAAAAAAGTCATTTAAAACTACTCGCGGCTATAATAAATTGTTGGTCCGACAATACACATAAAAGTTCATTGATAAAAACGGTATAGGATTTCCCCACAGGGGAAACCCAAACCAAAATTTTTTTTTAAAAATGCGCCCTCCTCTGGGAGTCTTCTGCCGTGTGATGCTTTGGTTCTTCTGACACTTCTTATAAAACGGAGGACGGGGCCTCCCTGTGACCCCGCCCTCCTCTGATGCACGGGGACTTCGGGGGGACTTCCCTATGGCCATAGGGAAGTCCCTGTAAAGTCCCCGTGCGTCAGAGGAGGGCGGGGTCACCGGGTGGCCCCGCCCTCCATTATATAAGAAGTGTCAGAAGAACCAAAGCATCACACGGTGGAAGACTCCCACTGAGGCGGATCGTGCGGAAGGAGCTGAGAAGAAGCAGGTGGAAGATGCGGGATGAGGAGAACGAAGGAAGAAGATGATGGAGAAGAAGAAGATGTAGAAGAAGTAGATGGCGGAAGAATAACACCGAAGAAAGACCAGAAGAAAGAAGATAAAAGAAGAAGAAATTAATAAAGGACTTGTCAAAAACCGTCTCTTGTGTTTTTTAACTTTTTTGACACTTTTTTGTGAAATGGTAGGGGTACATTTGTACCCCATTACCAATTCACACAGGGGGGGCCAGGATCTGGGGGTCCCCTTGTTAAAGGGGGCTTCCAGATTCCAATAAGCCCCCTGCCCGCAGATCCCCACAACCACCGAGCAAGGGTTGTGGGGATGAGGCCCTTCTCCCCATCAACATGGGGACAAGGTGCTTTGGGGGCTACCCCAAAGCACCCTCCCAATGTTGAGTGCATGTGGCCTGGTACGGTTCAGGAGGGGGGGCGCTCTCTCATCCCTCCTCATTTCCTGCGGCCTGCGAGGTTGCGTACTCGGAAAAGGGTCTGGTATGGATTTTGAGGGGGACCCCCATACAATTTTTTTAAAATTTTGGCCGGGGTTCCCCTTAATATCAAAACCAGACCTGAAGGGTCTGGAATGGAATTTAGGGGGACCCACACACCATTTTTTTTTAATTTTGGCACAGGGTTCCCCTTAATATCCATACCAGACCTGAAGGGCCTGGTATGGAATTTAGGGGGACCCCCACGCATTTTTTTTTACATTTTGGTTCGGGGTTCCCCTGTGGGGAAATTCCATGCCGTTTTTATCAATGATCAATGTTTTAAATTATTTTTTTTCCTTTAGAAATGACATTTTGCTGTCAGACTATGACTAGATAGGCTATCACTGCTCCTGAAAAAACGTCTGTTTTTAAAAACTTTTGCACTGATACATGTGCTCTGGGGCAGGACCCAGGTCCCCAAACACTTTTTATGACAATAACTTGCATATTAACCCTTGAAATTAGAACTTTTGATTTCTCCCATAGACAATTCACTATAGCCGACAATTCACTATAGCTGCTATTACTTCATGACTTTTTTTCCCTTTAGAAATGTCATTTTGCTGTCAGACTGTTCTAAACACGGGAAACATGCGCCACTTTACAGGCATACTATAGACACCCCCCAGGTACGAAATTTAAAGGAATATTTCACTTTTATTGTTTCACTTTAAGCTTTATTAAAATCACTGAAAAAACTGCCGTTTTTAAAACTTTTTTTTGCATTGATACATGTCCCCTGGGGCAGGACCCGGGTCCCCAAACACTTTTTATGACAATAACTTGCAAATAAGTAGGGATGAGCTGAACACCCCCCTGTTCGGTTCGCACCAGAACATGCGAACAGGCAAAGAATTTGTTCGAACACGCGAACACCATTAAAGTCTATGGGACTCGAACATGAATAATCAAAAGTGCTAATTTTAAAGGCTTATATGCAAGTTATTGTCATAAAAAGTGTTTGGGGACCTGGGTCCTGTGCCAGGGGACATGGATCAATGCAAAAAAAAGTTTTAAAAACGGCTGTTTTTTCGGGAGCAGTGATTTTAATAATGCTTAAAGTGAAACAATAAAAGTGTAATATTCCTTTAAATTTCGTACCTGGGGGTGTCTATAGTATGCCTGTAAAGGGGCGCATGTTTCCCGTGTTTAGAACAGTCTGACAGCAAAATGACATTTCAAAGGAAAAAAAAGTTATTTAAAACTACTCGCGGCTATTAATGAATTGTCGGTCCAACAATACACATAAAAGTTAATTGATAAAAACGACATGGGAATTCCCCACAGGGGAACCCCCAACCAAAATTTTAAAAAAAATGGCATGGGGGGTCCCCCTAAATTCCATACCAGGCCCTTGAGGTCTAGTATGAATATTAAGGGGAATCCCGGCTAAAATTAAAAAAAAAAAAATGGTGTGGGGTCCCCCTCAAAATGTATACCAGACCATTCAGGTCTTGTATGGATTTTAAGGGGAACCCTGCACCAAAATTTAAAAAAAAATGGCGTGGGGTCCCCCCAAAAATCCATACCAGACCCTTATCCGAGCATGCAACCTGGCAGGCCGCAGGAAAAGAGGGGGGGACGAGAGAACCATACCAGGCCACATGCACTCAACATTGAGAGGGTGCCTTGGGGTTGATGGGGACAAGGGCCTCATCCTCACAATCCTTGCCCGCTGGTTGTGGGGGTCTGCGGGCGGGGGGCTTATCGGAATCTGGAAGCCCCCTTTAACAAGGGGACCCCCAGATCCCGGCCCCCCCTGTGTGAAATGGTAAGGGGGTACAAAAGTACCCCTACCATTTAACAAAAAAGTGTCAAAAATGACAAGAGACAGTTTTTGACAATTCCTTTACTTAAAGTCTTCTTTTTTCCATCTTCTTTCTTCTATCTTCTTTCTTCTATCTTCCTTCAGTTTCTTCCTCCATCTTCTTCTTCTTCTGGTTCTTCTGGTTCTTCCCCCGGTGTTCTCGTCCGGCATCTTTCTCCACAGCGTCTTCTTCCCTTCTTCTTCTCAGGCCCCCTCTGACATCACGGGGAATGCCACAGGGAAGTCCCCATGCGTCAGAGGGGGGCGGGGTCACTGGGTGGCCCCGCCCTCCGTTATTTAAGAACCAGAAGACGAGAAGCGTCACACAGCGGGAGCCTCCCATCATGGATGTGGAGCGGCCCGAGAAGAAGAAGGGAAGAAGGCGCCGTGGAGGAAGATGCCAGATGAAAACACTGGAGGAAGAACCAGAAGAAAAAGAAGATGGAGGAAGAAACCGAAGGAAGATAGAAGATAGAAGAAAGAAGATGGAAAAAAGAAGACTTTAAATAAAGGAATTGTCAAAAACTGTCTCTTGTCATTTTTAACATTTTTGACACTTTTTTTGTGAAATGGTAGGGGTACTTTTGTACCCCCATACCATTTAACACAGGGGGAGGGCCAGGATCTGGGGGTCCCCTTGTTAAAGGGGCTTACAGATTCCGATAAGCCCGCAGACCCCCACAACCACTGGGCAAGGGCTGTGGGGATGAGGCCCTTGTCCCCATCAACATGGGGACAAGGTGCTTTGGGGGGCTACCCCAAAGCACCCTCCCAATATTGAGGGCATGTGGCCTGGTATGGTTCAGGGGGGGAGCTCCCTCGTCCCCCCTCTTTTCCTGCAGCCTGCCAGGTTGCGTGCTTGGATAAGGGTCTGGTATGGATTTTTGGGGGGACCCCATGCAATTTTTTTTTTTTAATTTTGGCGCGGGGTTCCCCTTAAAATCCATACCAGACCTGAAGGGTCTGGTATAGATTTTGAGGGGGACCCCACGCCATTTTAAAAAAAATTTTAGCCGGGGTTCCCCTTAATATCCATACCAGACCTGAAGGGCTTGGTATGGAATTTAGGGGGACCCCCCACACCATTTTTAAAAAAAAATTTGGTTCGGGGTTCCCCTGTGGGGAATTCCCATGCCGTTTTTATCAATGAACTTTTATGTGTATTGTCGGACCGGCAATTCATTAATAGCCGCGAGTAGTTTTAAATGACTTTTTTTCCTTTGATATGTAATTTTTCTGTCAAACTGTTCTAAACACAGGAAACATGTGCCCCTTTACAGGCATACTATAGATACCCCCAGGTACGAAATTTAAAGGAATATTACACTTTTATTGTTTGACTTTAAGCATTATTAAAATCACTGCTCCCGAATAAACGGCCGTTTTCAAAACTTTTTTTTGCATTGATCCGTGTCCCCTGGGGCAGGACTCAGGTCCCCAAACACTTTTAATGACAATAACTTGCATATAAGCCTTTAAAATTAGCACTTTTGATTTCTGCCATAGACTTTTAAAGGCTTTCGAATTTGCCGCAAACACCCCAAATTGTTTGCTGTTCGGCGAACTGGCGAACAGCCGATGTTCGAGTCGAACATGAGTTCAACTCGAACTTGAAGCTCATCCCTACATATAAGCCTTTAAAATGAGCACTTTTGATTATTCATGTACATGTCCCATAGACTTTAATGGTGTTCGTGTGTTCGAACACATTTTTTGCTGTTCTGGACGCGAACCGAACCGAGTGTGTTTGGCTCATCCCTATTGACCTGATGTACCATGACATTTGTAGCATGGTGTTGGTGAAAACTGACTCCTTCCCAGTTCTTTGCAGGGTCAGGCAAGGCTGCCCTTATTCACCTCTTCTTTTTTTTGTTTCATAGAGCTCTTTGCCGAATGCATCAGATGGAATCCAGAGATCAGAGGAATTACCGCAGCAGGTCCACACAGAAGGGAAGTTAGGTACTTGCTCTACATGGACCATGTGATGGTGTTCTGTGCTGCCCAGTGTTCCATTGATTTGTTCATCCTGATCTTCAAGAACTTAGGATGAGTTTCAGGTGCAAAAGTCAGCTGTTGGAAGTCAGTAGCCATGCTCTTTGGTAAGTGGTTCCTGCCTTCCACTGCATCTATCTCTTTCAACATCAGAGCATATTTTATCAAAATCCTTGGTTTCTGGTTTGGAGGTGAGGGCATAGCCCTGATGTTTTAGGAGAAGAAATTGATGAAATGAACCAGAAATTCAGACTCTTGAGCCTCAGAAAACTCACCTTTGAAGCAAAGATACTGGTACTCAGAAGCAAGATCCTCCCTTTGCTGCAGCACCTTGCCCAGGCCTGGCCCCCCATGACAACACCTGTGCCAGTGTCGAGACAAGGTCATCCAGAGCCCAGTTGCTCAAAACTGAGCATGATTCTGCATGATTACCCCCTAACAAATCCCCTCTCCTCCCAGTACAAAACCCACCCCCCTGCTGAAATTTCCCCTCCCAGTTAAAATCTTTTCCCCCAATCCTCCAAATCCCCCAGCACAAATGCCCCCCCCCCAAAAAAAACAAAACAAAACAAACACCCCTCCTAGCACAAATCCTGTAACCCTAAAATTTCCCCAACAAAGTACTCCTATCCTCCCACTCCAAATCCCCTTCTCCCGTAACACAAATTCTTTTGAATCCTCCCTCCTAGCATAAATTATGCACAATCATCCCTACTAGCACAAATTCTACCCCTAAAAAAGTGTCCCCCCTAGAATAATTCCACCTCCCTCTACCATATTACTTCTTCTAGCACAAAATCCCCCAATTCCCCCTCTGAGCACAAATCCTCTTTCCCCATCCCCTCTTCCCAAAACAGATCCTCCTGAATTACCACTCCTAGCACATACACCCAAATTTCGATCCTTTGGATTCTGTTTTCCCTTCTTTTGTCTGTAAGGGGTCCCTCATTAATATCTATAGTAGACCCTCATCTAGGATAAGGGCCTGGTATAGAAGAAATAATGTTAACCAAACCCAGGAATATTTGGCTCGCCACTATTTCTGACACAAAAGATGGGATTCTGTAACTAGAGCAGGATGGTTATTCCACCTTCGTGCTTTCTATCCTATTCTTGGGCAATCAACAATTAACAAGGGGACCCCCAGATGCCACCCCCCCCTGTTTGAAATGGTAATGAGGTACAAATGTACCCCTACCATTTCACAAAAAAGTGTCAAAAATGTTAAAATAGACAAGAGACGGTTTTTGACAATACCTTTATCAATGTCTTCTTCTTTCCGCGCTTATTCTTCTTCCATTTTCTTCTGGTCTTCATTCGGTTTTCTTCCTCCATCTTGTTCTTCCCCCTCTTCTTCCTCTGCTTTTTCCTCCGATCCTCTGCTTCCTCCTTCGGTCTTCTCGTCCGCATCTTCCTCTGGGTTCTTTTTTCCCGATTTGTTCTTCTGATGATCCGCATCCCTGGGAGGTTCCAGCTGTGTGACGCTTCTGTTCTTCTGTTCACCACCCGGTGACCCCGCCCTCCTCTGAGCATGGGGACTTCCCCATGGCTTTCTCCGTGGTGTCATAGGGGGGCGGGGTCACCCATTACGTAACCGGATGACCCACCCTCCTCTGACATCATGGGGAAAGCCATAGGGAAGTCACCGTGAAGTCCCTGTGTGTCAGAGGGGGACGGGGTCACCGGGTGGCCCTGCCGTCAGTTATATAAGAACTGTCAGAAGAACAGAAGCGTCACACTGCGGGAACCTCCCATGGATGCGGATCGTCCGGAGAACGAAGCGGGGAAGAAGAAGCCGGAGGAAGATGCGGACGAGAAGACCGGAGGAAGATGCAGAGGATCGGAGGAAGAAGAGGAAGAAGCAGAGGGAGAAGCGGGGAATAACAAAATGTAGGAAGAAAACTGAATGAAGACCAGAAGAAGAAGGAAGAAGAAGCGGGGAAAGAAGAAGACATTAATAAAGGAATTGTCAAAAACCGTCAATGTCTTTTTTAATATTTTTTACACTTTTTTTGTGAAATGGTAGGGGTACATTTGTACCCCATTACCATTTCACACAGGGGGTGGGCCGGGATCTGGGGGTCCCCTTGTTAAAGGAGGCTTCCAGATTCTGATAAGCCCCCTTCCCGCATACCCCCACAACCACCAGGCAAGGGTTGTAGGAATGAGGCCCCTGTCCCCATCAACATGGGGACATCCTCCCCATGTTGAGGGCATGTGGCCTGGTACGGTTCAGGGGGGGGGAATGCACTGTGGGGGAATCCCAGGCCATTTTGTTTAATGACTTTTATGAGTATTACAAAGACCCAACAATTCATTATAGCAGCCGGCGCTACCACTAGTACTTTTAATTCCTTTAGAAATGTAATTTTTCTCTCGGACTGTTCTAAACATAGGAAACACGCGCCACTTTACAGGCATACTATGGACACCCCCCAGGTACGAAATTTAAAGGAATATTACACTTTTATTGTTTCACTTTAAGCATTATTAAAATCACTGCTCCCGAAAAAACTTCCGTTTTTAAAACTTTTTTTTGCATTGATCCATGTCCCCTGGGGCAGGACCCAGGTCCCCAAACACTTTTTTGACAATAACTTGCATATTAACTCTTAAAATTTGCACTTTTGATTATTCATGTTCGTGTCCCATAGACTTCAACGGTGTTCACGTGTTCGAACAAATTTTTTGCCTGTTCGTATGTTCTGCTGTGAACCGAACCGGAGGGTGTTCGGCCCATCCCTACTGACTACAATATAAAGAGGAGTTTCAACATTGGCCACCAATGTAATAGGGGTTTACACTGACCACCAATGTAATAGAAGCATTCATAGTAACCACCAATGAAAGGAGCGATTTACATTGACCACCAATGTACGGGGAACATTCACACTGGCCACTAGTGTGAATAAATGCACTACTTATCTATCAAAAAAGTGTTTCCCAGTGCTAAACCTTTCATCCAATTTCTAAATTGCTGCATTTGTAAATTTTAAATTCCAGTATAAAGGAATACCCTGTTTCCCCGAACATAAGACCTAGCGTGATTGTCGGTGATGGCTGCAATATAAGCCCTACTCCCCCAAATAAGCCCTAGTTAAAGTCCTTGTAGGTCTTATTTTCAGGGTAGGGCTTATTTTTGGGGAAACAGGGTAGGGCTTATTTTGGGGGTAGGGCTTATATTGCAGCCATCACTGACAATCACGCTAGGTCTTATTTTCGGAGAAACGGAGTAGTAGTGGTAAAAAAGCATTTGTGAGTTTAACTAATATTTTTTTATGTATAATTCTTCTTTAAAGGGGCATGACAGGGGGTGTGTCCTAATACATACTTTTTATAATAGGTGTCCCTAGTTCTCATCTCAAAAAGTTGGGAGGTATGGATATGACCTCGGGGGGGACATGATATACACAACAATAGGGCAGAGCTGGACAGCATTCGTAGCAGCACTTCACACTGAGATATTGGGACACAGCACAGGACTAAAACTTCATGGGACAAGAGAATTGAAACCAGGATAGTTGGCAAGAATGAGGCACCTACTTAGGGCCCAGGGCAGCTGCCCCTTTTGCCCTGCCTTAAAAACGGCCCTGAACAGGGGTCCCAAAGGATATACGAATCCCGCTACAGGACTTGCAGAGGCAGGTCAGGGGTAGACAAGGTGATTCCAGGTAGTCCTCAGATGATCAGTACCACCTTGTCAGGGAATTCAGCCCTACACAGGACTCTTTAGATCATCTCAGTACAGGATTACATCTTCGCATCTCTGGGGTGTCCTGTTCCCACATCCCAGACTCAACGGGCACTACCTACAGCTGGCATTAATGTGGGCATTAACCCCACCCGCCACATAACTAGAGCAAAGATTTCTCTAAAAGGGGAGCCAACACCTGCTTATAACTTTCCCCTTACCATGCCATAATGGCAACAGAACCATCCACTGGCAGGCAAGCTAACTGCACCCATCAACAAGCTTCCTAAAAACATCACAGCACCCTGTCTTGGTACTTCTCTCAAAAAAACTTGGTCCAGATGCAAGCAATAGAATGGGTCTTGGGAGGAGTTGTGCAAATGTCTAAATATCTTGATAGGAGGGTGTCAGCCTGGAGAAGTGGGCATTCCTAGGCAAGCAGCATTTGCATAGATAACGCCCGCATGTGATGCTAAGCCTCCATGATTGAAAGAACAGAAATCCAATTAATGAAAAGGGGGGGGGCCAGAAACTGCCAGACCGGGAAGGAAAGTGCTAGATGATGTTGGACGTCTAAGAAATGAGGCAGGGGCGTGGCCTGGCTCTGCTCTGTGATGGCTGCTTGATCAGAGCTCTCCTGCAAACCGGAGCTGTAATTTCGCGCTACAGGGACCAGACGAGCACCAGAGACACGGCAAATATGGGGTACAGAGAGAACAGGATACCTCTATATACAAGTACGTGGCACAGCAGGCACACATCAGAAAAACGAAACGCTGGGACCACACACTCCTGAAATCTTTTGTCATTGCGAAGCCACAGTAACCTATACAGGCATACTGTAACTTACAGTAATATTTATGATTGATTTCCCCCTTTTGCAATACCATTTTTTTTTTGGGAAGATTTTTCTTAATTCATAATTTTTATTAGCACCAATTTTAGTCTGCAGTTTCTAACGCATATTGTGAGACGCTTCAAGACTGTATTTATATCAGATACATTTATTTCAATAAAGATGTGCTACTTAAATGATGTGGGGGTGAGGCTCTTGTCCCCCATCAACATGGAAATAAGGCACCTTGCAAGTGCCTTGTATGGTTCAGGAAGGGGCTGCATGCCTTTTTATGTTTTTTTTGTTTTTTTTGTTTCCAAAAAAATGTTTTTATTGAAAATATGACATATCAAGATAACAGTATCATCATACAATCGTTTAGGAATTAAGGAACAGTGGTTGTTGTAGTGAATACAAGTGTGTCAAAGATTTGGCTGTTATAAAAATCACATATGTAAACATTTCAACGTACATAAAGCATTTAAGTGATATGTCTAGTAGAAGAAAAACAATAAGTTAACTGTAGAATAGATATTGCTAGGTACCAAGGCATATTGATTCAACTTGTGCTACGACCAGCGAGAGGAGGTTCCAATTTGTAGAATGATGGTGCCGGAGTTTGTATGATAATTCAATTCATATGTAGTGAGAGGTTGCTGGCCGGGTACTCTGTTACGAGGACCCGAATAGCAACAGGTATTGAGACGGGGTCTTGATGGATAGTGAAAGACATACGGATGAAAAGGAGGGCGGGGGCAGGGAGGTGTGGGAGGGGGGGGTGAGGATAAGGGAGGGAGGACAAAGTGATCAATGGGTTAGTGGTTGTCTCCTCAGTCTCCGCCACTTGAAGCGTGATTGCGGTGTGATATCGCTTTAGGGTGGAGTGGATTAGGTTTGTAGGACACTTAGTGTCAGAGAGCTATGGAGGGAAAATGTTGACATGTGGTCTCCCATACTCGTCCCTTGTTTAGGGGTGGGAGGTCCATGTCATATGGGACAGGAGAAGAAATAAGAGGGAGGGTTATTTGAGAGGACTATGTAGTGTAGTCAGTAGGAGTTTGTCACAAGTGAGCGAGTTATGATAATAATAATTAGTTCATCAATGTCAAATATCTGTTGGTTGTTCTAAAATGAATCCAGCATGCCCAAGTCTTTGAAAATTTGGCTGGGGAGTCTCGGGAGATGGAAATGAGTTCTTCCATTTCAGCTGTTTTTTTTTAATTTGTTTAAACCATTCTGAGATGGTCGGTATGTGAGAAGAGCCCCAATGTCTTGGAATACCCATTTTTGCTGCATTGATTAGGGGTAGGATCAGTGTCTTACGGTAGTAGTGAGCTGATACATCTGAGTGATGGGAGAGGCATTGGGCTGGGGAGTGATCTAAGGTATAAGTGGATATTGATTCTGTAAGTTCTCAGACTTGCGTCCAAAATGGTTGGATAACCGGGCATGATTACATAATGTGTATCAATGTGCCCGGTTCTCTGTCGCATCTCCAGCATTTTTTGGGATATGAAGGGTTGATTTTGTTTAAAATAGCTGGGGTTTTGTACCAGCGTGTTAGGGTCTTGTAGTTGTTTTCCTGAATGGAGACGTTTGGAGAGCCTTTATGGGCAATCGTAAATATAGATTCCCATTGGCCTTCTGATAACTCTACATGTGTTTCTCTTTCCCATGTCCTGTATGCTTTCCCTTCTTTAGGGGAGATATCTGCAAATCGAATGGTATAGATATTGGAGATTAAGTGTTGTTGGGGGTTGGATTGGGAGCAAAGGTGTTCAAACGGAGTAAGTGGTCGTGTGATGGAGGAGTCACGATTGATCTCCTGTAAGAAGTGGCGAACTTGAAAATAGGTTCAGAATGGGAGAGGGTTGTTGGTGAGAGAAGGCGTTAGAGCAAGGCGATCTAGGAGAGAGCCATCGTGGAAAAATTGATGAGCTAATATGTCTGGGTGTTGCCATTGATGTGTTAGGAATTGTGCTTACAAACCAGGTAAGAAGGCAGGGTTGAGTAATATAGGAGTTAAGGGTCCCGGAGCGGATGAGATGTGTAGTTTTTGGCTGGTTTCCCTGAAACAGCGGAGTGTCGGGTCAATAAGAGTGTGTTCTCTGAGAGTGGGAGGGATATGTTTAGGCGACAACCAGGGTGTCGATCATAATGGTGAGGGGGACAGTGAGTTTTCCAGTCTAACCCAGTCTTTGCACTGGTTGTGTAGTGACCAATCTACAATTCTAGTAAGATGGCAGGCCCAGTAGTATTTTTTGAGATCTGGAAAACCAATGCCCCCCTTCGTCTTTGGTCGTGTTAGAAGGGCAAATGCAATTCTCGGATATTTTTGCTTCCATAAAAATCCTGTACATATCCTCCTATATAATAGGAAGAAGGATGGGGGAAGTTTAATGGGGATAGTTTGTAGGATATATAGAATACGGGGAAGGATATTCATTTTGACAAGAAAACTGTGGTTTGTTCCATTTTTTGAGGTCGTCGGATATGGTTTTGAGGATGGGTAGATCATTTTTGGTGAAGAGATCTGAGAGGTTTTCTGTAAGGTAAATCCCGAGGTATTTAATTGCATCATGTCGCCATTGAAAGGGGAAGTTAGTTTCACAGTGTGCAACTGTCTCTTGTGGGATGGTGACATTGAGGCAATGGGATTTGGTGAAGTTAATTTTGAAATTAGAGAGCTGTTGGAAGAGTTTGAAGTCTTTCAGTAAATGTGGGATTGAAATATGGGGCTCGCTAAGGGAAAGTAAAATGTCATCAGCAAAAGCTGCTAACTTATAGGTGCAGCCTGCTATGGGTATACCTTTAATATTTTTGTTGTTCCTGAGGCAATTTAAGAGTGGTTCCAGGGTTAGTACAAAAAGGATAGGGGAGAGTGGGCATCCTTGCCTTGTCCCATTGGTTATGGAGAAAGCGTTTGACAGATGGCCATTAATCTGAACTCGGTTGGTGTCGTGTATAGGGACATGATTAAGTTGAGCATACGGTTTTGAAGTCCTATGCATCTCAATACTGCTCCCATGTAGTCCCAGGCCAATCTGTCAAATGCCTTCTCCACGTCCAATGACAGCAAGAACCCTTTATGCTTGTTGATTGTCATCCAGTGGTGGAGATTTATGGCCTTGATAGTGTTATCCCTTGCTTCTCATCCTGGAATAAAACTAACTTGGTCTATTCCTATTAAAGATGTTAGAAGAGGAAGCAAGCGATTGACAAGGATTCTGGCAAACAGTTTTATGTCGACATTTAGTAGGGAGATTGGCCTATAGTTGGTAACTTATGTTGTGTCCTTTCCTTCCTTTGGTGTAACTGTAATGTGTGCTTCAAGAAGTCTGTGGAAGGGAAGTGTGGCGGAGGATAGGGAGTTAAAGGCCTTGAGGAAGGGGCCAGTAAGTACCTCTGTGAAGGTTTTAAAATAAGCGGCTGTGAATCCGTCTGGGCTGGGGCTTTTTCCTGCTTTTAGTTGTTTGATCGCATTTTTTAGTTCGTCTTCCGAAATGGGGTTTTCTAATTGGTGGGCATCTTCTGTGTCGATGGGTTTAGTGCAGTGTTCTTTTAAAAAGTTCTTGATAAGGGAACGTCTAGTGTTGTTTGTAGTGGGGGCGTCTGATTGCGTATTCAGGTTGTACAGAGTGGAATAGTATGCCTAAAATTGGGAGGCTATATCTGGGGCCGTGACTTTAGGCCTACCTTGGGAATCATTGATAGTATGAATGTTGGTACGGGCTTTGTTCTTTTTATGTTTTTTTAGGGGGACCCCATGCTGTTTTTTTTCCCTTAAAGGGTCAGCATACGATCTTAGAAAGGGTACTGTTGGATATCCTGCTTTTAACCTAAATTAATAAATAGGGGGAACATAGTAATTATTTTTACTTAATACTTTACTCATTCACAAAAAAAAAAAATGTTATTATTAATACAAAAAAAAAATCTTTTGTAGACCCAGAGTTCAATACGCCCACACAAAAAAACTCCAGCTCCACCTCTCTGCAGAATCAGAAATAGAAAGACCCCCCCCTCAGTGGATCAGAACAGGCAACTAGGGATAAGCCGAACACCCCCCTGTTTGGTTCGCCCCAGAACATGCGAACACCGTTAAATCACAGTCCCACATTACCTCCCTCACCCTCCTGCTTCTCCTAATCTCTGGTGACATATCCCCAAACCCTGGGCCATCATCATCTGTCTCTGCCCAACGCTCCCATCCCCCTACACCCTCTGGCAGGAGCCGCAACCCACAGAACTTGGTCTCTATTCCTCTTTCCAAAACCAGCCCCCCCTTTTCCTGTGCCCTGTGGAATGCACGTTCTGTCTGCAACAAACTCACCGCCCTCCACGACCTCTTCATCACAAATTCCTTTAACCTACTTGCCATTACTGAAACCTGGCTTCATGAATCGGATACTATTTCTCCTGCTTCCCTCTCCCATGGGGGCCTTCTCTGGACTCACTCCCCCAGACCAAGTGGACGGAAGGGAGGTGGAGTGGGAATCCTTCTAGCCCCATGCAGCACCTATCAAGTTCTTCACCCACCTCCCTCTCTGACACTCTCCTCTTTTGAGGCACACTGCATTCGTCTTTTCTCTCCCATTTCTCTAAGAATTGCTGTCATCTACCGGCCCCCTGGACTGGTATCAGCCTTTCTTGATGACTTCTCTGCCTGGCTACCCTACTTTCTCTCTTCTGAAATCCCCACAATTATTCTTGGGGACTTCAACATCCCTGTCAACACTAATGCCGCGTACACACGGTCGGACTTTTCGTCTACAAAAGTCCGACAGCCTGTCCGACAGACTTCCGACGTACCTTCGGCGGACTTGCGGCAGACTTTCTTACGAACGGACTTACACACACACGACCACACAAAAGTACGACAGCCTAGTACGCGGTGACGTACACCAAGTCCGACGAGACTATAAAACGGAAGTTCAATAGCCCGTACGACACCCTTTGGGCTCCTTCTGCTAATCTCGTGTTTATCTCGTGTTAGTAGAAGTTTGGTGAGAGACGATTCGCGCTTGTGAGACTCGTATTTTTCAGTTCGTTTTAACTGTTGTTCAGTCTGTGCTTGTGAGGTTTGTATCTGCTTTTCAGTGTGTTTGGTCAGTTGGCATTGAGAAATCTTTGTTTTATTGGCCGCTCGTTCCTGATTTTCAGGTCGTTCTTCACAGGCCTTGCTGTTCTTCAGTGCGTTCTGTTTAGTGCGTTCTGACCAGCCGACCGTTTTGAAGCCATGTTACCTGTACGTACTCGTCGTAGAGCTCGTGCATTGTATGTGCTTGGTGCTGTAGTTTATTCTTCAGCCCAAGACCAGTCCATGAACAGGGCGAGGAGGAGTTCATGGACCAAGAATTGGTTGCTTCAGCGTGACCAGTTCTGTCACATGCCTTTGCTCCGTGAGATCCGTGAGAATAATCCTGAGGATTTCAGGAACTTTCTCCGGATGACGGACCCCGTTTTTGACCGTTTGTTGGCTTTGCTGACCCCCTATATCAGCAGGCAGGATACCTGCATGAGGCAAGCCATCACTCCGGAGCAGAGGCTGGTCGCTACCTTGCGGTATTTGGCCACAGGGAGAAGCCTGCAGGACCTTAAGTTCTCGACAGGCATCTCCCCCCAGGCTCTGGGGATCATTATCCCAGAGACCTGTTCTGACATCATACAGGTCCTGCAGAAGGACTATATTAAGGTAAGATATTTTTCTTTTATTAGCATCACATGTTCTTTTATGTAATCTTTGATAATATAATGTATTTCTTGCTTCAAACACTACTTACCATCATTGCAATATAGTGTGAATGTCCCCTTTTTATCCTCACACATGCTGGATTTTTTTCCTGTTATTTTTTGTCATGCATGTATATTTTCCTTCAATAACCTTCCCAGCATGAAGTGATGGGAACATATCCACCTAGTCTACTCATTTGGAATGTATTTTGTTTGAGTGTATTTAGTGTGCTGCTAATGAGCAATTATCTAGATTTCACAAACCCCCCCCCCCCCCCCACCTAAACTCACTCCAAATAGTGTGCTGCTAATGAGCAATTATCTAGATTTCACAACCCCACCCCACCCCCACCTAAACTCACTCCAAATAGTTTGCTGCTAATGAGCAATTATCTAGATTTCACAACCCCACCCCCCCCCACCTAAACTCACTCCAAATAGTTTGCTGCTAATGAGCAATTATCTAGATTTCACAACCCCCCCACCCCCACCCTCGTTAAAATTTGCTGGAATGTTCTGTGGTGTTGATTTGTCTAAAGCAAATATATGTTGCACTTTGCAAAATGCATGTGCACTCTACAAGTGCATTTGTTCCAGTGCTTTAGTAAATGAGCAGAAGCTCTGCTGATTTCCATCATCAAATCATATGCAAGCCTCAAAGTGTTTTCATTAATTGCCCTTGCATGTGATTGTGTACTCCTTGCAACATGAATGCCTTTTTACATTACCTCATTTACTGTAAGCTGGTTAGCAACTGCACCTGCAGAGTGCGACAACTGCAGTCTTGTAGCCTTTTTAGTCCCTAAATTCCTGCGTGTCCTAAAAGTAATTTTTTTTTAGGGATTTCACAACCCCCTAAAATGTAATCAATGTTCCATCAGAGGGGGTGAGCAATCTGATAAGTGTGCCTTTCCATATTAGTTATTCCAGAACAATTAAATTATTGAATGTTATACTGATGCTGGGGAATAATGTTTTTAATTGTCTAATTTTCTTGCAATGTTAGCTTCCAAATTAATTGATTTTGGTTTTCTTGTTTGATTTCCCAGTTTCCTTCAACGCCACAGGAATGGCAGACTGTGGCATCCCATTTTGCCAGCCGTTGGGACTTTCCCAATTGTGGAGGGGCTATAGATGGGAAACATGTCCACATTGTGCCACCACCCCATTCGGGGTCATATTATTTTAATTATAAGGGGTTCCACAGTATTGTTTTAATGGCGGTGGTGTCGGCACACTATGATTTTTTATATGTGGACGTGGGGAAGAATGGCCGGATGTCGGATGGAGGAGTATTTGCCCAGACGGAGTTCTGCCAGCGTCTCCAGAGTGGTGGCCTGGGATTGCCACCTGATGAGGATAACGTGGAAGGACTCCCCTTTGTCTTCATTGCCGATGAAGCCTTCGCTCTCAGCAAGCACCTCATGAGGCCATTCCCCCAAAGAACCCTCACCCCGGAGAGGAGGGTTTTTAATTACCGGCTGGCCAGAGCTAGAAGAGTGGTTGAGAATGCGTTTGGAATTCTGGCCAGCCGGTTCCGCCTGTTTCAAACAGCCATTAATTTGGCGGAATACAAACTTAATTTTATCATTTTATCGTGCTGCATTCTGCACAACTTTTTAAATAAGCATGCTCCAAATTATATAGGCACAGTTGGGCCTGAGGCCGGACAAATAGAAGCCAACCTTACAGGCCTGGATACTGTCCGTACTGGCTTGGCCCCCCAAAGTGCCCGTCAAGTTAGACAGCAATATGTTAATTATTTTATGGGTAGGGGGGCCATTGCAATGGGCCAGGATATATAATTTTTGACAATAAAAAAAATTATTGATGAAATCTTGCATTATATTTATTGCTTGCCTTTCTTTTGGGCTGTCTCCTAGGTTATGGTCGAGCAGTTGTAGTGCCAACTGTATTGTAATTTTAAATGTCTAAATAAGCTCCATTGCCACTGTAAACAACTTTTTTACAATTATAACTAAAATGATACTGAGCCTTGAAATAACAAACCACACATTTATTTAATTCCTATAAGGAGATGTTTTTATTAATGGTTGTTATGCATTCAGTTCTGCATTTAGTATAAAATGTTCATAGACAAAAATAGAATGATATCTTAATAATGTAGCAAAATATAATTATATCTAAATATTTATACCTAATCCACAAAAAAATATTTTTGGCTTTTTGATTTTCACAAACAGGCTTTTTTTTTTGTTTTGGGAAAATCAAGTTTTGTTTTGTGTTTTTTTTTTTTTTTTTTTTTTCAAGCAATTTTTTTGTTTATGTTTTTTTTTTTTTTTAGCAAGTTATTTTTGTTTTTATTATTTTTTTTTAAGAAAGTTTGTATATTTTTTTTTTTGGTTTTTTAAAATCAAGTGTTTTTTATTTTTTTTGGTTTTTTAAAATCAAGTTTTTTATTTTTTTTGCTTTTTTAAAATCAAGTTTTTTATTTTTTATGGTTTTTTAAAATCAAGTTTTTTATTTTTTTTGGTTTTTTAAAATCAAGTTTTTAATTTTTTTTTGCTTTTTTAAAATCAAGTTTTTTATTTTTTATGGTTTTTTAAAATCAAGTTTTTTATTTTTTTTTTTGTTTTGTGTTTTTTTGAAAATCAATTTTTATTTTTTTGTGGATTTTTGAGGTATTTCCGAGAAACAGCCCTCCTTTTTTACATTAGGTTAAACAGCCATTTATGTTCTGGCAAAAAAAAAAAAGAGAAGGCCCAGAATGGGGTCAGCAAAACAGGAAATGAAGGACATGATTGATGTTTTGGGGTTTAAAAAAGGGCATTTAGATTCGACCCAAAACATCAATCATGTCCTTCATTTCCTGCTGCATACAATCCAGCCGATTCCGCATTTGATCGATCTCCCCATTCCAGGCCATGATTTGAGCAATTAGCCGTTGGGCACTGTCTGTGGTGAAATAGTCACTTGGACCTAAAGTGGAATGAAAAAAAAAATATGTTTAGAAATATGCACACATAAGTTTACCTTACCATAAAGCTGGTGTCTCAAACACTGACCTGGTGGGGTGCCCATGTCGCAAACTTCATGAACATCCTCGGGGGTGGCGCTGTTGCTTGACTCAAGCACAACCAGATCACCTAAAATAGAGTAGAAAAATTACATAAAATAAAAGGCAGCCATGCATAGATTACCGTAAGCTGGTGTGTCAGACACTCACCTGGTGGGGTGCCCATGTCGCCCACCTCTCCTTCCTCCACATCCTCAATGGGACTTGGGCTTATTTCCCAATCATTTTTTGCTTGGGGTGGACTGTCTTCTGGTTGTTGGCTGAGTGATTTTTCCCCTATGTGAAACAAAAAATTATTAATCTAATTAGCACACAGATATTTTAGTACATAGTAATTTTCCAACATTTGTAATGAAGTGGTTTGTGTAGAGTTCCTATTTTACCTCAATATTTAAAATTAGAAAGACATATCGGATAGATAGATATCAATATCTCAAAATATAGTTAATAATCTTTTGATCTCTCTCTATATCTGGAACAAAATCTCAAACTATCTAACTAAATGTAAAGCCAAAAAATTAAGATAACTTCAAATCTTCCAAAAGAATGTTTTACATTTCTATATCTATCTATCTACCTATCTCTATATTTCTCTCTCTCTCTCTATATATATTTCTCTCTCTCTCTCTCTCTCTCTCTCTCTATATATATATCTCTATATCTATATCTCAATAGATAGATATATATATATATATATATATATATATATATATATATATATATATATATATATATATATATATATATATATATATATCTCTCTCTCTCTCTCTCTCTCTCTCTCTCTCTCTCTCTCTCTCTCTCTAGTTATATATATATATATATATATATATATATATATATATATATATAGTTATATATATATATAGTTATATATTTATATATATATATATAGTTATATATATAGTTATATATATGTATATGTGTATATATATATATATATATATATATATATATATATATATATATATATATGTATATGTATATATATATATATGTATATATATATATGTGTGTATATATATATATGTGTGTATATATATATATATATATGTGTGTATATATATATATATATATATATATATATATATATATATATATATATATATATATATATATATATATATATATATGTATATGTATATATGTATATATATATATATATATATATATATGTATATATATATATATATATATATATATGTATATGTGTGTATGTATATATATATATATGTGTGTATGTATATATATATATATATATATATATATATATATATGTATGTATATATATATGTATGTATATATATATGTATGTATATATATATATATATATATATATATATATATACATGTATATATATATGTGTATATGTATATATAGATATATATCTATAGATATGTAACGAGGTTTCTTAAAAGATCGTTTAAAACGATGAAAACAAAAATCGGATAGGAAGGAAAAGCACATGGAGCAATATACAAGGTAATAAACACAAGAGAAAAACACGACAAGTACTTACTTTTTTTAAGAACTTTCCGGATACGTCGGTATTGATCCGGCTCCCTGAGTTTCAGGTCAGACCATCTTTTTCGCAGTTGATCTTTGGAGCGCTGGACCCCAAAAGATGCCTGCAAAGTCTCCACGACCTTCGCCATTATTTTGGCCTTGCGCAAATTTGGCCGTGCGTACGGCCCATAATTGCCATCATAGTCGTCTTTGTGAAGAATGGCCACCATCTCCACCATCTCTTTAAAACTCATATTAGAGGCCTTAAATCTAGGCCTCATAGATTTCGCTGACGTTCCTGCCTCCGGGCTGTCTCCACTACCTGAGGTCGTCAACATTTCAGGTGTCTCCGCCATTCTTTAACTCCACTACGCGCCGTAACAAAAAATGGGCGGAGAACATGAGTTAAAATCGAACGTCAGGGGCGGGCGACGCAGGCGGAGTTTCACACATGCGTAGTGTATAAAGAGGGGCCTTGCGCACGTGTCGTACGTACGTTCTGTGCGTCGAATTAGGGGGCGGAGAACATGAGTTAATTTCGAACGTCAGGGGCGGGCGACGCAGGCGGAGTTTCACACATGCGTAGTGTATGAAGAGGGCCCTTGCGCACGTGTCGTACGAACGTTCTGTGCGTAGGTGATAGTGGACCAGGACGTTACAAAACGAAGGTAATTTTAAATATATTTTTTTTGGGTTTTATGGTCATGACTTTGTAGCAAGCGGCCTATATGGCTTGATAGATTGATGAGGCCTACATAGGGAGAAGATGATGAGGGGTTAGCCGAAACCTATAATAAAAGTGTTTTTTGTCTTGTGACTTCATCTTTTCCAGATATAATGAATCCCCTATTTAAGGATCCAGAGTTCCTTACATCTTTTATTTCCAAATATCGAGAGATGAGGAATTTGTGGGAGGTGAAACACCCTCAGTATTATGCTAAGCATGTGAGGAAGTCAACGCTGGAGAGACTTCTGGCCTTTGTCCAGGCGACCATCCCGGAAGCAACAATGGAGACATTGCTCAAGAAAATTGGGGGCTTGAGGAACATGTATAAGAGGGAGCATAAGAAGATCCAGGAATCAAGGAGATCAGGAGCATCAGCAGATGATGTTTATGTACCCAGGCTGTGGTACTATAATCAACTACGTTTTCTGGATGACCAGAATGAAGCCAGGCCATCACTTTCAACCCTTCCCTCCACCCTTCCCTCCACCCCAGCAGAGGCTGATGAGGAGCAAGCTGGGTCTTCCATCCTGGATGAACCAGATATGACCATCTGGAGTCAGGTAAATTATTTTAACAAATATTTACTGTACTAATATTAATGATGTTAACTGGATGTTATAATTGTCTAAAATAATTTGGCACTCAAAATTGGGTATACATATCAATTGACAGTAGTGGCTAAATATGTTTGGCACCTGCTTGAAATAATTAGGGTGTCTGATTAGACTCTTTTATTAAAGAGAAGTATTCACATTGAATTTGCTATTCATGAGAAGCAAACTGTGTGTCATTGATGAACCCCAAAAAATATACTCAAACTATTGTCCTTTTTTTATACACAGGATGAGTCCATCCAGGAGGAATGTGGGGAAAGTGGCAGGCAGGAGGAGACCGGGCCCATGGACAGCCTGGAGGAGGCCGGATTCACCATCATCCTGGAGGAGGCTGGGCCCAGTGTCAGGCAGGAGGTGGCTGCTCCCAGTGAGGTGGCTGCTCCCAGTGAGGTGGCTGGGCCAAGTGAGGTGGCTGGGCCAAGTGAGGTGGCTGGGCCCAGTAGGAGCCTGACCGAATCCCAAGTGCCTCCCCTCCACCTTCCCAAAAAAAGGGCCAGGAAGGGGATGGTCACACAGGACGCATCCCTGCGCCTCATGCAAGAGGCCACCCGTTTTTTAAGGAGCCCCCCCGAAGCGGAAGAATCCTATGGCTGCTACTTAGCCAGCAGGCTTCTTCAGATGAATAGGGAGCAGCGCCTCATTTGTGAGCGCCTATTTGGGGAAACAATCCATAAGGGGCTGCAGGGCACGCTAACACAAAACACCCAACTACATGAGGCAGCCCCCCCTCCTCCTCCTCCTCCTCCTCCTCCTCCTCCTGCCACAACTGAAACACCAGAGCCACAGCCTCAAAAGAAGGCTACAGGGAAGGCTGCAGGGCAGCGTGGAGGAAAGGCTGCAGGGAAGAGAAGAAAATGATGACCTGGGTTCAGTCTGGTCTGACAGAAGACGCAGGCTGTTGTAGGACCACAGTCTGGGGACATCTAGATCATCTGCTGGTGCTGTTGATCTCTGGGATTCTTGGACCAGATTGTGCTCCCTCTTATATGGACTCCTCAAGATCCCAATTTTCTGGTACACCGACTTTTTCCAGCGTTGACTTCCTCTTTATTTTATTTTGACCATGAATAAATGGATATTTTTTGAGTTTAGCAAAAGACTTTATGTGTTTTCTTTGAAATCATTGATTTTACACACAATGTTAAATTAACAAGGGACAACAATCTCATTGAGTTTGAAAAAAAACACACCAAAAATACATTACTAATGTTAATAATGTTCAAGTGGTGAGTCTTGAAAATCAAAAAAATTACGTAACCAAAAACGGTGCTTTGGGTTAACTTTATCTAAAAACTAAAAAATAAACACTATAAAAAAAAAAAATAATAATGGGTTCTTTGTGTTAACTTTACAAACCTAAAAAAAAAAAAAAAAAAAAAAAAAAGGGGGAAAAAGTATTATTAGTATGGAAACATTGTTTTAAAAAGGCATACTATATCATTCATGAGATCAAAGAGAAAAAGAATCCAGAAATCAGTTTGGGAGAACTCTGATTATGAACAGCAAAACACCTTCGTTCTTTAGAGCCTTCGTAAAGAAGAAATAAAATGCGCTGCATTGAACGATCACAGATTTTGCAGCGTGATGAATGTGCTACCTACAATACGAACACTAGTTTTACTAGACCGAGTGCTTCCGTTTAGTTTTTGCTTATGAGCATGCGTCGTTTTTTTGTCCGTCGGACTAGCATACAGACGAGCGGACTTCGGGGTCCGTCGTACTTACGACGTAAAGATTTGAAGCATGCTTCAAATCTAAAGTCCGTCGGATTTTAGGCTAAAAAAGTCCGTTGAAAGTCCGGAGAAGCCCACACACGATCGGATTACCAGCCAGCTTTAGTCCGTCAGCGTCCGTTGGACTTTTGTAGACGAAAAGTCCGACCGTGTGTACGCGGCATAACACTACTATTACTTCTAAACTTCTCAGTCTAACATCATCGCTTGACCTGAAGCAATGGATACAGGCTCCTACCCACTCCAATGGCAACACCCTTGACCTTGCCTTCTCCAATCTGTGCACTCCGTGCAACCTTTCCAACAATCCACTCCCACTCTCTGATCACCACCTTATTAGTTTTGCTCTCTCCTTGTCTTCCACCTCTTCTCCCTCCAACCGCCTAACAGTTACACGCAGAAACCTTCGCCACCTCAACCCTTCTCTTCTCTACTCTGCTACTGATCACCTCTATGACAAAATCTCCCCCCTGTCCTGCCCCAACCTAGCTACTTTCATCTACAACAGCTCACTGTCTTCCTCCCTAGACAAGCTGGCCCCACTCACTACACGCAGAATTAGGCCCCGACTGCTACAACCCTGGCAAACAGATGACACCAGAAGTCTCAGAAAACGTAGCCGCGCTCTTGAGCGCCTGTGGCATAAGACTAAGACCCAGGAAGACTTCACACAATATAAATCTGCCCTCCTAAAATACTACTCCTGCCTTCACACTGCCAAACAGACCTACTTTATCACACTCATCAACACCTTCTCATCCAGTCCACGTCAACTCTTCTCTACCTTCAACACTCTACTCTGTCCTCCACTGCCTCCACCCACCAACTCACTCACTGCCCAGGAGATTGCCAATCACTTCAAAACTAAGATTGATACAATTCATGAGGAGATCGCCAATGCACAAAAACCTCCCCCATGCAACACCCCATGTCCACAGATACAATCATTTCTTCCCTCATTCAACCCTGCTACTACTACTGAGGTTGCTAAACTTTTATCTAGCACTCATCTAACCACTTGCCCCCTGGATCCTGTTCCCTTGCAAATGCTACGCTCACCCTCTGACTCGATTCTACGCTCTCTAACTCACATTTTCAACCTCTCCCTCTCTTGTGGCATCTTCCCAAACTCTCTAAAACATGTGCTAGTCACCCCCATACTAAAAAAGCCCTCACTGGATCCCACCAATCTCAACAACTTACGTCCCATCTCCTTACTCTCCTTCTCCTCCAAACTTCTTGAAAGACTGGTCTACAACCGATTAAGCGACCATCTGACCATGAATAAACTTCTTGATCCCCTTCAGTCAGGTTTTCGCCCTCAACACTCCACCAAAACTGCTCTCCTTAAACTCTCAAATGACCAACTAATGGCTAAAGCCAATGGACACTATTCTGTACTACTTCTCCTGGATCTCTCTGCTGCCTTTGACACAGTGGACCACCCCCTCCTCCTCAAAAAACTCCACTCCTTTGGTCTCCGTGACTGTACTCTTCGCTGGTTCTCATCCTACCTATCCCACCGCTCCTTCAGTGTCACTTACAACTCTACTTCCTCCTCTCCTCTTCCTTTTTCCGTTGGGGTCCCCCAAGGTTCTGTTCTCGGACCTCTCCTTTTCTCAATCTACACCACCTCCTTGGGTCAGTTGATTGCCTCCCACGGCTTTAAATATCATCTCTACGCTGATGACACCCAAATCTATCTCTCCACCCCCCAGCTCTCTCCATCTGTCTCCTCACGCATTACCAACTTACTAGCAGACATATCAGCCTGGATGTCACATCACTTTCTCAAACTCAACCTATCCAAAACCGAGCTCATGATATTTCCTCCCTCAGGTGCCACTTCCCCTGATCTCCCTGTCAAGATCAACGGCTCAACTATCAACCCATCTCCCCACGCCAAGGTCCTAGGTGTAATCCTGGACTCTGAACTAACCTTTCGACCCCACATTCTATCACTATCCAAAGCTTGCCGCCTCTGTCTTCGCAACATCTCCAAGATACGCCCCTTCCTAACCAATGACACCACAAAGCTTCTAATCCACTCCCTGGTCATCTCCCGCCTTGACTACTGCAACTCCCTCCTCATTGGTTTACCGCTAAATAGGCTATCCCCACTTCAGTCCATCATGAACGCTGCGGCCAGGCTCATCCACCACACAAACCGCTCAGCGTCTGCTACACCCCTCTGCCAATCCCTCCATTGGCTGCCACTCAGTCACTGAATTACATTCAAGATACTAACTATAACTTACAAAGCCATCCACAACCTGGCCCCTAGCTACATCTCTAACCTAGTCACAAAATACCAACCTAATCGTTCTCTTCGCTCCTCCCAAGACCTCCTGCTCTCAAACTCCCTTGTCACCTCATCCCATGCTCGCCTTCAGGACTTCTCCAGAGCCTCCCCCATCCTCTGGAATGCTCTTCCCCAATTCGTCCGATTTTCTCCTACTTTATTCACTTTCAGACGATCCCTGAAAACTCATCTCTTCAGAGAAGCCTATCTGGCCCCCACCTAACAACTGTACATTTATCTTCTCAATCAGCACATCACCCACAGTTATTACCTCTTGTATCTCTTGACCTTCCCTCTTAGATTGTAAGCTCTAAGGAGCAGGGCCCTCTGATTCCTACTGTATCAAATTGTATTGTATTTGTACTGTCTACCCTCAAGTTGTAAAGCGCTACGTAAACTGTTGGCGCTATATAAATACTGTATAATAATAAAAAATAATAATAACACCGTTAAAGTCTATGGGACACGAACATGAATAATCAAAAGTGCTAATTTTAAAGGCTTATATGCAAGTTATTGTCATAAAAAGTGTTTGGGGACCTGGGTCCTGCCCCAGGGGACATGGATCAATGCAAAAAAAAGTTTTAAAAACATCCGTTTTTTCAGGAGCAGTAATTTTAATAATGCTTAAAGTCAAACAATAAAAGTGTAATATCCCTTTAAATTTCGTAGCTGGGGGGTGTCTATAGTATGCCTGTAAAGGGGCGCATGTTTCCCATGTTTATAACAGTCTGACAGCAAAATGACATTTCAAAGGAAGAAAAGTCATTTAAAACTACTCGTGGCTATTGCATTGCCGGTCCGACAATACACATAAAAGTTCATTGATAAAAACGGCATGGGAATTCCCCACAGGGGAACCCCGAACCAAAATTAAAAAAAAAAAGACGTGGGGGTCCCCTAAATTCCATACCAGACCCTTCAGGTCTGGTATGGATTTTAAGGGGAACCCCGCGCCAAAATTACAAAAAAAAACGGCGTGGGGTCCCCCCAAAAATCCATACCAGACCCCTATCTGAGCATGCAACCTGGCAGGCCGCAGGAAAAGAGGGGGGACGAGAGAGCGCCCCCCCTCCTGAACTGTACCAGGCCACATGCCCTCAACATTGGGAGGGTGCTTTGGGGTAGCCCCCAAAACACCTTGTCCCCATGTTGATGAGGACAAGGGCCTCATCCCCACAACCCTGGCCGGTGGTTGTGGGGGTCTGCGAGCGGGGGGGCTTATCGGAATCTGGAAGCCCCCTTTAACAAGGGGACCCTCAGATCCCGGCCCCCCCTGTGTGAAATGGTAAGGGGGTATTTTGTACCCCTTCCATTTCACTAAAAAAACTGTCAGAAATGTTAAAAATGACAAGAGACAGTTTTTGACAATTCCTTTATTTAAATGCTTCTTCTTTCGTCTTTCTTCTATCTTCCTTCATCTTCTTCTTCTTCTGGTTCTTCTGGCTCTTCTGGTTCTTCCTCCGGTGTTCTCGTCCAGCATCTCCTCCGCGGCGTCTTCTATCTTCTTCTCCTCCGGCCGCTCTGCAGCCATGGCATGGGGGGAGGCTCCCGCTCTTCTCTTCATCTTCTTCTCTTCTTCATCTTGTTCTCTTGTTCTCTTCTTCATCTTCTTCTCCGGGCCGCTCCGCATCCATGCTGGCATGGTGGGAGGCTCCCGCTGTGTGACGCGTCTTCTGACGTTTCTTAAATAATGGGGGGCAGGGCCACCCAGTGACCCCGCCCCCTCTGACGCACGGGACATGACGGGACTTCCCTGTGGCATTCTCCGTGATGTCACAGGGAAGTCCCGTCAAGTCACCGTGCGTCAGAGGGGGGCGGTGTCACCGGGTGGCCCCGAACCCCGTTATTTAAGAACCGTCAGAAGAGGAGATGCGTCACACAGCAGGAGCCTCCCACCATGCCAGCATGGATGCGGAGCGGCCCGGAGAAGAAGATGAAGAAGAGAAAAAGATGAAGAAGAGAAGAAGATTAACTTTTTTTTGCATTGATCCATGTCCCCTTGGGCAGGACCCAGGTCCCCAAACACTTTTTATGACAATAACTTGCATATAAGCCTTTAAAATTAGCACTTTTGATTTCTCCCATAGACTTTTAAAGGGTGTTCCGCGGCTTTCGAATTTGCCGCGAACACCCCAAATTGTTCGCTGTTCGGCGAACTTGCGAACAGCCGATGTTTGAGTCGAACATGAGTTCGACTCGAACATGAGTTCGAGTCGAACTCGAAGCTTATCCCTACAGGCAACAACTTGTTCCCCTCTGCAGGATGCAACAGGGATGGTAGGGGATAGAGAGAGGTTGCTCCCTACTTTGGGCAACCGTTCAGTTCTCAACAAGCTGTCCGCAGACAAATCAGCAATCTGGACACTTGTGTAGGTGGAATTGTGTTACATTATTGCTCACCTGTAGAACTTTGGATCAGGGACCTGGATCATCTTTCCATTCGATCTCCACATGTCAGAAGACCATTCCTGGTCCCTTTGTCCAGCTTTATTCATGACCACTCTGTCTTTATAAACAGAGCAGCCTAAACTCCAAGTACCGGTAGCTTTGATGTCGAGGAACTTCTTCCAGTATGCTGCATAACTTGATATCTGACAGGGCTTTGGGACACTCAGGAATTTCCCAGACTTCTTCCTCACATCATCTCGTCCTCCTCTACTCAGTCTTATCCATAATGCGCATGAGGGTACTCAAACTCATACTCCATGGCCACTTTTTTTTTCTGGATGATTCTTTGGAACTGAGAGAATCGAGGCAACTCCTCCTTGATTCCCCTCCCAGGTAGCACACAAGCATCTGGAGCTTTCCTTATCAGATCCTCATGTGCGACATTCTGGTCCACCGTTTGTGTAAAAGTACTTGAGGGGGAAAGTCCAGCCTGCACTCTCCATATGTCTCATTAAGGCACAGTTTTTCTGCACTCTCCAAGATTTGAACTATATGTTCTGTCTCATCCTGCAAGTCAGGGTCAAATGCGGACACTTGCACAAATTGTCTGCTCTCCTTGGAATCCCCCCAAGTCCACTTTTCAGCCTCACCTTTTCAGACCCACCTCTTCCTCCTCCAACAAGGAGTTTGTGTCAAATTTAGGGGACCCAGGGTCTGTCTTCTCACCACCCTCACCCCTAGATGGCTCACCTGCTAAGACAGTGGGGTCTGGCTCCTTCCGTACAGGGGTGGCTGGATGAATCATTGCTTCTGGCTTCTCTAGCAGCTCTCCTTGGCATGATGCTTCTTCACCATGAGAGGCAGCATCAGTGCCCTTTCTCCTGGACTGATGGCAGTCATGGTCCCCCAACCGGGGTCGCAAGTGAACCCTCCAGACAGTGATCCTTGTCCTGTGTCTGGGGTTACCTTTTCCTGCTGTATATTGCTGGAGCTACCGTATGCTCCATATCCCTGTCCAGTAATTGGGAGTGGTTCCAAAATCTCTGAGTAGAACCAGGAAATCAGATTGACTTTGTAAGTCATTGGTGGCAGATTTCTGGGTGTCAACTCCAGAAGGGGCTTCTGGCAGTGTCCGCAGTGAGCCCGAGCTTTCATTACCACTGTCAGTTTTAGGCAGTTCACACAGATGAGGCAAAGGTGCTCTGCCTTGCCAATCATGTCCAATGCAAATCCACCCTTAGGAATGAGCCAAAGACCAGCATCCACTAGGTGCTCTGCTCGTTCAGCCATCCAAGATTAACTGCACCACCACTGCAGGACTCCTCTTTGCCATCTCTTCTTGTTAGGCAAAAAAACTTTTATGAGCCACTATGTTACTGCTCCTCATATGTGTTTCTCCTCCAGCTGCACCTGGAAATGACGTAGTGGCTTCTTCTGCCTTTTCCAGTTGGCCAGTGCACTGGTGGTGACCCTGCCCCTTCTCTCTCACTTGTTCGATGCTCAGCGGCAACATTGCCTCTCTGTACAGAACCTGCTGGCACCCACTCTCCCACACCCCACTGGGTGTTAGATAAACCAGATTCCCAGCACCAGAAAACAAGTGCAGACTTATGTTCATATCCATGTGCGTGTGCATTGCACACATGCTAATACTTCTAGGCAAGGAGGCAAAAGATGTGCTATTCCATTTTGTGCCTGCACTCACACACGTACACGGGCATGTACGCAAAAAAAAAAATAGCGTGTACACTTGGTGCTCAGTTGCCTATTTAAACTGGCCTGTTACCAGACATGTGCAATTTGTTTAGTTCCAAATTTGTTTTTTAACGAATTTTAACAAATTTGTTAATTACGAAATCTCTGAATTTCTGAGTTTTTCAGTTTCTGAAATTTCGAATTTCCGAATTTCAAATTTTCAAATTTCTGAATTTTGATTTTTTGAATTTTCAAAGTTCCGAATTTTCAAATTTCCAAATTTTCGAATTTTCGAATTTCCAAAAATTTGAAATTTCGTAAATTCGGAATTTGGAAATTCGAAGTTTTGGAAATTAGAAAGTTCTAAATTTCAGAAAATCGAAAATTTTGGAATTGCAAAATTTGGAAATTTGAAAATTCGAAAATTCAAAATTTTGGAAATTCTGAAGTTCAGGAAGTTCTAAATTTTGGAGATTTGGGAATTCGAAAATTCTAAATTAGGAAATTCGGAAATTTGAAACTTCGCAAATTTGGAAATTCAAAAATTTGGAAATTTGAAAACCTGAAAATAAGAATGAAAATCTGAAAATTCAAAAGAATGAAAATCCAAAAATTTGAAAACCCGAAAAGCTGAAATAATAACTAACTAATAATAACTATTAAATTATAGGTATTGGAAATTCAAATTTGGCTGTTAGTGAACCTAACGAGTACGAATTTATCCGAAGTTACGAATTATCTGAAATAACAAATGCCCTATCTAAACGAGTGGAACGTAATTATCTAATAATAATAAATAACAACAATAATAAAACCTCTTTATTATTATTATTTATTATTAGTTAGTTCCATTCCATTTGTTTAGATGCGGCATTCGTTATTTTTGATAATTCATAACTTCAGATAAATTTGTATTCGTTACGTTCAAAAACAGCCAAATTTGAAAGGAAATTCCAATACCTATAATTTAATAGTTAGTTGCTATTAGTTAGTTATTATTTTGAACTTTACTGATTTCTTTCTTTTTTTTAGATTTTCGACTTTTCGTATTTTCTAATTTTTTAATTTCTGAATTTTCAAATTCCAAAAATTCCAAAATTTGGAATTCGGAAATTTGAAATTGGAAATTCGAAAATATGGATTTTCGAATTTCTGAAAAAAGCAAAAAAACAAATAAAACGAAAATTAACACATTTTTTGTCAGTGCACATTGTTCTGTCCACCAAATATTTTTGCTGATTATTTATACCTGTGTTGTTAAAATTACATGTAATGTTTGTAATTTACATAAGACAATCATATGTGGAGTGCATGCTCCATCTAGCGTTCCTTTATGGTATTGCTGCAGTTCTGTTTATTTGATTTACTGTATGTGTAGTTGAGGAAGTTGTTAGTAAGCAGGGAATTCTGGGTAGGAAGTGAAGCAGGCAACATTCTTTGAGAAGATACTCAGGAAGAAAAACATGTATTTCTCAATCTATCGCCATCACCCCTTAGAGAACTTAAAAAGTATGTTTTTACTATCACATCTTGTATTGTATATCGTTGTTTCTGCAATGTATGCTGTATTGTATGCAATATTGTACTTATTGAGGTCTATTTCTGTTATTTTGTAGTTTCACCTGGTTTGTTCTTCAGAGAGTTCTTTGCCATGAGGTGCCATGCTGAACTTCCAGTGACCAGTATGAGAGAGTGAGAGCGATAACACCAAATTTAACACACCTGCTTCCAATTCATACCTGAGACCTTGTAACACTAACGAGTCACATGATCCTGGGGAGGGAAAATGGCTAATTGGGCCCAATTTGGACATTTTCATTTAGGGGTGTACTCACTTTTGTTGCCAGCGGTTTAGACATTAATGGCTGTGTGTTGAGTTATTTTGAGGGGACAGCAAATTTACACTGTTATACAAGCTGTACACTCACTACTTTACATTGTAGCAAAGTGTCATTTCTTCAGTGTTGTCACATGAAAAGATAGAATAAAATATTTACAAAAATGTGAGGGGTGTACTCACTTTTGTGAGATACTGTATCTGCCCTTGAGACAGAACAGTGAAATTTTTAAGCTGACCTCTGAAGGAAGAAAAGCTGACTTCGGAAGTCTGTACAGCCCGGGGCTACGCAGTATCCATACAGTCAGAAGCCTTAAAGATACAGGCCTTTGGCAGGCTAAGCAAGTAGCCACGCTACACAGAGACGCGCTCTGTCAAGCCACATTGACACTAGAGCGGTCTCTATACAGCAGGACAGCTTCTTCCCGCAGCCATGTCTCACAGTGGGACATCTTCCTACAAAACACAATCACGAACAAGCTCATCTAGGTCATCTGTCGCAAATGCAGCAGGTATCGCCCGTTTGAAAGCCGAAGCAGCAAAAGCCAGGGCCGCATTCGCAGACCAAGAGTTGCAGATGAAAAAAGAAAAGGCCCACCTTGATGCAGAAAAGGTGAGACAGGAACAAGAGAGAGAGAAGGAAAGAGTACGCTTGAAGCAAGAAAGAGAATGCATGGAACAAGAGAGAGAGAAGGAAAGAATATGCCTGGAGGAAGAGCTAGCCCAGCAGGAAGCATCTCTGAAGTTGCAGCAAGCTATCTTAGAAGCTAACATGGAGAAGCTGGCCAATCACAGCGCCGTCTGAACAGAGAGCCGTAATTGGCCAAAGCCAAGGAGGCTTTGGTCAATTATGGCTCAGGGGATTTAGTACACGCCCCACACTATATAAGGCCGCCTGCACGGCGGCCCTGTGTAGTGTGTGTTCCGGCGTTCATTGAGAGAGAGAGAGACAGACAGTGACATTTGATTTGAGTTAGCTAGATTAGGCAGAACAGTCAGTCAGTTAGCTGCACTTACAGTGTATTGTGTATATATATGCATCCCAGGTGTTGCATATATGTATATATATATATATATATATATATATATACACACACTGTATTCAGTTTAGCTAGATCCGTTCCTGTTATCTTCCTACTGACAGGCAGGCTTGTCTTGTTACAGTATTTACAGCTACCTGAAGAAAATTACTGGTGTTCTTTTGATCCTATTAGAACCATAGTCAGGCAGCTTGACTATTTACAGTTAGTGCAGTGCGTCCTGCTCACAGTGTTCAGCTAAACCTACAAGTTAGTGGGGTGCGTCCTGCTCACAGTGTTCAGCTAAACCTACAAGTTAGTGGGGTGCGTCCTGCTCACAGTGCTCAGCTAGATCCGTTCCTGTTATCTTCTTACTGACAGGCAGGCTTGTCTTGTGACAGTATTTACAGCTACCTGAAAAAAATTGCTGGTGTTCATTTGATCCTATTAGTACCACAGTCAGGCAGCTAGACTATTTACAGTTAGTGGGGGGCGTCCTGCTCACAGTGTTCAGCTAAACCTACAAATTAGTGAGGTGTGTCCTGCTCACAGTGTTCAGCTAAACCTACAAGTTAGTGTGGTGCGTCCACCTCACAGTGTTCAGCTAAACCTACAAGTTAGTGGGGTGCGTCCTGCTCACAGTGTTCAGCTAAACCTACAAGTTAGTGGGGTGCGTCCTGCTCACAGTGTTCAGCTAGATCCGTTCCTGTTATCTTCTTACTGACAGGCAGGCTTGTCTTGTTACAGTATTTACAGCTACCTGAAGAAAATTGCTGGTGTTCTTTTGATCCTATTAGTACCACAGTCAGGCAGCTAGACTATTTACAGTTAGTGGGGTGCGTCCTGCTCACAGTGTTCAGCTAAACCTACAAGTTAGTGGGGTGCGTCCTGCTCACAGTGTTCAGCTAAACCTACAAGTTAGTGGGGTGCGTCCTGCTCACAGTGTTCAGCTAAACCTACAAGTTAGTGGGGTTCGTCCACCTCACAGTGTTCAGCTAAACCTACAAGTTAGTGGGGTGCGTCCTGCTCACAGTGTTCAGCTAAATCTACAAGTTAGTGGGGTGCGTCCTGCTCACAGTGTTCAGCTAAACCTACAAGTTAGTGGGGTGCGTCCTGCTCACAGTGTTCAGCTAAACCTACAAGTTAGTGGGGTGCGTCCACCTCACAGTGTTCAGCTAAAGCTACCTGTAGAAGGTTGGTGGTGTTCTCATACTACAGGCAGGCAGTTGATTTTGCTAGCTGCAGTATCAGTACATATATATATATATATATATATATCCCAGCTTAGTGCAGCTACAGGCCATTAGTATGTCTGGAAGGCCAAGAAGGAGAGGCAGACAGTCACAAGCCAATAAGAGAGGGCAAGCAGGCTCTGTGTCTAGTGCTAGTCGTGGAGATGGTGCATCCTCATCAGCACGTGGCCGTGGGACACGCTTGGCCTTTTTTTTGGCAGCTGGCCGTGTTGAGCCGCAACATGCGGAAGACTTGGTCGAGTGGATGACCAAGCCGTCCTCATCCTCCTCATCCTCTCTCACCCATGCCCAGGGTACTTTGTCTGGCAAAGCAGCGGCCTCTTCCCTCGGCTCAATGTCATCAGTGACTCCTTCCCTAACCCCACCATATCCTCCTGAGGAGTCCCTCGAACTGTTTGACCACAGTGTTGGGTACATGCTTCAGGAGGATGCCCAGCGTTTGGAAGGCTCTGATGATGATACTGAGCTCGATGAAGGCAGTAACATGAGCACGGACAGAGAGAGTGCCCAAGAAGGACAGCAATCTGGCAGTCATGCTCCCCCTGCTGCAGCATACTGCCAGGTTTGCTCCAGTGATGAGGAGGGAGGGGATGATAAGGTCACTGACTCAACGTGGGTGCCTGATAGGAGAGAGGAAGAGGAGGAGGAGGAGGCGGCACATCACCAACGAGGCAGGATGCCCTCCAGGGGCCAGCATAAGGGCAGCACATTGACTGTATCACACCCCAAAGCTCCACATGTGCAGGGCGCTGCAGTGTCTGCGCGTTATTCAAAAAGTTCTTTGGTGTGGGCCTTTTTTGAGACGAGTGCATCAGATCGCACCGCTGCTATTTGCAACATATGTCTCAAGCGTATCTTGCGTGGCCAAAACATCTCCCGCTTGGGTACCACATGCTTGACCAGACATATGTTGACCTGCCATGCAGTTCGTTGGCAAGCATATCTAAAAGACCCACACCAAAGAACAAAGAGGACCTCTCCTTGCTCCTCATCAGCTGTGATCTCCAACCCCACTATACCTTCAGTCCTCTCTGAGACCTGCACTGAGAGGAATGAAGGTGTAGAATTAGGTGTGTCGCAGCCAAGTACTTGTGGGCAATCTGCTTTTGGTACACCGAAGTCAGATTGTACCAGGCAAATTTCCCTGCCCCAGCTCCTGCACCGCCGAAAGAAGTTTGCTCCCAGCCATCCACATGCGCAGCGGTTGAATGCTAGCTTGGCAAAATTGCTAGCACTTCAACTGCTGCCTTTTCAGTTGGTAGACTCTTCCCCCTTCCGTGAGTTTGTGGAATGTGCGGTTCCTCAGTGGCAGGTACCCAAACGCCACTTTTTCTCATGGAAGGCGATTCCGGCTCTCTACCGGCATGTGGAAGGCAATGTCCATGCCTCGCTGGACAGGGCGGTCAGCGGTAAGGTGCATATTACTGCTGACTCATGGTCCAGCAGGCAAGGACAGGGACGTTACCTAGGTTTCACGGCGCATTGGGTGACTCTGCTGGCAGCTGGGAAGGATGCAGGACAAGGTGCAGTAGTGTTGGAGGTTGTTCCGCCACACGCCTCCAAAATGCTAATGATTGTGACACACCTCTCTCCTCCACCCCCTCCTCTTCTTCTTCCTCCATGGCCTCTTTCTGTGCTTTGTCCTCGGAACCAGCGGTGCTCCGTAGCCGTTCAAGGGGCTACGCAAGTACGCAGGCCAAAAGATGCCATGCGGTGCTTGAGCTGGTGTGCTTGGGGGACAGGAGTCACACTGTGGCAGAGGTTCTGTCAGCTCTGCAGGGGCAGGTTCAGAGGTGGTTGACGCCACACCAACTTAAGGCAGGAATGGTGGTTTGCGACAATGGCACCAACCTCCTCTCTGCCCTCCGACAGGGACAAATGACCCATGTGCCCTGTTTGGCTCACGTCCTTAACTTGGTGGTGCAGCGGTTCTTGGGCAGGTACCCGGGCTTACAGGATGTCCTTAGGCAGGCCAGGAAAGTCTGTGTGCATTTCCATCGGTCATATAATGCCAGTGCTCGGCTGACGGACCTCCAAAAGGAGTTTAACCTACCCAAGAACCGCCTAATCTGTGACATGCCCACCAGGTGGAACTCAACGTTGGCCATGCTGCAGCGGCTGCACACGCAGCAGAGGGCCATCAATGAGTACCTGTGCGACTATGGCACCAGGACAGGGTCAGGGGAGCTTGTTTTTTTTCCCCACGCCAGTGGGCCATAATCAGGGATGCATGCACTGTCCTGTCACCATTTAAGGAGGCCACGAGGATGGTGAGCAGTGACAGTGCATGCATCAGTGACACTGTCCCCCTTGTCCACCTGTTGGAGCACACGCTGCGTGGAATAATGGACAGGGCACTTGAGGCAGAACAGAGGCAGGAAGAGGAGGACTTCCTTAGCTCTCAAGGCCCCCTTTATCCAGACAGTGTTCCTGCATGCCCGCCGATCACACAGGAAGAGGAGGAGGAGGAGGAGGAGGAAGATTGTGTCAGTATGGAGGTGGAGCCTGGCACTCAGCATCAGCAGCAGTCTTTGGGGGGTCAGTCCCAAGAAACACATGGACTTGTACGTGGCTGGGAGGAGGTGGCTGCGGACCATGTCATCCTTAGTGACCCAGAGGACTCCGGACCGAATGCCTCAGCAAACCTACGCTGCATGGCCTCCCTGTTCCTGCAAAGCCTGCGTAAGGATCCTCGTATTCGTGGTATCAAGGAGAAGGACCAATACTGGCTGGCAACCCTCCTTGATCCACGTTACAAGGGTAAGGTTGCGGACCTTATCTTGCCATCGCAGAGGGAGCAGAGGATGAAACATCTTCGGGAGGCCTTGCAGAAAGGTCTATGCAAGGCGTTCCCAGAGACTGGGAGGTTACAAACTCCTGTTTCTGGACAACGTGTTGCTGAGGCTTCGGTCAGTCAAAGAAGGAGCGGTGGAGAAGGTGGCCGTCTGACCGATGCGTTCAGACAATTTTTTGGTCCGCAGCCCCAAGATATGATCGGTTCCAGCAACCATCACCAGTGTCTGTTTTACATGGTGCAGGAATACCTAGGGGCAAGATCTGACTTGGACACCTTTCCCACCGAAAATCCTCTGGGTTACTGGGTCTTGAGGATGGATCACTGGCCAGAGCTTGCACAGTATGCAATTGAGTTACTGGCCTGTCCTGCATCCAGCGTTCTTTTGGAACGCACATTCAGTGCTGCTGGAGGCTTCGTAACCGATCACAGGGTGCGTCTGTCCACCGACTCGGTCGATCGACTGAACTTCATAAAAATGAATCAGTCTTGGATCACCACCAGCTACCAAGCACCTGATGCTGATGTAACCGAATATTTTTTTTTTAAATCTCAGATCCCTTCAAAGACTGCCTATGCTGATGCTGAGTGACTATCCCTGAGTAATTATCCTCTTCCTCCTCAATGATCACGCTGATAGTTTGTAAGAACATTTTTGGTTCTGGGTGCCACCACCAGTGCCTAAGGCCCAATTTTTCTGCCCCTGTTTAACAGGGGCGTGTAATTACAATTTTTGATGCAATACTTTGCAGCAGGGCTCATTTCAGCATTCCAACTAGAGTATCTGTGAGGGGTTGCAGTGTTGTGGCACCAGCAGCAGTGCCTAAGGCCCAATTTTTCTGCCCCTGTTTAACAGGGGCGTGTAATTACAATTTTTGATGCAATACTTTGCAGCAGGGCTCGTTCCTGCATTCCAACTAGAGTGTCTGTGAGGGGTTGCAGTGTTGTGGCACCAGCACCAGTGCCTAAGGCCCAATTTTTCAGCCCTTGTTTAACAGGGGCGTGTAATTACAATTTCTGATGCAATACTTTGCAGCAGGGCTCGTTCCTGCGTTCCAACTAGAGTGTCTGTGAGGGGTTGCAGTGTTGTGGCACCAGTGCCTAAGGCCTAATTTTTCAGCCCCTGTTCAACAGGGGCATGTAATACAATTCTTGATCTAATATTTCACAGCAGGGCCCATTTCTGCACCCACCAAGAGCGAGTGAGGACTTACAGTGTTGTGGCACCAGCACCACCACCATCACCACCAAAGGCCCAATTTTTCTGCCCTTGTTCAACAGGGGCATGTAATTACAATTCTTGATCTAATATTTCACAGCAGGGCCCATTTCTGCACCCACCAAGAGCGAGTGAGGACTTACAGTGTTGTGGCACCAGCACCACCACCACCACCACCAAAGGCCCAGTTTTTCTGCCTCTGTTCAACAGGGGCATGTAATTACAATTCTTGATCTAATATTTCACAGCAGGGCCCTGTGAGGGCTTACAGTGTTGTGGCCACAACAACAGCTAAGGCCCAAATTTCTGCTGAGTATATAGGGCAGGCCCCTACTTTCAAACATCTAACTTACAAACGACTCCTACTTGCAAACGTAAGGAGACAACAGGAAGTCAGATGAAATCTACCCCTAGGAAGGGAAATTCTCTCCTCTAAGAGTTAATATGGGAAAAACATTTCTCCTTTCCACTGATGCTTTCCAATCCTTGTTCCACAAAAAAACCCAAATTTTCAAAAAACATTTGTCATTGGGACAAAAAAGTGAGGTGAAATCTTCTGAAGAGGAGGAAAGACAGCAAAACAAATGTCACAGGGGTGATAACCCTTCCCTATGTTTTCCAAAAAGCTTAAAAAAGATTTTTTGGCTGGAGCTAAACACGTTAAAAATGTACCCATTCAAAATGACAAACAGATTCTACTTAACAACAAACCTACAGTCCCTGTCTTGTTCGCACCGCCTGTATACTGCTGTTCAGAGTATATAGGGCCTGGTGGCCCCACACCTTTCCTTATTTTAATTTGGGTGCGGGGTTCCCCTTAATATCCATATAAGACCCAAAGGGCCTGGTAATGGACTGGGGGGTACCCATGCCGTTTGTCTCACTGATTTTCATCCATATTGCCAGGACCTGACATTACATTAAACCCGCAAGCAGTTTTAAATTAGATTTTTTCCTTTAAAAATGACATTTGGTGCAGGGACTGTTCTAAACACGGGAAACACACGCCACTTTACAGGCATACTATAGACACCCCCCAGGTACAATATTTAAAGGAATATTTCACTTTTTTTTTTTTTTACTTTAAGCATCATTAAAATCACTGCTCCTGAAAAAACGGCCGTTTTTAAAAGTTTTTTTTGCATTGATACATGTCCCCTGGGGTAGGACCCGGGTCCCCAAACCCTTTTTAGGACAATACCATGCAAATTAGCCTTTAAAATTAGCACTTTTGATTTCGAACGTTCAAGTCCCATAGACGTCAATGGGGTTCTAACGTTCGTGCGAATTTTCGGTCCGTTCGCAGATTCTGGTGCGAACCGAACCGGGGGGTGTTCGGCTCATCCCTAGTCTAGATCTATCCTGCAGGGAACAGATAGAACTCCTAGTAAAGTGGCTTGGCAATGATTCTGCTGAACATGCCAAAAGGATCTTAGATATTAACATAAACCACCCTGAGATAGGCCTTACAAACATCTGGAACAGACTGGATAAATGTTATGGCTCACCAGAAGCTTTAGAAAGTACACTGTTTAAAAGGATAGAAGACTTCCCAAAAATACCTAGCAGAGGTTACCAAAGACTCAGAGAATTCAGTGACCTGTGTATGGAGCTACAAGTGGCTAAAGCAGAAGGTGACCTACTTGGCCTTTCTTATCTTGACTCTGCTAGAGGTATTAACTCCTTAGCACAAAAACTTCCTTATGAGTTACACGAAAGATGGATTACACATGGCTGTAACTACAAATGGAAACACAATGTGCCTTTTCCACAATTTAGTGAGTTTGTGGACTTTGTAGACAGACAAGCAGGAACGAAAGATGACTGGACCATTCATTTTTCCAGTGTCTTATACCACTTCTTCTGGCCCTAAACAACTCAGAGCTCCAGTAGCAGTGCACAAAACTAACATTTCTTCCCACAGATTTGCAGCCTCAGCCAGAGGATCAAGACAATGACCCTACTAAGTTCTGCCCTCTACATAAGATTCCACATCCTCTTCTGAAATGCAGAGCCTTCAGGACAAAGACCATCCAGGATTGCAAACCTTTCCTCAAAGAGAACAACATCTGTTACAAGTGCTGCTCTTCGTCCACACATTTCGCCAAGGACTGTAAGGTCAGTGTCAAATGTACAGAATGTGACAGCACAGAGCACAACACAGCTCTGCACCCAAGGCCTACTCCAAGAACTTTCCCACCTGTTCATAGGGACAAGGAGCAAGGCAGGGAGACCAAAGACTCTAGTACAGACGCCATAGCAATCACTTCACAGTGCACAGAAGTCTGCAAAGGAAGTACAGGTGGCAGATCCTGCTCTAAAATCTGTCTCGTGAAGGACACAAAGACAAAGCAGTCAAGCTCTACGTCATCTTGGATGATCAGAGTAACAAGTCACTAGCTAGATCTGTTTTTTTACATTCTAAACCTTAAAGGCCCCAGCAGCCCTTACTCCCTTAGGACTTGTGCAGGTACAGTGGAAACGGCGGGGAGAAGAGCTGAAGGCCTACTAATTGAATCTATGGATGGTGAGACATGTCTATTCTTACCGACAATAATAGAGTGCAACCAGATGCCAGACAACAGATCAGAGATTCCCACACTAGACGCAGCAGCTCACCAGACACACTTGAGCCACATAGCACATCTCATACCTGAACTAGATGATCAGGCTCAGATAATCTTACTCCTAGGGAGAGATATCAAGTTCACAAAGTAAGAAAACTGATCAACGGTCCTCCAAATGCCCTATATGCCCAAAAGCTGGCTCTCAGGTGGGTCATTATAGGTGATGTTTGCCTGGGAGGTGCACACAAACCGGCATCTGTTAATAACCTGCTCACTTGTACCCTCGAGAATGGTTGTCCTTTTCTTTTCCAACCCTGTCAAAATCACATCCTCATAAAGGAGCTACCACACAACAACCCTGTACCTCTTCCCTTCCTAAGTCCCCTCTGTGACAGCAATACCTATGACGACGACAAAGCGACTTAGGAAGCACAGTGTTCAAGAAAACAAAGGAAGATAACCAGGTAGCAATGTCCATTGAGGATAAGCTCTCCCTAGAAGTTATGGAAAGGAGTATGGAGAAAGACGGGACTAATAGCTGGGTTGCACCTCTTCCCTTTAGACCACAAAGACGACGTTTGCCTAACAACAGAGAACTAGCATATAATCGTCTCACTTCCCTAAGACACAATCTTAAAAGGAAACCAGAGATGGGAGAACATTTCTTTTCCTTAATGGAGAAAATATTCCAAGAATGGTCATGCTGAGATAGCCCCCAAACCTCAAAGACTCAGAGGAATGTTGGTACTTACCCATATTTGGAGTCTACCACCCTAAGAAGCCAAGACAGATTAGAGTGGTGTTCGATTTCAGCGCCAAGCATGAGGGTGTCTCTCTAAATGATGTTCTTGTCTCTGGCCCTGACCTTAATAACAGACTAGTGGGAGTACTTCTCTGCTTTCGCAAGGATTCAGACGCATTCATGGAAGACATACAACATTCTATTGCTTTATTGTTAAAGAAGAACACCGGAACTTTCTGAGGTTTCTCTGGTTCAGGGACAATAACCCCTCTGGAGACATCACAGAATACTGCATGAGGGTGCACATATTTGGCAACAGTCCTTCCCTTGCAGTTGCTATATATGGCCTCAGACACTCTGCTGGAGTGGGAGAGTTAGAGTATGGGTTAGATGTCAGACAGTTTGTGGACAAGGATTTCTATGTAGACTATTGCTTGAAATCACTACCCACAAATGAAGCTGCAATCAGTTTCCTCAAAAGAACTCATGAAATGCTTGCATGTTCCAACTTAAGAACACAAGATTGCTTCCAACAGTAGAGAAGTTTTAGAAGCCTTTCCTGTCCAAGATCATTCTAACCAGTTAAAGGACTAATGCCGCGTACACACGGTCGGACTTTTCGTCTACAAAAGTCCAACGGACGCTGACGGACTAAAGCTGGCTGGTAATCCGATCGTGTGTGGGCTTCTCCGGACTTTCAACGTACTTTTTTAGCCTCAAATCCGACGGACTTTAGATTTGAAACATGCTTCAAATCTTTACGTCATAACTACGACGGACCCCGAAGTCCGCTCATCTGTATGCTAGTCCGACGGACAAAAAAACGACGCATGCTCATAAGCAAAAACTAAACGGAAGCACTCGGTCTAGTAAAACTAGTGTTCGTATTGTAGGTAGCACATTCATCACGCTGCAAAATCTGTGATCGTTGAATGCAGCGCATTTTATTTCTTCTTTACGAATGCTCTAAAGAACGAAGGTGTTTTGCTGTTCATAATCAGAGTTCTCCCAAACTGATTTCTGGATTCTTTTTCTCTTTGATCTCATGAATGATATAGTATGCTTTTTAAAAACAATGTTTCCATACTAATAATACTTTTTACCTTTTTTTTTTTTTTTTTTTTTTAAGGTTTGTAAAGTTACCACAAAGAACCCATTATTCTATTTTTTTTTTCTAGTGATTATTTTTTAGTTTTTAGATAAAGTTAACCCAAAGTACCGTTTTTGGTTATGTAGATTTTTTTATTTTCAAGACTTACCACTTGAACATTATTAACATTAGTAATGTATTTTTGGTGTGTTTTTTTCTAACTCAATGAGATTGTTGTCCCTTGTTAATTTAACATTGTGTGTAAAATCAATGATTTAAAAGAAAACACATAAAGTCTTTTGCTAAACTCAAAAAAGATCCATTTATTCATGGTCAAAATAAAATAAAGAGGAAGTCAACGCTGGAAAAAGTCGGTGTACAAGAAAATTGGGATCTTGCGGAGTCCATATAAGAGGGAGCACAATCTGGTCCAAGAATCCCAGAGATCTACAGCACCAGCAGATGATCTAGATGTCCCCAGACTGTGGTCCTACAACAGCCTGCATCTTCTGTCAGACCAGACTGAACCCAGGTCATCACTTTCTTCTCTTCCCTGCAGCCTTTCCTCCACGCTGCCCTGCAGCCTTCCCTGTAGCCTTCTTTTGAGGCTGTGGCTCTGGTGTTTCAGTTGTGGCAGGAGGAGGAGGAGGAGGAGGAGGAGGAGGGGGGGCTGCCTCATGTAGTTGGGTGTTTCGTGTTAGCGTGCCCTGCAGCCCCTTATGGATTGTTTCCCCAAATAGGCGCTCACAAATGAGGCGCTGCTCCCAATCCATCTGAAGAAGCCTGCTGGCTAAGTAGCAGCCATAGGATTCTTCCACTTCGGGGGGGCTCCTTAAAAACCGGGTGGCCTCTTGCATGAGGCGCAGGGATGCGTCCTGTGTGACCATCCCCTTCCTGGCCCTTTTTTTGGGAAGGTGGAGGGGAGGCACTTGGGATTCGGTCAGGCTCCTACTGGGCCCAGCCACCTCACTTGGCCCAGCCACCTCACTTGGCCCAGCCACCTCACTGGGAGCAGCCACCTCACTGGGAGCAGCCACCTCCTGCCTGACACTGGGCCCAGCCTCCTCCAGGATGATGGTGAATCCGGCCTCCTCCAGGCTGTCCATGGGCCTGGTCTCCTCCTGCCTGCCACTTTCCCCACATTCCTCCTGGATGGACTCATCCTGTGTATAAAAAAAGGACAATAGTTTGAGTATATTTTTTTGGGTTCATCAATGACACACAGTTTGCTTCTCATGAATAGCAAATTCAATGTGAATACATCTCTTTAATAAAAGAGTCTAATCAGACACCCTAATTATTTCAAGCAGGTGCCAAACATATTTAGCCACTACTGTCAATTGATATGTATACACAATTTTGAGTGCAAAATTATTTTAGACAATTATAACATCCAGTTAACATCATTAATATTAGTACAGTAAATATTTGTTAAAATAATTTACCTGACTCCAGATGGTCATATCCGGTTCATCCAGGATGGAAGACCCAGCTTGCTCCTCATCAGCCTCTGCTGGGGTGGAGGGAAGGGTGGAGGGAAGGGTTGAAAGTGATGGCCTGGCTTCATTCTGGTCATCCAGAAAACGGAGTTGATTGTAGTACCACAGCCTGGGTACATAAACATCATCTGCTGATGCTCCTGATCTCCTTGATTCCTGGATCTTCTTATGCTCCCTCTTATACATGTTCCTCAAGACCCCAATTTTCTTGAGCAATGTCTCCATTGTTGCTTCCGGGATGGTTGCCTGGACAAAGGACAGAAGTCTCTCCAGCGTTGACTTCCTCACATGCTTTGCATAATACTGAGGGTGTTTCACCTCCCACAAATTCCTCATCTCTCGATATTTCGAAATAAAAGCTGTAAGGAACTCTGGATCCTTAAATAGGGGATTCATTATATCTGGAAAAGATAAAGTCACAAGACAAAAAACACTTATTATAGGTTTCTGCTAACCCCTCATCATCTTCTCCCTATGTAGGCCTCATCAATCTATCAAGCCATATAGGCCGCTTGCTACAAAGTCATGACCATAAAACCCCCAAAAAATATATTTTAAATTACCTTCGTTTTGTAACGTCCTGGTCCACTATCACCTACGCACAGAACGTACGTACGACACGTGCGCAAGGGCCCTCTTTATACACTACGCATGTGTGAAACTCCGCCTGCGTCGCCCGCCCCTGACGTTCGAAATTAACTCATGTTCTCCGCCCCTTTTTTGTTACGGCGCGTAGTGGGGTAAATAATGGCGGAGACACCTGATATGTTGACGACCTCAGGTAGTGGAGACAGCCCGGAGGCCGGAACGTCAAGATCTGTGAGGCCTAGATTTAAGGCCTCTAATATGAGTTTTAAAGAGATGGTGGAGATGGTGGCCATTCTTCACAAAGACGACTATGATGGGAATTATGGGCCGTACGCACGGCCAAATTTGCGCAAGGCCAAAATAATGGCGAAGGTCGTGGACACTTTGCAGGCATCTTTTGGGGTCCAGCGCTCCAGAGATCAACTTAGAAAAAGATGGTCTGACCTGAAACTCAGGGAGCCGGATCAATACAGACGTATCCGGAAAGTTCTTAAAAAAGTAAGTACTTGTCGTGTTTTTCTCTTGTGTTTATTACCTTGTATACTGCTCCATGTGCTTTTCCTTCCTATACGATTTTTTGTTCATCGTTTTAAACGATCTTTTATTAAACCTCGTTACATATCTATAGATAGATCTATCTATCTATCTATCTATCTATCTATCTATCTATCTATCTATCTATCTATCTATCTATCTATCTATCTATCTATCTATCTATCTATCTATATATATAGATATATAGAGATAGAGATATATATATAGATATATATCTATATATATATAGAGATAGATATTATATATAGATAGAGAGAGAGAGAGAGAGAGAGAGAGAGAGAGAGAAAAATATATATAGAGAGAGAGAAATATAGAGATAGGTAGATAGATAGATATAGAAATGTAAAACATTCTTTTGGAATATTTTAAGTTATCTTTTTTTTTTTCTTTACATTTAGTTAGATATTTAGAGATTTTGTTCCAGATATAGAGAGAGAGAGAGAGATATAAAGATTATTAACTATATTTTGAGATATTGATATCTAGATATCTATCTATCTGATATGTCTTTATAATTTTAAATATTGAGGTAAAATAGGAACTCTACACAAACCACTTCACTACAAATGTTGGAAAATTACTATGTACTAAAATATCTGTGTGCTAAGTAGATTAATAATTTTTTGTTTCACATAGGGGAAAAATCACTCAGCCAACAAGAAGACAGTCCACCCCAAGCAAAACATGATTGGGAAATCAGCCCAAGTCCCACTGAGGATGTGGAGGAAGGAGAGGTGGGCGACATGGGCACCCCACCAGGTGAGTGTCTGACACACCAGCTTACGTTAATCTATGCATGGCTGTCTTTTCTTTAATGTAATTTTTCTACTCTATTTTAGGGGATCTGGTTGTGCTTGATTCAAGCAACAGTGCCACCCCCGAGGATGTGGAGGAATTAGGCTACATGGGCACCCCACCAGGTCAGTGTCTGAGACAACAGCTTTATTATGGTAAGGTAAACTATGTATGTGTGCATATTTCTAAAGACATTTTTTGGTTTCATTCCACTTTAGGTACAAGAAGTGACTATTTCACCTCAGAAAGTGCCCAACGGCTAATTGGTCAAATAATGGCCTGGAATAAAGACATGGATGAAATGCGTAATCGGCTGGATCGTATGCAGCAGGAAATGAAGGACATGATTGATGTTTTGGGTCGAATCTAAATGCCCTTTTTGAAACCCCAAAACATCAATCATGTCCTTCATTTCCTGTTTTGCTGACCCCATTCTGGGCCTTCTCTTTATTTTTTTGGCTGAACAGAAATGGCTGTTTAACATAATTTAAAAAAGGAGGGCTGTTTCTCGTAAATACCTAAAAAATCCACAAAAAAATAAAACTTGATTTTCTCAAAAACCAAAAAAAAAAACAAAACTTGATTTAAAAAAAAACAAAAAAATAAAAAAACTTGATTTTAAAAAACCCAAAAAAAAAAATAAAACTTGATTTAAAAAACCCAAAAAAAAATAAAACTTGATTTAAAAAAAACAAAAAAAATAAAAAAATTGATTTTAAAAAACCAAAAAAAATTAAAAAATTGATTTTAAAAAACCAAAAAAAATTAAAAAATTGATTTTAAAAAACCAAAAAAAATACTAAACTTGATTTTAAAAAAACAAAAAAAATAAAAAACTTGATTTTAAAAAACCAAAAAAAAAATAAAACTTGATTTAAAAAAAACAAAAAAAATAAAAAAATTGATTTTAAAAAACCAAAAAAAATACTAAACTTGATTTTTAAAAACCAAAAAAAACCAAAAAAAAAAAAAAGCCTGTTTGCGAAAATCAAAAAGCCAAAAATATTTTTTGTGGATTAGGGAGAAATATTTAAATATAATTATATTTTGCAAAATTATTAAGAGATCATTATATTTTTGTCTATGAACATTTTATACTAAATGCAGAACTGAATGCATAACAACCATTAATAAAAACATCTCCTTATAGGAATTAAATAAATGTGTGGTTTGTTATTTCAATGCTCAGTATCAGTTTGGTTATAATTGTAAAAAAGTTGTTTACAGTGGCAATGGAGCTTATTTAGACATTTAAAATTAAAATACAGTTGGCACTACAACTGCTCGACCATAACCTAGGAGACAGCCCAAAAGAAAGGCAAGCAATAAATATAATTCAAGATTTCATCAATATTTTTTTTATTGTAAAAAATTAAATATCCTGGCCCATTGCAATGGCCCCCCTACCCATAAAATAATTAACATATTGCTGTATAACTTGACGGGCACTTTGGGGGGCCAAGCCAGTACGGACAGTATCCAGGCCCGTAAGGTTGGCATCTATTTGTCCGGCCTCAGGCCCAACTGTGCCTATATAATTCTGAGAATGTTTGTTTAAAAAGTTGTGCAGAATGCAGCACGATAAAATTATAAAATTAAGTTTGTATTCCGCCAAATTAATGGCTGTTTGAAACAGGCGGAACCGGCTGGCCAGAATTCCAAACGCATTCTCAACCACTCTTCTAGCTCTGGCCAGCCGGAAATTAAAAACCCTCCTCTCCGGGGTGAGGGTTCTTTGGGGGAATGGCCTCATGAGGTGCTTGCTGAGAGCGAAGGCTTCATCGGCAATGAAGACAAAGGGGAGTCCTTCCACATTATCCGCATCAGGTGGCAATCCCAGGCCACCACTCTGGAGACGCTGGCAGAACTCCATCTGGGCAAATACTCCTCCATCCGACATCCGGCCATTCTTCCCCACGTCCACATATAAAAATTCATAGTGTGCCGACACCACCGCCATTAAAACAATACTGTGGAACCCTTTATAATTGAAATAGTATGACCCCGAATGGGGTGGTGGCACGATGTGGACATGTTTCCCATCTATAGCCCCTCCACAATTGGGAAAGTCCCAACGGCTGGCAAAATGGGATGCCACAGTCTGCCATTCCTGTGGCGTTGAAGGAAACTGGGGAATCAAACAAGAAAACCCAAATCAATTAATTTGTAAGCTAACATTGCAAGAAAATTAGACAATTAAAAACATTAGTCCCCAGCATCAGTATAACATTCAATAATTTAATTCTTCTGGAATAACTAATATGGAAAGGCACACTTATCAGATTGCTCACCCCCTCTGATGGAACATTGATTACATTTTAGGGGGTTGTGAAATCCCTAAAAAAGATTACTTTTAGGACACGCAGGAATTTAGGGACTAAAAAGGCTACAAGACTGCAGTTGTCGCACTCTGCAGGTGCAGTTGCTAACCAGCTTACAGTAAATGAGGTAATGTAAAAAGGCATTCATGTTGCAAGGAGTACACAATCACATGCAAGGGCAATTAATGAAAACACTTTGAGGCTTGCATATGATTTGATGATGGAAATCAGCAGAGCTTCTGCTCATTTACTAAAGCACTGGAACAAATGCACTTGTAGAGTGCACATGCATTTAGCAAAGTGCAACATATATTTGCTTTAGACAAATCAACACCACAGAACATTCAAGCAAATTTTTACGAGGGTGGGGGGGGGGGGGGTGTGTGAAATCTAGCTAATTGCTAATTAGCAGCACACTATTTGGAGTGAGTTTAGGTGGGGGGGGGTTGTGAAATCTAGCTAATTGCTAATTATAAGCACACTAAATACACTCAAACAAAATACATTCAAAATGAGTAGACTAGGTGGATATGTTCACATCACTGCATGCTGGGGAGGTTATTGAAGGAAAATATACATGCATGACAAAAAATAACAGGAAAAAAATCCAGCATGTGTGAGGATAAAAAGGGGACATTCACACTATATTGCAATGATGGTAAGTAGTGTTTGAAGCAAGAAATACATTACATTATCAAAGATTACATAAAAGAACATGTGATGCTAATAAAAGAAAAATATCTTACCTTAATATAGTCCTTCTGCAGGACCTGGATGATGGCAGAACAGGTCTCTGGGATAATGATACCCAGAGCGAGCCTGGGGGGAGATGCCTGTCGAGAACTTAAGGTCCTGCAGGCTTCTCCCTGTCGCCAAGTACCGCAACGTGGCAACTAGCCTCTGCTCCGGAGTGATGGCTTGCCTCATGCAGGTATCCTGCCTGCTGATATAGGGGGTCAGCAAAGCCAACAAACGGTCAAAAACGGGGTCCGTCATCCGGAGAAAGTTCCTGAAATCATCAGGATTATTCTCACGGATCTCACGGAGCAAAGGCATGTGACAGAACTGGTCACGCTGAAGCAACCAATTCTTAGTCCATGAACTCCTCCTCGCCCTATTCATGGACTGGTCTTGGGCTGAAGAATAAACTACAGCACCAAACACATACAATGCACGAGCTCTACGACGAGTACGTACAGGTAACATGGTTTCAAAACGGTCGGCTGGTCAAAACGCACTTAACAGAACGCACTGAAGAACAGCAAGGCCTGTGAAGAACGACCTGAAAATCAGGAACGAGCAGCCAATAAAACAAAGATTTCTCAATGCCAACTGACCAAACGCACTGAAAAGCAGATACAAACCTCACAAGCACAGACTGAACAACAGTTAAAACGAACTGAAAAATACGAGTCTCACAAGCGCGAATCGTCTCTCACCAAACTTCTACTAACACGAGATAAACACGAGATTAGCAGAAGGAGCCCAAAGGGTGTCGTACGGGCTATTGAACTTCCGTTTTATAGTCTCGTCGGACTTGGTGTACGTCACCGCGTACTAGGCTGTCATACTTTTGTGTGGTCGTGTGTAGGCAAGTCCGTTCGTAAGAAAGTCTGCCGCAAGTCCGCCAAAGGTACGCCGGAAGTATGTCGGACAGGCTGTCGGACTTTTGTAGGTGAAAAGTCCGACCGTGTGTATGCGGCATTAGATCTAGGTACAGACTCAGTTCCCGTGCAATGCAGCCTTGGTTTGCTTTGGGACTTAAGATCTGACACGTTTACTTTCCAAGTAAACACAGCAAAAAAAACCTTTACCCATAGAGGTGTCCTGTCTACCATACACAGCCTGTATGATCTTTTAGGCTTTGCAGCACCTGTCACCATCCAGGCTAAGGCACTACTTAGAGACTTAACCTGTGAGTCGCTAGATTGGGACCACCCTCTCCCCATCGACAGGAAGAACTTATGGCTAGAGTGGAAGGAGTCACTAACAGCTCTATCCAACCCTAAAATTCCACGCCCATATGCTCCTCTGCCATCTCCAGACGTTTAGATGCAAAGACTTTGTGTGTTTTTGGATGCTTCTGTTAAAGCAATTGCTGCTCTAGCTTACCTGAAAACCATAGACACTAAAGGACAATGCCACATAGGGTTTGTAATGGGGAAAACTTGCACCACTTCCTGAACACACCATACCCAGGCTGGAACTTTGTGCTGCAGTATTGGCTACAGAGCTAGCTGAACTAATTACAACAGAGACAAACCTAGAAATTCAAAAGGCTGAGTTCTACACAGACAGTAAAGTAGTTCTGGGTTACATCCATAATGACACTGGGCATTTCTACGTCTATGTCAATAACGGAGTGTTGAGGATAAGGAGATCCACCCGCCCAGAGCAATGGCATTTTTTGCCTACAGAATCTGTCTGTCGCCACCCGGTACACCAAAAGGGGGCTTTCCAACAGTAAACGCTGGGCAGTCATATTTGTCTGCATGTCCATCCGAGCTGTCCACATTGAAGTGATTGAGTCAATGGACACTTCAAGTTTCACTAATGCTCTTAGACGTTTAATTGCAATCAGAGGCCCAGTGAAACTCATTCGCTCTTACAGAGGGTCTAACTTTGTAGGAGCAGTAAAAGAACTTCAAATTCCTTCTAACTTGGACATTCTCAGAGTAGAAAGATACTTGAGTGAACAAGACTGAACGTGGATCTTCAACCCACCTTACTCTTCTCACATGGGAGGTGTTTGGGAGAGAATGATAGGCATAGCCAGCAGAATTCTTGACTCTATCTTCCTACAAGTAGGAACTGCAAGGCTTACTCACAAATGTTTAGTGACATTTATGGCAGAGGTTACAGCTAACATTAACGCCAGACCTTTGACATCAATTTCGAATGACTCTGAAGATCCAGTGGTCCTCACACCTGCCATGTTACTTACGCAAAAGACTAGTCTTGTTGGTGCTCGAGGTGGAGAGTTTTTTGAGAAGGACCTTTACAAATATCAATGGAGACAAGTAAAAACCCTTGCCAATACCTTCTGGAGCCGGTGGAGGGAAAAATGTATATCTACTCTACAAGTAAGGAGAAAGTGGCACACTGAAAAGCCTAATCTTAAACCTGGTGATGTTGTGCTCATGAAAGATTGCCAGACACTAAGGAATATGTGGCCTTTAGGTCTGATCACCAAAGTACTGCCAAGCAAGGATAATCTTCTCCATAAGGTCGAGGTCAAGATCTTTCAACAGAATGAGGTTAAAGTATTCTTAAGACCAGTGACACAACTTATTCTGTTATGGGGCGTACACACGGTCGGACTTTTCGTCTACAAAAGTTCAACGGACGCCAACGGACTAAAGCTGGCTGGTAATCCGACCGTGTGTGGTCTCCATCAGACTTCCAACGGACCGTTTCGGCTGGAAATCTGACGTACTTTAGATTTGAAACTTACTTCAAATCTTACGTCGTAACTCCGCCGGACTCAGTTCCTGACGGAAAGCCCGTTCGTCTGTATGCTGGTCCGATGGACCAGATACGACGGAGGAGCAGGTTACTGCATCTCGCGCTCGCTGCAATAGGAAAAACAAATTTTTCCATTGCGGCGAGCGCGGGGGGCATCCCAGGCCCTTAGGTCTGGTATGGAACTTTAAGGGGAACCCCCTACGCCGAAAAACCGGCGTGGGGGTCCCCCCAAAATCCATACCAGACCCCAATCCGAGCACGCAGCCCGGCCGGTCAGGAAAGGGGGTGGGGACGAGCGAGCGCCCCCCCCCCTCCTGAACCGTACCAGGCCGCATGCCCTCAACATGGGGGGTGCTTTGGGGGAGGGGGCGACCACGCCCCCTAAAACGTCACAGTCCCAGCATGCCCAGGGACTGTGACATCATATGGGGGCGGGGTCTCCGCCTATATAAGTCACAACGGGGCCCTCAGAAACCAGTCCAGCCGGAGAGAGCGTCGTGTCAACATCTGGGGAAGAGAAGAGAAGCCCAGAAGCCCGGACCTCCGCTGGCTAAAGAGCTACCTGAAGACAGCGGAGGGGCCGGCCGAAGACCTGGAACACCGGGAGAAGAGGCCGGAGAGAGCGTCATGTCAACATCTGGGGAAGAGAAGAGAAGCCCAGAAGCCCGGACCTCCGCTGGCTAAAGAGCTACCTGAAGACAGCGGAGGGGCCGGCCGAAGAACCAACCGGACGCCGGGAGAAGAGGAACCGGAGGGACCCCCGAAGCCAGAGCAAGATCCCCCCCGGAGCTGTTTAATAAAATATTTTAAAAACCTGTGTTGTGTTTTATTATTTACACTTTTTCCCTAGGTGAATGGGTAGGGGTACCATGTACCCCATACTCATTCACATAGGGTGAGGGGGCCGGGATCTGGGGGCCCTCTTATTATAGGGGGCTCCCGGATTCCGATAAGCCCCCCGCCCGCAGACCCCGACAACCAATGGCCAGGGTTGTCGGGAAGAGGCCCTTGTCCTCATCAACATGGGGACAAGGTGCTTTGTGGTGGGGGGGGCACCGCAAGGCGCCCCCTCCCCCAAAGCACCCCCCATGTTGAGGGCATGCGGCCTGGTACGGTTCAGGAGGGGGGGGGGCGTTCGCTCGTCCCCACCCCCTTTCCTGACCGGCCGGGCTGCATGCTCGGATCGGGGTCTGGTATGGATTTTGGGGGGACCCTCACGCCGGTTTTTCGGCATAGGGGGTTCCCCTTAAAGTTCCATACCAGACCTAAGGGCCTGAGATGCCTGCGACGGGGCTCGCAAGGTTTCAATCTCGCCAAAAAAAGCGGCGAGATTGAATTCCTTTTCTAGTCCCGTCGTACCCGAGTCACGTTCAAAATGAACGGACTTGTCCGTGTGTGGGAAAGTCCGTTCATTCTGAAAGTCCGGCGGAAGTCTTTCGGGAAGACCGGATTCCGGAAAGTCCGGCCGTGTGTAGGCAAGTCTGGCCGTTCAGAAAGTCCGGCGGTAGTCCGCCGGAAGTCTGGCGGCAAGTACGTCGGACCTAGCTTTCCAGAAAGTCCGACCGTGTGTACGCGGCATTAGTTTCTACAGAGAACTCTGTTAGATACACTAACTTTATATCAGGCAGGGAGTGTTCTGTCCACCAAAAGTCTATGCTGATTATTTGTACCTGTGTTGTTAAAATTACATGTTATGTTTATAATTTACATAAGACAATCATATGTGGAGTGCAGGCTCCATCTAGCGTTCCTTTTTGGTATTGTTGCAGTTATTTTTATTTGATTTACTGTATGAGTGGTTAAGGAAGTTGTTAGTAAGCAGGGAATTCTGGGTAGAATCTTCACAGGAAGTGAAACAGCCACCATTCTTTGAGAAGATACTCAGGAAGAAACACGTGTATTTCTCAATCTATTGCCATCACCCCTTAGAGAACTTAAAAAGTAAGTTTTTACTATCACATCTTGTATTGTATATCGTTGTTTCTGCAATGTATGCTGTATTGTATGCAATAGTGTACTTATTGAGGTCTGTTTCTGCTTTTTGTAGTTTTACCTGGCTTGTTCTAATAAAACTGAGATCAAAGAAATATGGTATCTGAAGTTTATGGGACAAGAAGGTTTAGCTATCTGCCCTTGAGACAGAACACCCCCCCCCCTGCTTTATAAAGTAATAACTGTACAAGATCTCCCCAAAAAATCCTCCAGCAAGCAAACCACAAAATCAAGATCTAAAATGTTTAATATCTCTATAACTGGAAGTGGAAATGTATAAAATAGCAAAGGGAATGCCAACTACAAACAAATAGAAAAAACACTGAAATATTAGGGAAACACTAAGTAAACATGGAAATGTTGCAGATGAACGAAAAGACAACCATCCAAACTGTGATACAGGTTTGTCCTTAATTTTTTCTGAATGAAAACGAGGGAAGGAGGAGCGAACATACCCGGAGTTACTACAAAGGAGAGGTATGGATCAGCCCTCTGAACGCCCAGTCGAAGCTACGTAACGCACATGTTGCGAAACGCGTTGGCGTAAGTTACATGCAGGGCTGCCGTGTCAGTAATTCCAGAGGTACCGCGCTGTAGCGGAGGAATGGGGGAGCAAAGAGCTATCACATACGATATGACAGAGTGAGTGGAGCTGCAAGCAAGCTTACTACAAGCTACAAGCCATAACTGAAAGAGAACACTGTGGGACAGTGAACGATCAACCGCCTTACTATCGGAACTTCTGATCCACCTGTGAATGAGCGGCTATCGAGTGCAGCAGGATAGAGAGACAAACTACTCAGCGCAGTGCACACGCAGGGCTGCCGTGTCAGTGATTCAACACTCTCTATCAGCTGCCTCATTATCCAAGCACTAACAGCCGGGAAGGACAAGAAGTTTATCAGAGTCCACATAAGAAACGAAGGTGGTAATGTAACAACAAACATTTATTTTATTTACTCCACAGTACCGCATCTCTATCAATGTGATTGATATGTCTAGAAAATTTTGCATGTTCAGCGGGTCATGTTAAGCTCTTGGAAGATCCGGAAAACAGTGGACTATCTGTTCAGCCTTACTATTATTACCGAACATCTATATGCACACAAGCACATCTAACAACAGCCTAACTTACCTGATTGGAACTGTGATTTGTACCCTGAGCAATCCCTCGTATATGCATACTCAGATTATACCAACATCAATGGAATAACTAAAGAGGACTTTTCCAACAAATCTCTGAGGGACACATACAGGTCTAGTCATTGCAGTCTTTTTCACCACTTCATTTACCGCCCCCCACAACACAATAAGATTCCAATCACCTAGTTAACTTAGAATAACAATATCCCCGGGGACCACTCCTGCACAGCACTCCTGATTTAGTTTATCTAATCAGACTTTTGATTTAACTTAATAACATTGGCATTTAGCCACCGGGACTGCTAGGCAGAAGTGGATCACTTCAGGCGCCTGCATTGTGTGTTATTTGTTATTTGTTATATGTGTGTATTGTTAGTCTTTAGATCTGTCATCTGTGACTTTGATACATCGTATGTAATTTATACATTTGATGTATCTTTCTTTTTAATGATGTGTTATTTGAGGACTTGAAGTTACTAACTGACATGGAAAGTAACGTAATATTTTTATATCGATGATCCTGGTATTTAAACCATAATAAAATTTGATACTTTATTTTTTACATTGATCTCGTTGAGTACCCTTTCTGACCAAAAGTAGCTGTCTTTTCCTATCCCAGGGACGCCCAAACCTATGGACCTCCCAAGGGATAGATCTCTTTTTTCACATATGCTATCGGCTACGGCCAGAACCTCCAATTTGGAGGAGTGGTAGAGAGCAAACCCTTTACTTCATTTAAATAATCAATAGAGAGTGAACAAGAACATGGTCTCCTTTGCAGTTTTTGCCATTTTTAGAACACACATGTTACCTGTTACCATGAGCAGTTGCTGAATGATCTTCTGCTTGTACCTGTATTTCTGTGACCTGATCCATTGAACCTGCACAGTATGACCCGGCTTTCTCCTGAACTTTGCCTTTGCTCCTGCATTAACCTTGTTCACCTGATCTCTCTGACCTTGGCCTGTTTACTGCACTTGTCTTTGCCTGCTAATTCTGTACTGTGCTGCCCGGCTGTTACTGACCTTGGCCTGCTTCCTGGACTTGCTTTGCCTGCTGACTTGGTCTCTTGATACCCCGGCTGCCGCTGGTCCTTGCTTGCATACCAGCTCTGCTACCATCTCCTGCTCTGGTGCCAAGCTGCTTGAGTATCCTGTCCTGAGGACTGCGGCCCCCAGCTTTATCCACCTAAGAGCGGACTTCAACAGCCAGCTACTCCGGCTCTCATGGGATGGAGCGTGTAACATGTTCCCAAAGATTAACTTATCCTTTAAACTCAATTGGACAGTCTTTGAACAATATTGTCTCTGTACCAGTACAGTGTTTGCAGAATCAAGTACATTGGAGCTCCCATCCATGCAAGTAATATTTTTTTCTGCTTTTTGTCAAATGTTTAATTATTTCTAACATACTCAACCAACCTTCATGCGAGATCTTGTATTCATAATGTAGCTTTCACTATTCATTTGTTTGTCTTAATGGAAGTTTCTGTGATGTTCCTTTATGTACATGAGCAGTATTATTTTTGTTATGTTTCACTCGAAACATTATTTAAAAAAAAAAATAAAATAAAGAATGTTTAAAAATAAATAAATATATATATATATATATATATATATATATATATATATATACCAATCAGAGTCCAGAACCCACTGAGATTATATATCTTGTTCATTAGTAGGCACACTTGAGTCAGCAGTAATAATATACAGAACTACATACACTTCCTCTTTATTGCGGAATGTTTAAGTTCCTAAAACTGAAATACAGTAAGGGGGTGACACCTTCTAAGAAGATTCTGAAGATAACGACAACAGATATTGAGGACGTAGATTACACAACATACACGTAGAATTGTGCTTGTCCGCAGCAATGAGGGGAACTAAACATCTCAAGATGGAACGAGATAGGTTGTAGATAATGAATACAGAGGGAGGCAAGAATCCTGCCTAATTAACAGTAAAGGGTGTGTAACAGTGGTGGCCACTCCATTAGGGGCGCAGGGGTGCTGCCCCCCTAATCTATGTGCCCGGCCCCTAATCTACATGCAGGGTGCTAGATGCATGGATTTCAATGTTTTTTTTTTTTACACACATGATTAGAGCCTGAGGATCTAATTGGCTTCAAAAAAGGGTGAGCCGTTGCTTCTCCTCTTGGCCATTCAGGAAGCAAGTCCTAAGGCCCGATTGGCCAGGGAGTCTTAGGACTCCCAGCCAATCGGGTCTCAGGACTAAGGATGAGCTCCGGCGTGTTCGCACACTCCACGTGCCAAGAAGTCGGCACGGTGCTGCGCTAATCACAGGCAGTGAGACATTTCCCGATCTCTGCAGCCGCACATCGGGAAAATGTCTCACTGCCTGTGATTAGCGCAGCGCCGTGCCGACTTCCTGGCGGGCTCAGCACGTGGAGTGTGCGAACACGCCGGAGCTCATCCTTACTCAGGACCCATTTCCTATTCGACCGGGAGGAGAAGCAACGGCCTGTGTCACACAGCAAGGTCCATAAAGACATGGATGAGCGAGTTTGGGGTGGAGGAACTTGACTGGCCTGCACAGAGTCCTGACCTCAACCCGATAGAACACCTTTGTGATGAAGTAGAGCAGAGACTGTGAGTCAGGCCTTCTTGCCCACATCAGTACCTGACCTCACAAATGCACTTCTGGAAGAATGGTCAAACATTCCCATACACACACTCCTAAACCTTGTGGACAGCCTTCCCAGAAGAGTTGAATCTGTTATAGCTGCAAAGGGTGGGCCAACTCAATATTGAACCCTACAGACGTAGGCTGGGATGCCATTAAAGTTCATGTGCGTGTAAAGGTAGGCGTCCCAAAACTTTTGGTAACGCAGTATATATCAGAAAGTTCAATAACAGGCTTGGATATAACCAATATGCATAGTCCACATACTCAATATTGTAAGGTAGAGTATAGAAAATCCCAGACCTGGGCATCAAATAATGCATATATTTCCATGGACTCTGTATGTGTAAGGGTACAAAATCCTGGAACACTCCACCAGAAGTAACTATTGGTGTCCTAAAGTTATATGAATAATTGTAGAAATCCACCTAAGTAGACCCAGAGGTTGCCAACATCCCGATATTAGAGTCATGTAAGGAGAGTATCCCCCAAAAATATTCTATGGGACTTTAAGGGCAACAAAACAGTAGCACAGTATCAGAAAAATAAAAATATATTTATTAGTAAAAAAAGTATGGTGCATACATCACTATGAGTAAAGTACATAAAAACAAAGCAGAACAGAAATGTAAATACAGTTCCATATGTATTAACCCCGACGCATTTCAGGACCTAGAGAGAGTCCTTTCCTCAGGGGCATTCTATGTAAGATATTTCTGCTATAAAATATTCATTCCAACATGGAGTCTGCATTTGTAGGTACCACCTAGTATTGAGCCTGATGTATATAGGGCTCAGAAGTTTCAGAAAGATGTGGACTAGTGTGGAACCCGGCAGGGTCGTCGTAGGTTAAAGGTTAGGAGCAATCGGTAAGATTGCTCACCCAAATCGCACGCCTAAAGGATATTTGTGATTTTGTTGGCAACATTGGCGAAAACCAAACAGAGCTCAACTCTTTATTAAAGATTGAAAAAAAATATGATAAACTGGGTCCCACAATCAGAGACAATCTCTACCGTGATGTAGGTGGAAACATAAATTATATGAAGGAACATAACTCCTCCATGTGACAAATTGTAGATGTGTACCTTCCAAAAGGCAGCTGTATAACCTTTCATCAAAGGTTACTGTAGACATAAAAGTCCATGTGGCATGATGTATACATATACTAGAGAGTAGGTGTTCAAGTGCCGCGCAACAAGGCACTGAAAAAACCTCCACTGCGCTTTTGTGCTAAATCAAAACAATTATTCTTTAAAGCTGCCAACATGTGTAAATGATAAATGTGATAGATATTCCCAATGGAACTAGCGGCGCTAAATAACAAATTAACTTAATGATGTGTAAAAGTGAACTAGTATAAAACTAAACCAAATGAATATGATGAGCCACCCACTAATGCTAGTGAGTCCGTGTAATAATCATCCAATATTCCCTACCACTGATGGTCGGGACCTGTTTAACTTAAAAGACCATATAAAGTGTAAGAATTAATAGTGACAACAATCCGTACAAAATAGATAAAAAATGAATGAAATGAATAAAAATGAATAAAACAAAGTCCATGCAAAGTATTAAGTGTCAAAAAAGTGAATGAAGCAATTTTCCATGCAATAAAACGTCTTCAACCACACCATCAGTGACTGTGATCCACTCTTATGGAGCCGCACTCACCGGAAATTATTGCCTTGCATTCTCATGCTCGGCCAATAGGCAGAAATTTAGCCTCCCGGGTGCTAACCAAAGTAAATGAAACCATGTCCAAAGCGAGTAAAATTCTTCAATAAGCAGCAATACTCATCGTAGAGAAGTGTATCCACATGAAAGAAATAATAATGCTTCCAATAGTGTGATACCGTAGAAAACATTTATTTAAGATGCACAATCAAGATCTTCAATCATTGTACTCACACATTTCTGATAGTGAGAGGCATAAAACGAAAGCTTCATGTGACAAGGCTGTAGTGATATATTATGGTCACGGTGGACCCAGGATGCAGTGTTTAAACCTCACCCTTTCCCCTCGTTGGATCCTCAGAAGCGCGAGGTAGACTCGGCCGACCAGTGTACAGCGTACACAGCACAGCACGTCACACGTTACTCACAGATGATAGGTCGCCGTACAGCCACGCCTCCGACATGTTTCGTCACATTGACTTCTTCACCATCCCTGTGCTGAGTTCCTGGTTCTGTACACCTGCTGTGCCCATTATGAGGTGTTCCCACCATCCATGTGCTGCGTTTCTGGGTCTGTACACCTGCTTTGCCCATTATGAGGGGTTCTGACCATCCCTGTGCTGAGTTCCCAGGTCTATACACCTGCTGTGCCCATTATGAGGGGTTCCCACCATCCCTGTGCTGAGTTCCCAGGTCTGTACATCTGCTATGCCTATTATGAGGGGTTCCCACCATCCATGTGCTACGTTTCTGGGTCTGTACACCTGCTATGCCCATTATGAGGGGTTAATTTTGTTTATTGAAAAATCTTACAAACAACAACTTATATACAATAAAACCATAATAAATAAATAAAATATATTTACAAAATAATTGAATATGATTATACAAAACAAGAACATAATAAAAGGTGCAAACCACATTGCGCACAACACAATCCCTACGGGAGAGCCAGACTAAGGAACATCACCGTCACCATGCATGTAGCCTTTTATCAAAAATATATTTCAACTTGAAAATCTAGGGGAGTGAATCAAGAATACAAAGAAAATCCGCACACCCTGAGATCAACAGGCAGCAGCTACAGAGTCCTGATATTCCTCCACGCCCTTATCCAGGCCTCCTGCTGCCACCTGCCTTTCGCAAGACCCTGAATCTTCCCAACCTCACCCAGAATGTCCTGCACCACCACTTTGACAGGGAGGATTTTACTCCATAAGGATACCTGACATTGTGCACTCCACATGAAATAATGGACTACTAGACTAACTAAAAAAAGTTTATCCAAATCATAATCCTGACGAGTCTGGAATGCCCCATACACCCACTCTGCATAACTCATATGGGGAGGAAGGGTATACTCAGAGCCCTCCCAACCCTCTTGTACACCTCTATATTAAAAGGGCATTAAAGTAGAAAGTGATCCATGGACTCCACCACTCCTCCACACTCCACTCTCGGGCAGCCCCGATCACTCATGGAAAGAAACTTCAAGTTGCCCTTCACATATAGTTTTCCAAGAAAGGCAAGCCAAGCCTGATCCCTAAACTTCATTGGGATTCTCTCCAAATTAATCAATCGCAAACCCACCCCCAAAACCAGGCTTGGGCAATCCCTCAAGGCCAGTGACTCGCAAAAAGCAGAGCTCATGATCCGCTTCTCAAGAAGTTTCCTTGGAAGAGATCTGACTTCTCCTGCTGTTACTTGCCACTGCCGAAGCATTTTCAAACACGGGGCGACATAAGCTGGGAGCTGTTCATGCTTGACCCTCAGGCTTTTCACTGGCCCACCATTTTCCCAGTCTGGCAGAAAGGGCCTAAACCAGGACTGGAAAATACCAACCCACCCAGGCGGTCTCTCTGCCAACATGTTACCAAGATTATACTTCACAAACATCAGAGAGAAAAAGACTACAGGGTTGATCATCCCTAGACCACCCTCCCACTTAGGAAGGTAAGTCACATTCCTTTTGACAAGGTTTATTCTGTTCCCCCATAACAGCTGGAAGAAACAACTATAGATCCTGTTATAGAGAGAAACTGGCAAAATGCAAACAAAACTGACATACAGAAAAATCTGAATCAGGTAAGTCTTGATCAGATCAACCTTTTCCCTCAAGGAAAGCTGCCAACCTTTCCAGCTTGCCACCTTGGCATCGCCATTCTCCAGCCTGTTCACCCAATTTGCATGACCATAGTCACCTGGGCCGAATTCAATGCCTAGAACTCGAATTTTTTGTTGGGGCTCCGGGAAGTCATCCGGGAGAACAAAGCTTTCACCTTCCATGCCCATCCAGAAAGCTTCACACTTGTCCTGGTTGACCTTTGAACCTGATGCCTCTGTTTACTGCCCTATCACTGAGACCACCTCCTGCGCCTCCCCAGTCCCAGAGATAAAAACAGAAACATCATCAGCATAGGCCACAACCTTCAAAGGAGGCTCACCAACGATGCCCAAAGGTACCCCACACAAACTCAGACTCAATGGACACCCCTGACGCACACACCCGAGCCGACCGCAAAGGGCTGCCCGACCCAACCATTAACCAAAGGAAAGCTTTCAGCCCCTTTGTACAAAATCTTGAGCCAATAAATGAAACCCCCCTCCAGGCCATATTTGTAAAGAAGGAGCCACAAGTACTTATGATTAACCCGATCAAAGGCCTTAGCCTGATCCATAGTCAGCAAAAATTTACCCCAACCAGCAGCCCTACAACGCTGCAAGTCCTCCCGGACAGCTAACACCGCTGAGAAAGTGCTTCTACCTTGGACAAAACAGTGCTGGTGTTGGGATAACAAACTGCCTGCAACTGGTGATAATCGCCAGAAGAAAATCCTTGCCAGTATCTTTCTATCAACATTAAGAAGGCTAATAGGGTGCCAATTCCCAATCATCGAAGGATCTTTACCCTTTGACAGAAGGATCACTGCTGATTGCCTCATGGAGGAAGGGAGAGAACCCTCATTCAAACAGCCATTAAAAACCTCCGCAAGGTAGGGAGCCAGGATTGTCTTAAAACATTTTTAGAACTCGGCTGTCAAACCATCTGGCCCTGGCATTTTCTTGATGGCTAGTTTATCAATCGCCTGGATTACCTCATCTGCAGTGATTTCATGTGTCAAATTCATCAAAGGAACATTACTTTCCAGTCCTTGTGTAGAGTCCAAAAAACCCAACATTCTTGTCCGATCAAAGTTCCTTCCTCCCAGGAGATCGGCATAGTATGACCTGACAACCTCCAGGTTCCCTGACCTAGACTTCATCAGAGAGTCCGTACTGTCCCTCAGGCCATTGACCGTCTTAACTGCTATACTCTGTTTACAGTTCTGGTAAGGGTCAGGCGAATGGTATTTCCCCTAATCCCTCTCCTGAACCAAAGAGGCGTGCCGGTCATATTGATGTCTCCTAAGGAGGAGCTTCACCTCAGAGATCGCCCCAGAATCTCCTCCATTCGAAACAAGGCGGTCAAGTTTCCTCCGCAAATGCTGGTACGTGATATACTTATCTTGCTGCTTCTTTCTTCCTATGGCCTTGAAAAGCCCAATAGTCCGCTGTTTAACAAGCTCCCATCATCCTGACTTGCTGTTGCAAAAGTCTAGGATCGTTACCTCTGCTTGAAAAAAATCCTCCAGGGATTGTCTTACTCTCTCGTCTTCCAGGAGGGTCGAATTCAATCTCCAGATACCCCTCCCCCTAGGTGGCATGTCTGGGGCATTCAGAGTCACAGATAGAATACAGTGATCAGAAAACTCTACTGCCTGACAAACAGGTGCCGAAAAAGTGGAGTCTCCCTTTAAAAAAACCCTATCTATCCTACTCTGACTATTACCTCGCTGAAAAGTGTACCCCGTGCTGTCTGGGCATCTTAATGTGCGCTTCTACCAGACCTGCTTCCCTAACTATCGCATTAAGAAAATGGGTGTCATAGCCCAGCTTATCCCTGAAACCTCTCCTGTCTTTAGACCTAGTAATGGTGTTGAAATCACCTCCAAAGATAACCTGCTGGGCCGTAAAAAGAAAAGGCTTAATCTATCTTTGTAAAGGGGCATTTCCTGTCCCACTTGGGGACCATAGATGTTAATCAGGCGCAGGTCCTGCCCCTTCACAGAGATGTCTAAGACCATGCATCTCCCTATCTCTACCTCAATTACCCCCCGACACGTTACCATACCAGAAAAAAGGACTGCAACTCCGCTGTAAGGCTCGGCCGCAAGAGACCAAAATGAGGGACCACGTCTACACTCCTTCTTTGCCAGATGTATATCGGCCAGACTACTCAGATGGGTTTCTTGCAAAGACAAAATGTCAGCATCAAACTTGCTGAGCAAAAATAAGGCCATATGACGAGCACTTACTGATCTTAAGCTGGCAACATTAATGGTTGCCACTTTTACTGGAGTGGGAACTGCCATTAGGGTAGTTGATGCAGCCGTTTCTTAGCCTGACTACTCCCTCTTCCTGGAGAACCAGCACGCTTCGTTGCACCCTGGCACTCATCTTCCATAGAGGATGCCGAACTGAATGAGTCCCACTCATTATCATCATCAGACAGAACCTTAAACTTATTTTCCAAAGGCAAAACTTTAGGATTTAATGTAACTGAACCCCTTTTTTACCTTCTTTTGCCCCTCCTCCTCCTATCCTCCAACCACTCCGTATCATCCTTAGACAAACCAGACTCAACAGCCTCCCCACACCTATCCTCCCTTTCACCTCCCTCCCCCCTACTCCCCCTTCCCTTATCTACCACCAGGCCAGCCTCTCCACCATTTTCCCCACTCCTCTGCACCCCACGATCCTCAATAGAAACCCTGCAGCGTCAGGGGAGGGGGATTGGCACCACACCTTACGCACCTGCCTCAGCACCTCTTGCTGCCTCTTCAATTTTAGAAGACACAGACACAAAAGGATTGGACACATTTTGGGCAACTGATACCTTACCCACAGAAGACACGGGCACATTAGGTAAATGCACAGACTGGGGAGACACAGATACATTAGGTATTGGCACAGACTGGGGCACCACAGACTGGGGAGACACATTAGGTATTGGCACAGACTCAGATGGACTTACAGGCACTCCAACTGCTGAGCTCTGAGCATCCTCCATGTCCAGGCGGAAGAACTCTCTCATGAGCTCAGGCTTGTTGTGCATTGCCTCAGGACACTGACTGTAAGGATGTCCCACCGCATTGCACAGATTGCACCTGATGATATTACAATCCTTCGCCAAATGTCCTATACCCTGACACAGAGAGCACTTCATCACTGGCCAGGAGGATGCAAGATGCCCTTTAGCACCACACTTATTGCAGAGCTTTGGCTGGCCTGGATAGAAGATGGTCAGCCTGTCCCTCCCCAGGAAAGCTGAGGATGGCAGATGCTGGACAACATTGTCAACGACCTTTAATTTTAGCTGCACAGACCATCCCCCATCCATATTCCCCGATCGTCCACAATCTTTTTTAGGGGGCTCAGGACATCTCCATACCTCCTCAATCAAACAGTTAAATCCCCTTGTGGTATGGACTCATTACGGACAAGAATTGTCACCATTTTAATGAGGGGTTGGCCTGAAACAAGCTTGGGGATGAGCCCTTTCCAGTCCAGCAGGCCCCTACACACGTGCTCATACTTCTCCCAAAATATGTCCAAAGACTCCGGACAGATAAAGGACAAATCATACTCATAGGAACCTGCCGGACTGATCAGGGCGAAGATATCTGTGGGTGTAAACCCCATCTGCAGGATTTTATCCACCACTGTCCTCCTATGTGGGGGGATTCCACCGCCCTCCCATTTTAATTGAACAACATTCCTCCTTTTAAACAGGGAGGAAGATAAACCATTTTCATGCTCCTTCCCTGCTTGCTCTCCCCTCCCAGATCCTGTAGCAGCAACACCAGCATAAGTTTTTCTTACACCAGCAACATTTGCAGTCTTGTCCTTAGACACATTCAAACCTGCTGGCAGAGAGTCTGAATCAGCTGTGATAGCAGTCTTCTGATTAGCAAAGGCAGGACCCGCCCCCTCCCCCTACTCTGAACACACAGTTTCTTTTCTGGGATCAATCACAGTCATGGCTGCTGCAGACTCCTGGAAAGTTGTAGCACTACTGCACCCAGCATCTCCTTCACCATTCACAGGAACAGCCGCTGTGCCTGGTCCAGGCAGTCTCTGTATTGTCCATGGACCTCTCTGCAGACTGAAGCTGACAGTTATTAGCAGATGTTATTGCATGCTGTGTATTGTCTATGGGTCTGGGCTAACTGCCTGCAGCACTACAACCCTCAGCAAGCACATTGTCATTAAAGTTCACACCATCATCCTGCACACACACTGTACCTGCACCTTGTCTCTCCACAGGTCTTTCTTCCACAGGGCTAGGAACAGTGTCCATCTTCTCCTCATCATCCTGGGAAGTCACATTCGGAGGTGATTCAAGTTTATTGATAAAATCCAGCATGGCAGAATCTTCAACCTCCTGCTCAGATGTTCCATATTGCTGGGGAGGGAGGAGGGCAGAGGCCTCCACCATTGAGGGCTCAGCAGATGTCTGAGGTGTTGAAAAGCTGGGCTCATCCTCCGGGCCCACTTTCTCACTCACTGCTGTCTGTACCTGCATCTCCTCACTGGTCTCCTCACCCTCCATGCAGGAAGCGGCTCCTCTTCTCATTTGGCTAAATCTTTCTTCATTCTTATATTTTTCTTTAAATGCTCCACTATTCTCCTTCAGAGGACTCACCAGTTCTTTCAGTTTCCGCAGAGCAAGTTCCAGGTCTTTCAACTCAGGCCTCAGAGCCGGTCTTTTCTTGCTGAACACTTTGTCACAAATCTGTTTTTTTTTTTTAATTCATTTTTCAAAGCTACCAATTTCTCCTCTTCCTTCTCAATCCGCTTCAGCGTTTCAACAACCCTCTGTCTAAAGGCAGACAGGGACTCATCTTTCCTTGGGCCAGGCCCAGTGTCTTCCACAGGCTGAGGCCTATCCAGGGGGCCTCCACCAGGGTCCTCCCCAGGATCCTGCATCACTCCTGGGGCAGAGGAGCAACTCTAGCCCCTGGTCTCTAGAAGCACAGGAGCAAAGGAACCAGCAACCTCACACCTCGCTGTCAAGGAGCAGAATGGCAGTTTCCCACCATCCCTGTGCTGATTTCCTGGGTCTGTACACTTGTTGTGCCCAGTATTAGGGGTTCCCACAATACCTGTGCTGAGTTTCCAGGTCTGTACACCTTTTGGGCCCATTATGATTTCTATTTATTTCATACAAAGGTGGGTGAGAACAAAGCTGGGATTATGACTGAGAGATCTCACTGGTGGAGAATTGACCATAAAAGACATTAAAGAAGCCAGCCAGGCTCCACCTGTAATAAAGACCCACTTTTGGTAGGACTGACCCATTAATGAAACCCTTTAGGGCTGACAAAATGTTGATTTTTGTTTCTTTGTGAAATGTTACTTTCCTATCTACCTATTATGTTTCTTTCCGCTCTGGTTTGTGGTTGGAGATCCAGAATAGACCAGTATGAGGAAATCTCTCTTCTTCAGAAGTCTTTATTAGAAAACATCTCCAGTTCTCATGAAGCGTACAGCACAGAGCACACATTTCTACTAATCAGTGGAGAGCAATGAGGAGGAACAAAGAGATTGAGATGATGTCAAGTAATCTACATATAATAATCATTGGACTGGGACCAGTACCGGCATCACATGATATGTCACCTGAGACTGGGAGGAAGGTGGGAGTTTTGGTTTCAGTTTAATTCTTAGTTTTATGTGGTAAAGGTGAAATTTCATCTTCTTACATTTTGCCTTCCCTGCCCGCCCCCCCTCCCCCTTAGCCACTTCAAGACCGCAATACATATATATATGTTACGGCTTTGAAGTGGTTTGCCGGGGTTGTGGATAAAGCTATCATTGTATTTGCTTTTATTTTTTTCAGCCGGTGATTCTCTTTCTCATTAAAGCAATCTAAGTGGCTGATTAGCCGCTGGATCGCTTTTAGACGCAACACTAGACCTCCTATGTAACTCTAAGCAGGTAACCTGTAAAAAGTTTTAAAAATGTTAGCTTTTAGAGATTTTTAAGTATTGTAATTTGTCACCATTCCACAAGCGTGCGCAATTTTAAAGCATGACATCTTAGGTATCTATTTACTCGGTGTAACATCATCTTCTATATTTTACCAAAATATTGGGTTATATATTGTTTTTTTTTTCATTAAAATTCATTAACCACATCAGCCCTGCGCCTACTTTTCAAACTTATTGTTTACATGTTAAAATCTTTTTTTTTTTTTTTGCTAGAAAATTACTTAGAACCCCCAAACATTATATATATTTTTTTTCTAACACCCCAAATGGCGGTCATTGCAATACTTTCTGTCACACCGTATTTGCCCAGCAGTCAACAAGCAACAAGGCAAGCGCACTTTTTTTGGAAAAAATACATTTTTATTTTTTAAATAATAAGACAACAGTAAACTTAGCCCAATTTCGTTTTATATTGTGAAAGATAATGTTACGCCGAGTAAATTGATACCCAACATGTCACGCTTCAAAATTGTGCCTGCTTGTGGAATGGCGACAAACTTTTACCCTTCCATCTCCATAGGCAACGTTTAAAAAATTCTACAGGTTGCATGTTTTGAGTTACAGAGGAGGTCTAGGGCTAGAATTATTGCTCTTGCTCTACCAATCGCGGCGATACCTCACATGTGTGGTTTAAACACCGTTTTCATATGCGGGCGCTACTCAGGTATGCGTTCGCTTCTGCACGCGAGCTCGGTGGGACGGGGCACGTTTACATTTTTTTTTTTCTTATTTTACCTTTTATTTTTACACTGTTGTTAAAAAAAAAAAAAAAACATGGTATCACTTTTATTCCTATTACAAGGAATGTAAACATCCCTTGTAATAGAAAAAAAGCATGACAGGACCTCTTAAATATGAGATACGGGTGTCAAAAAGACTTCACATCTCATATTTACACTAAAAAGGCAATAAAAAGGCAATGCAATAAAAAATAAATAAATAAATAAATAAATAAAAACAAATAAATATTGCTTTAATTAAGAGCTACGGGCGTTTGGACGTCGCATCCGCCCTGCATTGGTATGGAGTCGGGTGGGAGCCATCTTCCCCTCACTCAGCTCCATACCTAACAGGAGAAAGGACCTGATCACCTCTGCTGCTTCCTACGGCTCCGGTAAGCGGTGGAGGGCACCGGAGGAGGGCCTCTCCCGCCGCCGATAAAAGTGATTTTGCGCCGAATCCGCCACTGAGACCACTTTTATCTTGAAGTGGACTGTCCGCTGAAGAAGAGGATACTGGGGTTATGGTAGCTAGCTGCCGCCATAACAACGATATTCCTTTTCAAAGTACTGATGCAAAACGACGGCGGGCGGTCCATAAGTGGTTAAAGTTTTTTTTTCCAAAAACATTGCGTTTGGAAAAACGCTGTGCAAATACTGTGTGACATATAAAATTGCAATGCTTCTAAGTAATTTTCTAGGAAAAAATACAGATTTTTACTTTACTGGTCCTTAACCACTTGACGACCGCCTCACGCCGATGTACGTCGGCAAAGTGGCACGGACAGGCAAAATCACGTACATGTACGTGATTTGCCTTCCGCGGGTGGGGGGTCCGATCGGACCCCCCCCCGGTGCCCGAGGCGGTCGTCTTTTGTCCAGCGGCGATCCGTGATGAGTGGGAGACCATCCGTTCGTGGCCCCCCCCTCGCGATCGCCGCCGGCCAATGAGAACACTCCTTTGCTGCTGTATGCTAAACAGCAGCAAAGGAAGTGATGTCATCTCCCCTCGGGTCGGTATTTTCCGTTCCGGCCCGAGGAGAGAAGACATCTATGTGAGTGCACAACACACACACACACAGTAGAACATGCCAGGCACACAAAACACCCCGATCCCCCCCCCGATCGCCCCCCGATCCCCCCCCAATCACCCCCCCCCCCCCCCCTGTCACAAACTGACACCAGCAGTTTTTTTTTTTTTTTTTTTTTCTGATTACTGCATAGTGTCAGTTTGTGACAGTTACAGTGTTGGGACAGTGAGTATTACCCCCCTTTAGGTCTAGGGTACCCCCCTAACCCCCCCTAATAAAGTTTTAACCCCTTGATCACCCCCTGTCACCAGTGTCACTAAGCGATCATTTTTCTGATCGCTGTATTAGTGTCGCTGGTGACGCTAGTTAGTGAGGTAAATATTTAGGTTCGCCGTCAGCGTTTTATAGCGTCAGGGACCCCCATATACTACCTAATAAATGTTTTAACCCCTTGATTGCCCCCTAGTTAACCCTTTCACCACTGATCACCGTATAACCGTTACGGATGACGCTGGTTAGTTCGTTTATTTTTTATAGTGTCAGGGCACCCGCCGTTTATTACCGAATAAAGGTTTAGCCCCCTGATCGCCCGGCGGTGATATGCGTCGCCCCAGGCAGCGTCAGATTAGCGCCAGTACCGCTAACACCCACACATGCAGCATACGCCTCCCTTAGTGGTATAGTATCTGTACGGATCAATATCTGATCCGATCAGATCTATACTAGCGTCCCCAGCAGTTTAGGGTTCCCAAAAACGCAGTGTTAGCGGAATCAGCCCAGATACCTGCTAGCACCTGCGTTTTGCCCCTCCGCCCGGCCCAGCCCAGCCCACCCAAGTGCAGTATCGATCGATCACTGACACTTACAAAACACTAAACGCATAACTGCAGCGTTCGCAGAGTCAGGCCTGATCCCTGCGATCGCTAACAGTTTTTTTGTAGCGTTTTGGTGAACTGGCAAGCACCAGCCCCAGGCAGCGTCAGATTAGCGCCAGTACCGCTAACACCCACGCACGCACCGTACACCTCCCTTAGTGGTATAGTATCTGATCGCATCAATATCTGATCCGATCAGATCTATACTAGCGTCCCCAGCAGTTTAGGGTTCCCAAAAACGCAGTGTTAGCGGGATCAGCCCAGATACCTGCTAGCACCTGCGTTTTGCCCCTCCGCCCGGCCCGGCACAGCCCACCCAAGTGCAGTATCGATCGATCACTGACACTTACAAAACACTAAACGCATAACTGCAGCGTTCGCAGAGTCAGGCCTGATCCCTGCGATCGCTAACGTTTTTTGGTAGCGTTTTGGTGAACTGGCAAGCGCCAGCGGCCTAGTACACCCCGGTCGTAGTCAAACCAGCACTGCAGTAACACGTGGTGACGTGGCGAGTCCCATAAGTGCAGTTGAAGCTGGTGAGGTGGCAAGCACAAGTAGTGTCCCGCTGCCACCAAAAAGACAAACACAGGCCCGTCATGCCCATAGTGCCCTTCCTGCTGCATTCGCCAATCCTAATTGGGAACCCACCGCTTCTGCAGCGCCCGTACTTCCCCCATTCACATCCCCAACCAAATGTAGTCAGCTGCATGAGAGGCATTTTCTTTATGTCCTCCCGAGTACCCCTACCCAACGAACCCCCCCAAAAAAGATGTTGTGTCTGCAGCAAGCGCCGATATAGGCGTGACACCCGCTATTATTGTCCCTCCTGTCCTGATAATCCTGGTCTTTGCATTGGTGAATGTTTTGAACGCTACCATTCACTAGTTGAGTATTAGCGTAGGGTACAGCATTGCACAGACTAGACACACTTTCACAGGGTCTCCCAAGATGCCATCGCATTTTGAGAGACCCGAACCTGGAACCGGTTACCGTTATAAAAGTTAGTTACAAAAAAAGTGTAAAAAAAAAAAAAAATATGAAATAAAAAAAAATAGTTGTTGTTTTATTGTTCTCTCTCTCTCTATTCTCTCTCTCTATTGTTCTGCTCTTTTTTACTGTATTCTATTCTGCAATGTTTTATTGTTATTGTTATTGTTATTATGTTTTATCATGTTTGTTTTTCAGGTGTGTAATTATTTACACTTTACTGTGCTTTATTGTTAACCATTGTTAACCATTTTTTTGTCTTCAGGTACGCCATTCACGACTTTGAGTGGTTATACCAGAATGATGCCTGCAGGTTTAGGTATCATCTTGGTATCATTCTTTTCAGCCAGCGGTCGGCTTTCATGTAAAAGCAATCCTAGTGGCTAATTAGCCTCTAGACTGCTTTTACAAGCCGTGGGAGGGAATGCCCCCCCCCCCCACCGTCTTCCGTGTTTTTCTCTGGCTCTCCTGTCTCAACAGGGAACCTGAGAATGCAGCCGGTGATTCAGCCAGCTGACCATAGAGCTGATCAGAGACCAGAGTGGCTGGCCATGACTTAGATTTCGCCGGATGTAAATAGCGCCATTGGGAAATTGGGGAAGCATTTTATCACACCGATCTTGGTGTGGTCAGATGCTTTGAGGGCAGAGGAGAGATCTAGGGTCTAATAGACCACAATTTTTTCAAAAAAGAGTACCTGTCACTACCTATTGCTATCATAGGGGATATTTACATTCCCCGAGATAACAATAAAAATGATTAAAAAAAAAAATATGAAAGGAACAGTTTAAAAGTAAGATTAAAAAAGCAAAAAAATAATAAAGAAAAAAAAAAAAAAAAAAACACCCCTGTCGCCCCCTGCTCTCGCGCTAAGGCGAACGCAAGCGGCGGTCTGTCGTCAAACATAAACAGCAATTGCACCATGCATGTGAGGTATCACCGCGAAGGCCAGATCGAGTGCAGTAATTTTTCCAGTAGACCTCCTCTGTAAATCTAAAGTGGTAACCTGTAAAGGCTTTTGAAGGCTTTTAAACATGTATTTATTTTGTTGCCACTGCACGTTTGTGCGCAATTTTAAAGCATGTCATGTTTGGTATTCATGTACTCGGCCTAAGATCATCTTTTTTATTTCATCAAACATTTGGGCAATATAGCGTGTTTTAGTGCATTAAAATGAAAAAAAGTGTGTTTTTTCCCCAAAAAATGCGTTTGAAAAATCGCTGCGCAATTACTGTGTGAAAAAAAAAAATGAAACACCCACCATTTTAATCTGTAGGGCATTTGCTTTAAAAAAATATATAATGTTTGGGGGTTCAAAGTAATTTTTTTGCAAAAAAAAAAAACTTTTTCATGTAAACAATAAGTGTCAGAAAGGGCTTTGTCTTCAAGTGGTTAGAAGAGTGGGTGATGTGTGACATAAGCTTCTAAATGTTGTGCATAAAATGCCAGGACAGTTCAAAACCCCCCCAAATGACCCCATTTTGGAAAGTAGACACCCCAAGCTATTTGCTGAGAGGCATGTCGAGTCCATGGAATATTTTATATTGCGACACAAGTTGCGGGAAAGAGACAAATTTTTTTTTTTTTTTTTTGCACAAAGTTGTCACTAAATGATATATTGCTCAAACATGCCATGGAAATATGTGAAATTACACCCCAAAATACATTCTGCTGCTTCTCCTGAGTACGGGGATACCACATGTGTGAGACTTTTTGGGAGCCTAGCCGCGTACGGGACCCCGAAAACCAAGCACCGCCTTCAGGCTTTCTAAGGGCGTGAATTTTTGATTTCACTCTTCACTGCCTATCACAGTTTCGGAGGCCATGGAATGCCCAGGTGGCACAAAACCCCCCAAATGACCCCATTTTGGAAAGTAGACACCCCAAGCTATTTGCTGAGAGGTATAGTGAGTATTTTGCAGACCTCACTTTTTGTCACAAAGTTTTGAAAATTGAAAAAAGAAAAAAAAAAATGTTTTTTCTTGTCTTTCTTCATTTTCAAAAACAAATGAGAGCTGCAAAATACTCACCATGCCTCTCAGCAAATAGCTTGGGGTGTCTACTTTCCAAAATGGGGTCATTTGGGGGGGTTTTGTGCCACCTGGGCATTCCATGGCCTCCGAAACTGTGATAGGCAGTAAAGAGTGAAATCAAAAATTTTCACCCTTAGAAATCCTGAAGGCAGTGATTGGTTTTCGGGGCCCCGTACGCGGCTAGGCTCCCAAAAAGTCCCACACATGTGGTATCCCCATACTCAGGAGAAGCAGCTAAATGTATTTTGGTGTGCAATTCCACATATGCCCATGGCCTGTGTGAGCAATATATCATTTAGTGACAACTTTATGAAAAAAAAAAAAAAAAAAGTGTCACTTTCCCGCAACTTGTGTCAAAATATAAAATATTCCATGGACTCAATATGCCTCTCAGCAAATAGCTTGGGGTGTCTACTTTCCAAAATGGGGTCATTTTGGGGGGTTTTGTGCCACCTGGGCATTCCATGGCCTCCGAAACTGTGATAGGCAGTGAAGAGTGAAAGCAAAAATTTACACCCTTAGAAATCCTGAAGGCAGTGATTGGTTTTCGGGGCCCCGTACGCGGCTAGGCTCCCAAAAAGTCCCACACATGTGGTATCCCCATACTCAGGAGAAGCAGCTAAATGTATTTTGGTGTGCAATTCCACATAGGCCCATGGCCTGTGTGAGCAATATATCATTTAGTGACGACTTTTTGTAAATATTTTTTTTTTTTTTTTTTTTTGTCATTTTTCAATCACTTGGGACAAAAAAAATAAATATTCAATGGGTTCAACATGCCTCTCAGCAATTTCCTTGGGGTGTCTACTTTCCAAAATGGGGTCATTTGGGGGGGTTTTGTACTGCCCTCCCATTTTAGCACCTCAAGAAATGACATAGGCAGTCATAAACTAAAAGCTGTGTAAATTCCAGAAAATGTACCCTAGTTTGTAGACGCTATAACTTTTGCGCAAACCAATAAATATACGCTTATTGACATTTTTTTTACCAAAGACATGTGGCCGAATACATTTTGGCCTAAATGTATGACTAAAATTGAGTTTATTGGATTTTTTTTATAACAAAAAGTAGAAAATATCATTTTTTTTCAAAATTTTCGGTCTTTTTCCGTTTATAGCGCAAAAAATAAAAACCGCAGAGGTGATCAAATACTATCAAAAGAAAGCTCTATTTGTGGGAAGAAAAGGACGCAAATTTCGTTTGGGTACAGCATTGCATGACCGCGCAATTAGCAGTTAAAGCGACGCAGTGCCAAATTGGAAAAAGACCTCTGGTCCTTAGGCAGCATAATGGTCCGGGGCTCAAGTGGTTAAAGAGGAAGTAAACTTCCCTTGATTGTATGTACCTATAGGTAGGCCTATAATAAGGCTTATCTATAGGTACGGTAAATATCTCCTAAACTTGCACTGTTTGGGAGATATTTACTGTATACTCCGTCAATGACGTCATCGGAGCATGCCCTCTGAAGGATTGGCTGCCCGTGCCATTTCTTCAGATCCCTGTGCCGTGATCAGCAGCACACGTGCGCATGCGTGGGAGTGACCCGGAAAGAAGATGGGCGAAGATGGATGCGTCCTCCAGTGAGGACGACGAGGGGTTTGTTTGCAGGTAATTTTCACCTAATGTGCTAGTATGTGATGCCTTTACTTGCAGGTTATCAAAAAAATAAAATAGAGACCGGGTTTACTTTCTCTTTAAGTGGATGGTAATGACATTATAAAATATAACTTTTTCTCTTCTCATGACATGCCTTATTTTAGACCCAGTGAAGTCATCACTGGATATCTCTGATTCTCTATGCTGTGCTGGCAGATCATGGCTGGTGGGAGGGGCCGGCAGGGTGCTTCCTGAAAACATCACATCACCCTGCCTCAGTCCTCCTCTCAAGAGCAAGCAGTGGGCCTGATGCAAACAGTGGGCAGGGCTTTAGGAGGAGTTATGCAAATATCTAAAGTCAGCGTGGCAAAAACACACACTCAGTCCAGGGGCAAATAATGGAACCTGAACTGAAGTCAATGGTTGGAAGGAGACCAAACCGGGAACACTCACAGATGCCAACGGCGTGTAGCTGGTTCTCAGTTTAACTGACAGCCTCTGCCTGGAGGGATGGAATGCGGCCTGGCTGGTCCAAGACCAAATGGGAAGGTGTCCAATCAGAGTGGCAGATCTCCAAGCTTTCCCTACTCATCTGGAACCTTTCCCTACCGCTAATACTCACTCGCTGAACAGTGGCAGCTGGCATCTGTCTGCCACTTAACCCATCTTGGCACTTAACCCATCTAGGCAGCAGGCATGGGACATCAGGCATGGGGCAGCAGGCATGAGGCATCAGGCATCGGGGAGCAGACATCGGGCAGCAGGCATTGGGCAGTAAGCATTGGGCAGCAGGCATGGGACATCAGGCATGGGACATCAGGCATCGGGCAGCAGGCATGGGACATTGGGCATCAGGCATGGGACATCAGGCATGGGCCATCAGGCATCGGGCAGCAGGCATTGGACATTGGGCATCAGGCATCAGGCAGCAGGCATGGGACATCGGGCATGGGACATCAGGCAGCAGGCATCGGGCAGCAGGCATTAGACATTGGGCATCAGGCAGCAGGCATGGGACATCGGGCATCAGGCAGCAGGCATCAGGCAGCAGGCATAGGACATCAAGCATCGGGCAACAGGCATGGGACAGCAGGCATGGGACATCAGGCTTTGGGCAGCAGGCATGGGACATCGGGCATCAGGCAGCAGGCATAGGACAGCAGGCATTGGAAATCAGGCATCGGAGATCAGGCAATAGGCAGCAGGCATCGGACATCAGGCATCAGCATCAGGCAGCAGGCATCGGAGATCAGCCTTAGGGCAGCAGACATCGGACTATAGGCATCGGGCAGCAGGCATGGGACATCAGGCATTGGGCAGCGGGCATCAGGCAGCAGGCATCGGAAATCAGGCATAGGGCAGCAGGCATGGGACATCATCCATCGGGCAGCAGGCATGGGACATAAGGCATCGGGCAGCAGGCATCAGACATCAGGCAGCAGGCATGGGATATCAGGCACGGGACATCAGGCATCAGGCAGCAGGCATGGGACATCAGGCATGGGACATCAGGCATTGGGCATCAGGCATCGGACATAAGGCATCGGACATCAGGCATAGGACATCAGGCATTGGCAGCAGGCATGGGACATCAGGCATCGGACATAAGGCATCGGACATCAGGCATCGGACATAAGGCATCGGACATCAGGCATAGGACATCAGGCATCGGGCAGCAGGCATGGGACATCAGGCATCAGACATCAGGCATTGGGCAGCAGGCATCGGGCATCAGACATAGGGCATCAGGCATCGGGCAACAGGCATGGGACAGCAGGCATCAGGCATTGGGCAGCGGACATCAGGCAGCAGGCATGGGACATCAGGCAGCAAGAATTGGAGAACAGGCAATAGGCATCAGGCAGCGAGCATTGGGCAGCAGGCATGGGACATCAGGCATTGGGCAGCAGGCATGGGACATCAGGCATTGGGCAGCGGGCAGCAGGCATCGGAAATCAGGCATCGGGCAGCAGGTACCGGGCAGAAGGCAGCAGGCATGAATTCCACATCCTTGCCGCTCTTACAGTAAAGAACCCTCTACGTAGTTTAAGGTTAAACCTCTTTTCTTCACATTTTAATAAGTGGTTGCGAGTCTTGTTAAACTCTCTTCTGTGAAAAAGTTTTATCCCTATTGTGGGGTCACCAGTACAGTATTTGTAAATTGAAATCATATCCCCTCTCAAGCATCTCTTCTCCAGAGAGAATAAGTTCAGTGCTCACAACCTTTCCTCATAACTAATATCCTCCAGACCCTTTATTAGCTTTGTTGCCCTTCTTTGTAGTCGCTCCATTTCCAGTACATCCCTCCTGAGGACTGGTGCCCAGAACTGGACAGCATACTCCAGGTGCGGCCGGACCAGAGTCTTGTAGAGCGGGAGAATTATCGTTTTATCTCTGAAGTTGATCCCCTTTTTAATGCATGCCAATATTCTGTTTGCTTTGTTAGTAGCAGCTTGGCATTGCATGCCATTGCTGAGCCTATCATCTACTAGGACCCCCAGGTCCTTTTCCATCCTAGATTCCCCCAGAGGTTCTCCCCCCAGTCAGTAGATTGCATTCATATTTTTTCCACCCAAATGCATTATTTTACATTTTTCTACATTGAACCTCATTTGCCATGTAGTTGCCCACCCCATTAATTTGTTCAGATCTTTTTGTAAGGTTTTCACATCCTGTGGAGAAGTTATTGCCCTGCTTAGCTTAGTATCGTCCGCAAATACAGAGATTGAACAGTTTACCCCATCCTCCAGAGTAGTAGATCTGTAGTGCAATCAAATGTATTATAAACCAATTATGGTCCATAAACCACTGAGATTAAATAACAACAAGTTCATGAACGGGGCACACATTTCTACAGAATATTACAGAAATACATACACTTCCTCTTTATTGTGGCATTTCTAAATTACTAAAACTGAAATGCAGTATGTGGCCACACCTTATTTTAGGAAGTTCATAAACATAAAATCAACAGGTATCGAAGATGAAGACTGAGCAGGGCACAGAATCGGGTTTGTCTACAGCCTGCAATGAAGGGGGATAAACATCTGGAGAGGGAACCAGGTAGGTTGTAGATGTGATCATTGATTAATATTGGGGGGGGGGGGGGGTAGGAATGGGGTCACTATGACATAGTTGGCCAGCAAAGGGAGTCATTTGATACATTTGGCTAGTGAGGGATAAATTTGATGTAGTTGACCAGAAAGGGCTCACTTTAACACAGTTGACCAGGAAGGGATAACTTTGATGCAGTTGACCAGAGAGCGGTCATTTTGATGCAGTTGGCCAGAGAGAGATCACTTTGATTCAGTTGGCTAGAAAGGGATCACTTTCATTTAGTTGGCCAGGTAGGGATCACTTTGACACTTTTGGCCAGAGAGGAATCACATTGGTGCAGTTGTCCAGCGAGGGATCACTTTGATTCAGTTGACCAGAAAGGGATCACTTTGATGTAGTTGACCAGAGAAGGAACACTTTGATTTAGTTGACCAGAGAGGGATCACTTTGATTCAGATGACCATAAAGGTATCACTTTGATTCAGTTGACCAGAGAGGGATTCCTTTGAAGCAGTTGGCCAGAGAAGGATCACTTTTACGCAGTTGATCAGAGAGGGATCAGTTTGATTCAGTTGACCCGAGAGGGATCACTTTGACACCATTGGCCAGAGAGGGATCATTTTGACACCTTTGGCCAGAGAGGGATCATGTTGAGTCAGTTGACCAGAAAGGGCTCACTTTGATGCAGTTGACAAGAGAGGGATTACTTTGGTTCAGTTGACCAGAAAGGGTTCACTTTGATGCAGATGACAAGAGAGGGATCACTTTAACAGAGTTGACTAGAGAGGGATTACTTTGGTTCAGTTGACCAGAAAGGGATAACTTTAATGCAGTTGACAAGAGAGGGATCACTTCAATGCAGTTGGCCAGAGAGGGATGACTTTGATTCAGTTGACCAGAAAGTAATAAATTTGATGCAGTTGGCCAGAGAGGGATCACTTTGATGTAGGTGGCCAGGGAGGGATAACTTCATTCAGTTGCCCAGAGAGGGATGACTTTGATTCAGTTGACCAGAAAGGAATACATTTGAAGCAGTTGGCCAGAGAGGGATCAATTTGATTCAGTTGACCAGAGAGAGGTCACTTTGACATAGTTGGCCAGCTAAGGGATTACTTTGATGCAGTTGGCCAGTGAGGGATCACTTTGATTCAGTTGACCAGAAAGGGCTCACTTTAACACAGTTGACCAGAAAGGGATCACTTTAATTCAGTTGGCCAGGGAGGGATCACTTTGATGCTGTTGGCCAGAGAGGGATAACTTTGAGGCAGTTGGCCAGGGAGGGATAATTTTGATTCAGTTGGCTAGAAAGGGATCACATTGATTAAGTTGGCCAGGGAGGGATAACTTTGACACTTTTAGCCAGAGAGGAATCACAATGGTGCAGTTGTCCAGCGAGGGATCACTTTGATTCAGTTGACCAGAAAGGGATCACTTTGACACAGTTGGCCAGAGAGGGATCACTTTGACGCAGTTGGCCAGAGAGGGATTACTTTGATGCAGTTGGCCAAAGAGGGATCACTTTGATTCAGTTGGCCAGAGAGGGATAACTTTTTTGAGTTGGCCAGAGAGGGATCACTTTGACACTGTTGGCCAGAGAGGGATCACTTTGATTCCGTTGACCAGAAAGGGCTCACTTTAACACACTTGACTAGAGAGGGGTCACTTCAATGCAGTTGGCCAGAGAGAGACGACTTTGATTCAGTTGACCAGAAAGGAATACATTTGATGCAGTTGGCCAGAGAGGGATCAATTTAATTCAGATGATCGGAAAGGGGTCACTTTGATGCAGTAGATCAGAAAGGGGTCACTTTGATGCAGTTGATCAGAGAGGGATCACTTTGATGCAGTTGGCCAGAGAGAGATAACTTTATTCAGTTGGCCGGAGAAGGATAACTTTATTCAGTTGGCCAGAGAGGGATCACTTTGATTCAGTTGGCCAGAGAGAGATAACTTTATTCAGTTGGCCAGAGAGGGATCACTTTGACGCAGTAGACCACAGAGGGATCACTTTGATTCAGTTGACCAGAGAGGGGTCACTTTGACAGAGTTAGCCAGCAAATGAACAACGTTGATGCCGTTGGCCAGTGAGGGATTACTTTGATTCAGTTGAGCAGAGAAAGACCACCAGTTGGCCAGAGAGTTGCGTCTTGAGTTCCCAGTGTGTCCCAGCCTCCTTCCAGCCCTGTGCTCCCAGTGTGTCCCAGTCTGCTTCCAGTCTTGTGTTGTCAGTGTGTCCCAGCCTTCTTCTAGTCTTGTGTTCTTCGGTTTAATATATTTTATTGAGAAAAATGGCATTGTATAAATAAAGAAAAGGAAATAACAATACTTGTATTACCACATGCCCTCTTGTTCTTAAGCAACTGAGAAACAAGAGACTGCACAAATGAAACGTGCTGAAATATTTGCTATCAATGCCAATTTTTACATAATAATAGAAAAAAAAAAGGAGAGAAAGAAGAGAAAAATATAAAATAAATAAATTGATGAATGAAGTAAAATTAGGAAAAATGATAGCATCCTAACAATCACAAGAAAGATGACAGCTGAGGTGATTCCAGAAATCTCACCCACGGTGCCCAGACTTCCCTAAACTTAAAATGACTCTTATGCCCTGTACACACAATAGGATTTTCCGACGGAAAATGTTCGATGGATGCTTGTTGTCAGAAATTCCGACCATGTGTGGGCTCTATCGGACATTTTCCATCGGAACTTCCGACACACAAAATTTGACATCTGGATCTCAAATTTTCCGACAACAAAATCTGTTCTCGTAAATTCCGAGCGTGTGTACACAATTCCGACGCACAACGTTCCACGCATGCTCGGGATCAAGCAGAAGGGCCACACTGGCTATTAAACTTCATTTTTCTTGGCTCGTCGTACGTCTTGTACGTCACCGCGTTCTTGACGTTCGGAACTTCCAACAAGATTTGTGTGACCGTGTGTATGCAAGACAAGTTTGAGCCAACATCCGTCAGAAAAAAACATGGATTTTGTTGTCGGAAAAACCTATCATCTGTACAGGGCATAAGGGTTTGTTTTTTGTTTTTCTTTTAAATAACAAACATATCATACTTACCTCCACTGTGCAGCTCGTTTTGCACAGAGTGGCCCCGAACATCCTCTTCTGGGGTCCCCCGGCGGCTCTCGCGGCTCCTCCCCGCATCAGATAACCCCCTAGGAGAAGCACTCTCCTGAGGGGATTACCTTGCGGGCGCGCTCCTGAGTCCAGCATTTGGCGTCCATAGCCGCCGAATGCTGGACTCGTCCCCGCCCCCTGGCGCCCGCATCATTGAATTTGATTGATAGCAGCGGGAGGCAATGGCTGCGCTGCTATCAATCTAACCAATCAAGAACCCCAGGCAGAGAGACAGCGCATCCCAGTCGGACCAAGTTCCAGGGCTCAGGTAAGTAAAATGGGGGGCTGGGGGGCCGGTCACTGCCATAGGATGCATTTGGGTGAAAAAACACAAATGTTTACAACCCCTTTAAAGTCATTGTTATTTGCTGTGGATATTAGCTCCTCCATCTGCATTATGTGGTTCATCTCTACTATCCATTCCCGTATTGCTACTATCCATTCCCGTATTGTTGGTGTTATTGAAGATTTCCGATGTCTTGGAATTAAAGCTCTTCCTGTCATCAAGAAAAATCTAAATATATTTATAATTGATTTCATTGATCCCGGGATCAGAGAAAGGAGCGCTACCTCCGGAGACTCCTGACACTTTTTGCCGGTGACCACATGACTTAGTTTAAATATAGCCGACCAAAATGGTTTATATTCTTGCGAGACAACCACAAGTGTAATAATGTGCCACTCGATTCACAACATCTCCAACATAGGTCAGACATAGCTGGATTAATATTGTTTAATAGGACCGGGCAACGATACCATCTTGTCAAAATCTTATAGTTGCGTTCCTGTGAATAAGAGGATAAAGTTATTTTACCCACTTGCCTACTGGGCACTTAAACTCCCTTCCTGCCCAGACCAATATTCAGCTTTCACAAATAGAGCTTTCTTTTGGTGGTATTTAATCACTGCTGGGTTTTTTTTGCTAAAGAAAAAAACGAAAAAAGACTGAACATTTTGAAAAACAGTTTCATAGTTTGTTATAAAAATTTGAAAACAGGTCATTTTTCTCCTTCATTGGTGTGCACTGATGAGGCTGCACTAATAGGCACTGATAAGGTGGCACGATTGGGCATTGATAAGGTGGCATGATTGGGCACTGATAGTTGGCACTGATAAGCATGAGGTGACACTGATAGGTGACACTGAGAGCTGGCACTGATGGTTGGCACTGATGGGCACTTATAGGTGGCACTGATAAGCAGCACTTATAGGTGGCACTGATGGGCACTGGTAGGTGACACTGATAGGCAGCACTGATGATGAGACACTGGTGGGCATTAATGGGTGGCACTGGTGGGCACAGGTAGGTGGCACTGGTGGCTACTGATAAGTGGCAATGGTGGGCACTGATGAGGTATCTGTGGCTCTCTGTGTGAGGGACCAATGTCCCTCTGACAGAAGCTGATAATCTGATTTTTTTTGCTAAAAAATACAGACTATTGATCCTCTGTTTACATCACGTGATCAATTGTCATTGGCTGACAGCTGATCATGTGGTAAGGGGTCGGTGATCACAGAGCGCACCGTGTGCGACCCATGGGGGCATGCAGGCAGCTCATGCACAGGAGGATGTCCATGGACGCCCTTCCAGCAATTAAGGCCTCGCTGTAACTGTCTTTCGGCTATAGCATGGGTGGCAAGTAGTTAAAAGTGTGAAAGAACACTTTATCCCAGTCTTCAAGCGCCACATTTTTCCCCAGCTCCCAGACATAGAAGGGGCGGTCAGGAAATGTGTGCAATAATAAAATGCCATATATTTTAGATTAAGCATGGGGGCATTTTGAGTCAGAGAGGCACAACTCCTCAAACTGAGTTAAGTCCCCACAGAGACTTGACCTACTCAGCTCTTTATAAAAATTGCTTAGTTGAAAATATTGAAGCCACTCACTACTTGTGTCCTTAGTGTGTCCCAGCCTGGTTTCAGCCTTGTGTTCCCAGTGTGTCCCAGTCTGCTTCCAGTTTTATGTTCCCATTGTTTCCCAGCCTACTTCCAGCCTTGTGTTCCCAGTGTGTCCCAGCCTGCTTCCAGCCTTGTGTTCCCAGTGTGTCCCAGCCTGCTTCCAGCCTTGTGTTCCCAGTGTGTCCCAGCCTCCTTTCAGCCTTGTGCTCCCATTGTGCCCCATCCTGCTTCCAGCCTTGTGCTTCCATTGTGTCCTATCCTGCTTCAACCTTGTGTTTCCAGGGTGTCCCATCCTGCTTCAAGCCTTGTGTTTCCAGTGTGTCACAGCCTGCTTCCAGCCCCATGTTTTCTTAGTGTGTCCCAGCCTTCGGCCATCCTTGTGTCCCCAGTGTGTTCCGACCTGCTTCCAGTCTGTGCTCCCAGTGTGTTCCAGTCTGCTTACAGCCTAGTATTCTCAGTGTGTCCCAGTCTGCTTACAGCCTCGTATTCCAGAGTCTCCCTACCTGATTTGAACCTTGTATTCCCAGTGTGTTCTAGCATGCTTTCCACATTGTGTTCCCAGTGTGTCCCTATCGGCTTCCAGCTGCTTGATCGAAGTGAGTCCCTAACTGCGTTCAGCCATGTGTTCCCAGTATGCCCTAGTAAGCCTTGATATTTCCTTCAGCCTTATCTGCTGCCTTGTGATACCTGTGCTCCAACACTGCCAGGGAGTTGCGGCAGTGCAATTGCGATCTGCTTGGGTCAGTCAGAGGACCACAGCCTGAGTATCACCTGTAGAACAATCTCTCTACCTCTAGATGTTCAGGTGAAGACCCGGACCTTTTCAGGGCTCTCGCTGTTGCGAAACAAGACAGATTCTCCAAATAATCTGTGTCAGCTCTGCGACTTTGGCCCATCTGCACAGCTGCCTCAACCATCATCTACTCCGACCCTAGTGGAAGATGAGTCTCACGTCGTGATAGTAATAATACAATTAAATTCTAGTGATCCCAAAGTTCTTCTGTTTAATGCTTAAAATGCTTAATTATACATTGTTATGTAAGTCGATATATCATAGTATGTATTATTGGCGTCAGTAACTTTTACAATTCTCCAAGAATAAATTCCTGATAGGTCACAATAAAGGTCAATGGTATCATATTTCAGAAAAGCTCCATCTCCTATTGTTAAAATGCTGTGTAGAGCGCCATTGTATCTGAATTACATTACCTGAAAATCCTCCCTGGTATCTACAATATCTATATTAAGGTCTGTGTTCTTCTTCAGGGGGCTCTTTTGAGGAAAATGCGTATGCCAATGTGGATGATTTTAATTTAAAAAGGAAGAAGAATGCACCAAAAGCCAAAGGTGAGTTATTATAATGAGGGGTATCCTCTTAATCTATTATGGACAGCTGAGGACCCGAGTCTTCATTCATAGGACACATGTCTACTAATACTAATACTGCTATACTGGATCTACCTATCAGAAATCACCACCTTTCAGGTTACCCTTAGTGGGGGGTATTCAGAATTGTTCAGCAAACAAACACTTATTAGCAGCTTCCTGGTTTGTTTTTGCAGATCTGTTGCTCTGGCCTCTAACATAGATTCTTATCTGTTCCTCTAGACAGTACCCTCTAAAACTGGACATGTGTGTTTCTGGCTGCCCCCTTACAGTCATATGGACTCTTTAGGGAAGGCCAGTCTCTCCCAAAACAAAATAGGATTGCACAAGCTGGTTGCTCAAAAAACATGGAGTCAGGATTGGAGAGTCTATCCCTCATAAGTCTCTACAAAGTCTCCGGGCTCCAGGACCCAAAGAGGGTTTTTCTAAACTCTGAGGAAACTGAAAATCCAGTTTCCTCCATATGACCTAACCTCTCCCAGAGCCCCTCAACCTGCCTGGGTGAGAACCCTGGGTGAGAAAAAGTCTTTCTCACACTGTGATAGAGTGTTGTACTGTCACTATATATATATATATATATATATATATATATATATATATATATATATATATACAGAACCTAGGTCCTGAGGAATACTTAGTTGAAGGAGGTGCAAAACGATGCATGAAGCATTGCCGTCCATTGCTCCTCCTTGGAAATTGACCAGCCCAATGGAAATCCCAAAGTTCGCACAATGCACACATACACTAATATCCAAGCTGCTACCACCTACAAATGACAGGCTTGTGGGAAACCTTAATCCTGACACTCACAATTAGAGATAAGGGTTCAAGTTTGTAGCAATGCAGGTTTTGCCCCGAACTCTAGCTGCTTGCGTTTCAGTTAACAGGTCAACTAAATGACTTGTTTACCCACCCACTGCAGTGAACCTCCTGATTGACAAGGAAGGTGTTCATTAGCAGCAGTATTACTACTGCCACTACTACTAATGAGTGACAGCTTCTATTACTACTAATGAGTGACAGCTTCCCATTCAGGTCTGTGGTTGCCAGGACACTGTGGCTGTCAGGGGTTAAGCAACCAATGGAGCATCCCTGCCCCCATTCATCTGAATGTAGATAGTTGGACTGGGGATGTTAGCAGATGTCATTAACCAAATATCACCACGTGGTCATATTTGCTCAGTGATGTCAGCAAGCATCCTCGACGTCAATGTTTCCATTCAGCTGAATAGGGATGCATCATTGGTTGTTAGGACACTGGGGGTCACCAGCATCCAAGAACCACTATGCTGTTGTTGAAGATTTGCTGTCATTCCCAGTAAGAGGAAAAGTGGGAAAAAATCATTGTGGGACATTTACTTTGTGGGACTTTCTTTTGGACATTATTTTTGAGCATGATAGGACATTATTTTTTAGACATCTTGGTGCATAATTTTTTTTTGGACATTGTGGGAGATTATTTTTTGAACATCAAGGGACATTATTTTTTGGATATCAAGGGACATTATTTTTGGACATTGGGGGACTGTTTGTAGACTTTGTAGGACACATACTTTGTGGACATCGTTGGACATTATTTTTAGATATCTTGGGAGATTATCTTTTAGACATCATGAACATTATTTTTGGACATTGTGGGATATTATTTTTGGACATTAAGGGAAATAAACTTTTAGACATCATAGACATCATTTAGACATCATAGACATAATTTTTTGAACCTCTTGGGACATTGTTTTTTGACATGGGACATTATTTTTTTGGACATAGTGGGACATTGTTTTTGGACATTCCAGGATATTATTTTTGGAAATCACAGGACATTCATTTTTGGACATTGTGGGACAATATTTTTTAGACATCGTAAGAAAATATTTTTTGGACATACATTAGTAGGACATGTAGCAGACATACCATAGTAGGACATGTAGTAGACATACGGTAGTAGGACATGTAGTAGACATACGGTAATAGGACATGTAGTAGACATACAGTAGTAGGACATGTAGCAGACATACGATAGTAGGACATGTAGTAGACATACGGTAATAGGACATGTAGTAGACATACGGTAATAGGACATGTAGTAGACATACAGTAGTAGGACATGTAGCAGACATACGATAGTAGGACATGTAGTAGACATACAGTAGTAGGGTATGAACCAGAATCTACGCTCTCATTTGGCTATATCATGATAATGAAATAACATGATGTGATATGTACATTTACAGTTATAGTGGAAGATTATTATATGATAGATGTGATATAAATACAGTTATAGTAGAAGATTACGGATTTGTATGCAGTGAACGAGCACACAGATGATCCGGATGAATATAAAATGTCTTTACATGAGATAAGAATTCTGGAGGATTATTATACCGGCTGATACACGCAGGATTATTCACTATCCTCTCTGTCTGTAGAGATTGCGGCTGCCAAGAATACACAGTACCGGCTGATACTGATCCTGGGGATCCTCCTGATATTGGTCTTCATTACTTTGGTCACCCTCACGACTTTCCTGTTCATTTCCTGTGAGTATCTCTATTATATTGGGATATTGAGGTTTGGATTTGGCATCTGAACTTTGATTAAGTTCATGAACTTACCTCTTACTCAGAACCTGGGATGTTCAGCTCATCACTAACTATCAGGAAAAAAATCTAAAAAAGGCAAATATAAAAAAATGTAAATCTGTAAATAGTGTTAAAAAAAATGTTGAGTGAGAAATTGGCTGGTTTTTGCCCTTTTTAACTTCAAGAGACCGTTGGCCTCTCACTCCTGGGTTTAGCCCCATTCTGTTTTTTTTTCTAATCTTTCGAGATGGTCTTTTCAACCAATTGGAGAACCTCCCCTCTATGTCTCTCTACATCCCTATATCTTCCTATTTATATCTCTATCTCACCTACAAGGCGGTTAATCCTTGCTTGATCAGTGCAGGGGACCCCCTTAGAAGGAAGAAAAAATATTTTTAAATAAAAGATATAAATATTTTTTTTTTAAATTCTGAAATAAATAAAAATAAGTGTAAAAAGAGTACATACCTACCACAACCAGACAACCTCTAGTTTATAACAGCAACATTCCAGATCCAGACTGCCTCTGGTCATTTGCCTATTGAAGGAACATTTGAGGAAGAGTGAGTTTCTTATGGTCATAGTATTCTACCTGAGAGGATTTCTCCCTCTGTATTCGGTACTGGTTGCCCTTCCCACAGGGGGAAGACTTTTTAATATTTGCCTAGGGCTAAGGTGACTACTACCTTCCTGTGCAGAACCTCTGACTCTTAATTTAGACCTGTCTGACATTTAAAAAAAAAAAGGATTGCTTAAATTTAATGGCAGCTATGGCAATCAGGACTACATATGTGAAGTTTTGCTGCCCACTATATTACTGCACAAGTATGTGGTGTCCTATTGCAAACAAAGGACTGATTTGCTTGTTTCAATAACAAGTGTAACCGTCTGCAGATCCAAAGTAAAAAAAAAAAAAAATAAGACCAAGAAACTGTTTTGCATTGTTTGCACACATTTTAGGCCTGAAGATTACACAAAATCCCCATACATGAGATATTTTCTGAAAGCAGACACCCTAGAGAATAAAAAAGTGGTAGTTCCAATTTTTTTATGTCACATGATATCACTGCAAATTTCAGTTAAAAAAAACACACTAAAAACACACTAAAGTTAATCTTAGGGCAAACAAACGCAATAAAAACTGCCTCAGTGTGAAAGAGGTCTTACGACCTTTTGTATCACTTGCCCAACCCTATTAGATTGTAAGCTCTTCTGAGCAGGGAGACAGATGGGAATGCAGTGATTCCCAACCCCCCACCCCACTCCTGGGGAGATGGAAGGGAATGCGGCGATCCCCCCCCCCCGTGGGAGACAGATGGGAATGCATGGATTCGCACCACCACCCCACCCCCGGGAGATGGCCGGGAATGCGGCGATCCCTCTGATCTCCCCCCCAAGAGATAGATGGGAATGCAGCGATTTCCCCCCCCAGGAGATAAATGGGAATGTGGCGATCCCCCTGATCCTCCCCCCCCCGCTGGCGACAGATTGGAATGCATCGATCCACCCACACCACAGGAAACAGACTGGAATGCAGCGATCCACCCACAGCACGGGAGACGGATGGGAATGCGGCGATGATCAGAGGCCTTCTTACCTTAGAAAGGAAGCAGATCAGGCAGACATGGATCCGGGCTCCAGCTCCTCACTCCGGGCTATTGCTTCTCCTTCAGGCGAAACAGGAAATTAGTCCCGACTGAAACCCGATTGGCCTAAGACTCCCTGGCCAATTGAGTCTCAGGAACTGCTTCCTGGGAGGAGAATCAGGAAGATTATAGTGAATATTAATTTGCTATTGTCACACAAGTTGGTGGGCTTGGGGGGGCGCAGTGCTCTGCGCCCTGAGCCCACCCTTTTTTTGAACCAATTAGAGCCTCAGACTTAAAACCCCATTGAAATCCATGCATCCGGAACCCCCACATGTAGATTAGGGGGACCAAACAAATGGATGGGGGGGTGGCTCCCATGCGCCCCCTATGGACGGGCCACCACTGCCTGGCAGCGATATCGAAGAACTTGAAGATATAAAGTGTAAGTCTCCATGAATAAATTCCTAACTTATCGTAATATACAGGAGCAGTATAATTATTTCAGAAAGGCTCCGCCTTTGAGCTCCAGTTTATGACTTTGACTAATCAGTGGCAGACATTTGTGAACACATCCAAGAACTACACAGGCACCAGAAATGTAATTACTGTGTCATCTCTGAGCTGGCATCTTAGTTAGTCCAAGACATAGATGGTGATCCTGGATGATGTCTGAACAAAGATGCTCTGTCCTTCTGAAGCTGATGATGGCATTATCAGGGGAAGTATTGTGTTATCTGTGAGAGGTCATAAATACCTGGAGGGGTTACACTGACAAATTAGTAGAATGGTGCACCTACCATGAAAATATACACAATATATAGTATATATGACAGGTCAGCTTCATAATTCCAAAAAAGATTCAATGGGGCCTTATAATGACCACTGTGAAGATCGACAACAACCAGACCATGTCTGTGTAATCTGGGGACCATATCTTTATTTTTTTTTTTAAACTGTATTTGCTGATGTGAGTTCTCCAACATTGAAGAATCTTATCTGACATTGTTTTCTATTTCCTCTTCAGATAAAAGTATCAGTGAGGAAATGTCACAGATGAGGAACGGTGAGTGTATAATGGCCTCAATGGTCATGTCACAATGCATTTCATGGGTTCCATATATTCCACTTCCTCGGCATCTGTGAAACACTTGGAGGGGTCTCAGGGATTATCCCTTTAACATAAAAAAGGATACCATTCTATTAGCCCTCTTCTATTGTCCCACAATAGTGGGTGATCCTTCTAGGATGGGAAAGCCAACGTTATACTGTGAAACAAGTGATTTTTTTATTGCCTGTACATTGTGGATTCTGTAAATAGGTCAGGTGTGGCTTTCATGCGCTGTACTTTAAACATTTTTGTGAATACATTTGTATCATTTTATTAGCGGTTAACTGTATATTATCAGACACCTATGAAGTTTTGTTTAATGTTCTGTGGGTGTATTGGAGTGTAGATCCACAGTAATCTGAGACGAGCCACCATTGTTATCATTACAGATTCTCTTTCTAGTGAAGTTCAGAGCATTTGGGGAGCCGTGAGGAACCTGGAAAAAGTCCAGACAGCAAGCAGTAAGATTATCTTATTCCAATCACTGGAACACTTACCCATCAAACCACCTTTCACCACAGTGAGCAAACAGGATGTAGATATCACAAAGCCTCAATCTGTCTGTTTGTAGAGCAAATGTATCCAGATATCAAACAAATAAGGTGAATTTTAATAACAATAAAAATTACATTACAGGTCTATGACATGATGGGTCCCCTTCTGTCCTCTGCAGTGGGTGGTTCGTGAGTCCTGACATCATGGCTCTGTGACATTACAGTTCCTCTTCTGTCCTCAGCAGTGGGTGGGTCCTGACCTCATGGGTCCTCTTCTGTCCTCAGCAGTGGGTGGGTCCTGACCTCATGGGTCTTCTTCTGTCCTCAGCAGTTGGTGGGTTTTGACCTTAGGGGTTCTCTTCTGTCCTCAGCAGTGGGTGGATCCTGATGTGATGGGTCTGTGACATGATGGGTCCTCTTCTGCCCTCAACAGTAGGTGGGGCCTGACCTCATGGGTTCTCTTCTGTCATCAGAAGTGGGTGGGTCCTGACCTCATGGGTTCTCTTTTGTCCTCAGGAGATGGTGGGACCTGACGTTATGGGTCCATGACATGATGGGTTCTCTTCTGTCCTCAGCAGTGGGTGGGTCCTGACCTTGTGGGTTCTCTTTTATCTTCAGCAGTGGGTGGGTCCTGACCTCATTGGTCCTCTTCTGTTCTCAGCAGTGTGGTGGAGGTCCTTATATGATGGGTCTGCAACATGATGGGTCCTCTTCTGTCCCTACCAGTGGGTGGTTCCTGACCTCATGGGTTATCTTCTGTCCTCAGCAGTAGGTGGGTCCTGACGTCACAGACCCATGACATGATGGATCCAATTCTATCCTCAGCAGTGGGTGGATCCTGACATCATGGTTCCTATTCTGTCCTCAGCAGTGGGTGGGTTCATTGCATGGTGGGTCCTCTTCTGTCCTTAGCAGTGGCTGGGCCCAGACCTCATGAGTTCTCTTTTGTCCTTAGCAGTGGGTGAGTCCTAACCTCATGGTTTCTCTTCTGTCCTCCGCAGAGAGTAGGTTCTGATCTTATGGTTCCTCTTTTGTCCTCAGCAGAAAGTGGGTTCTAACCTCATGGTTCCTCTTCATTCCTGAGCAGAGGGTAGGTTCTGACCTCATGGTTCCTCTTCTGTCCTCAGCAGTGGGTGGGTTCTGACCTCATGGTTCCTCTTCTGTCCTCAGCACTGGGTGAATCTTGGGTGAATCTTGAATGCTGCAGAGAGCAGACCTTATAATGACAAGGTGTTGCCCTGTGCATGCTCCTGTGAACCCATGGATGGCATACCCACGGGGGGGGGGGGTAGGACTTTGACACCCTGAGTTCACAGGAAGTGGGTTAAGCGACACTGGACATCATTCAATCTGGAAAACTGTCAAACTATAATTACTGCAAGGAACATATCCAGAGATGCTTTTTATTTTATTTTATTTTTGGTATTAAACTAGAGTTGGGCTTGAAAGCAGACCTTTTATCAAATAGAATTTCTACTGCCTGGTCCACCATGTTCCATGGTGATCATAAATGGTAACAGTCCTGAAACATTGTATTACGTGTAGAAACCACTTCTCCAGAATCCCAATATGGTCACATGACTAAATGCCTAGGATCAAAGTTCAGACTGGTGGATTTTTCTCTTTAGCAGAAACCATGTGAACCCAAAAGATATGGGCAAGGAAGTGGGTGTGTCTTAAATGAATGTATGTAGAGTAAGAGAGGTCTATAATGATAAACCTGATTATACTAATTAATGTTGGTTTTCCTCTCTTTCTCAGATTCCGACGTGAAGTATAATTTAACATATGAAGTCATGGGTAATTATGTACTGCTCAATGTACTGTATATTAGAACTGATAGATAGATACAATTTATTATTATTATTATTATTATAATACAGGATTTATATAGCCACCAGCAATAGAAAAATCATCAAGCCTTGATATAATCAGTAAGGATGAGCCGAACACCCTCCAGGTTCGGTTTGCACCAGAACTTGCGAACAGGCAAAAAATTCAGAAGAACACACGAACACCGTTAATGTCTATAGGACACGAACATGAAAAATGAAAAGTGCTCATTTTAAAGGCTAATATGCAAGTTATTACCATAAAAAGTGTTTGGGGACCTGGGTCCTGCCCCAGGGGACATGGATCAATGCAAAAAAAAGTTTTAAAAACGGACGTTTTTTCGGGAGAAGTGATTTTAATAATGCTTAAAGTGAAACAATAAAAGTGAAATATTCCTTTAAATTTCGTAGCTGGGGGGTATCTATAGTATGCCTGTAAAGGGGCGCATGTTTCCTGTGTTTAGAACAGTCTGACAGCAAAATGACATTTCTAAAGGAAAAATTGTCATTTAAAACTGATTGCAGCTGTAATGAATTGTCTGGTCTCTGCAATATAGATAAAACTCATTGAAGAAAATGGTATGCCCCCCCCCCCAGTCCATTACCAGGCCCTTCAGGTCTGGTATGATTATTAAGGGGAACCCGGAACCAAAATTTTAAAAAATATTATGTGGGGGTCCCCCCAAAATCCATACCAGGCCCTTCAGGTCTGGTATGGATATTAAGGGGAACCCTGCGCCAAATTAAAAAAATGGCGTAGTGGTCCCCCCAAAATCCATACCAGACCTTTATCCAAGCACGCAACCTGGCAGGCTGCAGGAAAAGAGGGGGGGACAAAAGAGTGCCCCTCCTGAACTATACCAGGCCACATGCTCTCAACATAGGGGGGTGCTTTGGCGTCACCCCCAAAGCACCTTGTCCTCATGTTGATGGGGACAATGGCCTCATCCCCACAACCCTTGCCCGGAAGTTGTGGGGGTCTGTGGGTGGGGGGCCTATTGGAATCTGGAAGCCCCCTTTAACAAGGGGACCCCCAGATCCCGCCCACCCATGTGAATTGGTATTTTACAAAATAAGTGTCAAAAATAGTAAAAATGACAGAAGACACTTTGGGACAAGTCTTTTATTAAAAAATAAATAAATAAAAATGTCCCACAATGTAAATACCGTATTTATCAGCGTATAACACGCACAGGGGTATAACACACACATTCATTTTAAGAGGGAAGTTTCAGGAAAAAATCTTACATTTTAAATAAGGAACTTTGAAGCAAAATAAGGGTCAGTGCCCATCTGCAGCCTCACCAGTGCCATCAATGCAGCCTGATCAATGCCCATCTGCAGCCTCACCATTGCCATCAATGCAGCAGCTTCATCAATGCCTTCAATGCAGCAACCTCACCATTGCCATCAGTGCTGCCTGATTGATGCCCATCTACAGCCTAGAGGGGACAGGGAGGGGGGTGGGATGAGCGCCGACAGATTACATACAGTGAGAATCTCCTATGAAAGACAGAACAGTGGTCCAATGGTGGCCCAGGAGATGGGACTTCCTATTACAGAGGCCGCCAAGTAAACAGGAGATTCTCACTGTATGTAATCTGATGGCGCTCGTCCCGCTCCCCTCCCTGTCCCCTCCGAGGCAGCTAAAATTGAAGTACTGGCATATAACACGCACACGCTATTTGCACCCGATTTTCATGGTGAAAAAGTGAGTGTTATACGCCAATAAATACAGTACATCTCATGCCGCCCGACAGAACGAAAAAAGAAAAAACCAGCTCCACCTCCACGGGGTTCCGCGGCTTTCAAATTTGCCATGAACACCACATAATGTTCGCTGTTCGGCGAACAGGTGAACACCTGATATTCGAGTCGTACTTACGTTCGACTTGAACATCAGGCTCATCCCTAATAATCAGAGAAATGTCATCCAAATGGCAGGTAGGTTAGGGATGCAGATCATGTCTGACTATCCGTGGAGTGATCTGCATCCCTAACCTACTCACTATTTGGATGACACTTCTCTGATTATATCAAGGCTTGTGATTTTTCTATTGCTGGTGAGTTTGAACCCCTAGGGGAGAGTGACCCACGTGGTGAAGATCTTGGTGTACGATGCACGCTTGTTTATTATCAGCTAGGATCACCATCTACTCTCTGAACTTTAACCACCTTATGCCATTCAAATGTTTCTCATATGTTTTAACATATGAATGCCGGTCAAGAAATGGATTGACAGGAGCGCTGCTGTAGTATTGGAGGGTGCATTTTTCAATGCTTCTGGACTAGATACTATTAGTTTATTATGTTTAAATGTTATTTTAGTGGCTGCTTTTTTATGTTAACGATCATTTTGATTAATTGTTGGTTATTTGCCTGTTTTAACTCTATAGTAACAGAGCGCTGAGTTGGTGTAAGTAGGTCCATAGATACATTCAGTTTATTACTAGGATTTATATAGCGCCAACAGTTTGTGCAGCAATTTACAACATGAGGGCAGACAGAACAATAACAATACAATTCAATACAGGAGGAATCAGAGGGCTCTGCTCATTAGAGCTTACAATCTAGGAGGGAGGGTCAAGTGATACAAAAAGGTAATAACTGTGGGGGATGAACAGATGGAGAAAATAAAAGTACAATTGTTAGGTGTGGGCAGGATAGGCTTCTCTATAGAGGAGGGTTTTCAGGGGTTGTCTAAAAGCAGAGTAAGAGATAATCAGACAGATTGGAGTAGGGAGTTCCATAGGATGGGAGAGGCTCTGGAAAAGTCCTGGAGATGAGCGCATGGGAGGTGGTGACGGGGGAGCTAGAGAGCAGGAGGTCTTGGGAGGAATGAAGAAAACAATTAGGTTGGTATTTTGAGAGTAGGTTAGGGATGTACCTGGGGGCAGAGTTGTGGATGGCTTTGTAAGTCGTTGTTAGTATTTAAAATTGAATTTGTTGGGTCAGCGGGAGTCAGTAGAGGGATTGACAGAGAGGAGTAGTAAACACAGAATGGTTGGTAGGTTAGATGAGCCTGGCAGCAGCATTCATAATGGACTGAAGGGGGGATAGCCTATGTAAAGGTAAGCCAGTGAGAAGGGATTTGCAGTAGTCGAGGCGAGAGATGACCAGGGAGGGAATTAGGAGCTTAGTGGTGTCATTGCTTAGAAAGGGACATATTGTGGAGATGTTGCTGAGGTTGAGACAGCAAACTTTTGTCAGTGATTGAACGTGGGGGCCGAAAGGATAGATCAGAGTCCAGGATTTCACCTAGAACTTTGGTATGGGGGATGGGTTGATAGTTGTGCCATCGATCTTGACAGAGAGATCAGGGGAAGGGGCACGTGGGAGAGGAAAAACGATGAGCTCGACTTTGGATAGCGTTTGAGGAAGTGGTGTGGCATTCAGGCTGATATGTCTGTTAGTAAATTAGTGATACATGATGGGACTGAGGGAGTGAGCTGAGGGGTAGAGAGATACAATTGGGTCTCGTTGGCATGGAGATGGTATTGGAAGCCATGGGAGGCTATAAGCTGACTCAGGGAGGAGGTGTAGATCAAGAATAGAAGTCCAAGAACAGAAACTTGGGGGACCCCAACAGAGAAAGGAAGAGGAGAGGAGGAAGTAGAATTGTAAGTAACACTAAGAGAACCAGCAAAGAGTACAGTCATGGAGACCAAAGGCATGGACATTTTTTTAGGAGAAGGGGGTGGTCAACCGTATCAGAGGCAGCAGAAAGGTCCAGGAGTAGGAGTACAGAATAGTGTCCATTGGTTTTGGCCGTTAGTAAATCATTTGTTAGTATTAGGAGGGCAGATTCTGTGGAGTGTTGAGGGCGAAATCCAGACTGAAGGGGATCAAGAAGGTTTTTCTCAGTGAGGTGGTCACTCAGTCGGTTGTAGACTAGACGTTCAAGGAGTTTGGATTAAAAGGGGAGTAAGGAGATGGGGCATAGGTTGTTAAGATTGGTGGGGTCCAGTGAGGGCTTTTTAAGAAGTGTGCATTTTAGAGAGTTGGGGAAGATGCCAGAATAGAGGGAGAGATTGAACATGTGAGTTAGAGAGTGTAGAATAGAGCCAGAGGGTGACCGTAGCATTTCCGAGGGAACAGGGTCCATGGGGCAGGTGGTTAGCTGGACGTTAGCAAGAGGTTTAGCAACCTTGTCGATAGATAGATAGATAGATAGATAGATAGATAGATAGATAGATAGATAGATAGATAGATAGATAGATAGATGTGAAGGAGGATCTCATATCCCACTACCTGTGTGTATAAAGCAGAGGTCCCCAAACCTTCCTATATGAGGGTCACATTGTATATTTTACTAATATTTCTGGGCCAAAAAAGTCAGTTTTATGAATGAATGAATACAATTTAGATGAATATGTTTTGCTTTAAACATGATCCACTATTTAGAATAAGTAAAACAAAGCCAAGAAATGATAAATAAACTTGAGCCCATCAGAGAACCTCCTTACATTGGGGTCCCAATCAGAGTCCTCAACAAAATCCACCCTTACATCAGAGTTTCCCCTCACATCAGAATCCCATTTATAGACCTATTTACATCAGATCCCCCTCCCCTACAAGGGGTCCCTATCACAGTCCTTTCTTACATTATGGTCCCCATCAGAGTACCCCATTATATCGGGGTCCCATCAGAGTCCCCCTTACATCATACTTGTCATTACATTATATTAGAATACCCATCAAAGTCTCCCCTTATACCAGAGTTACCCTTACATTCGAATACCCGTCAGATTCTTATCTTACACCAGAGTCCCCATAAATGCCCCCCTCACATCAGGCCCCCCCACCACTCTCACTTCCAACAGAGTCTCTCCTACGTCTGGGTCCCCATCAATGTCTGTAGTTACATCATAGTCTATCCCTACATTAGGGTCCCCACTGGAGTCCTTCTTTACATCAGGGTCCCATCAGAGTACCCCATTACATCTAGATCTCATCAAAGTCTCCTCTTTCATCAGAGTCCCTATAAGAGTCACCCCTTACATTAGAGTCCCCATAAGAGTCTTCCCTTACAGCATAGTCCCCATAAGAGTCACCCCTTACATCAGGGTCCCCATCAGAGTTTCTCTTAAAGTGGTTTTAAAGACAGAAGGTACATTCTATGCATTAAGACAAAAAACCTTCTTAACCAGCCCCCCTCATGCCCCCCTATACTTACCTGAGCCCCATCTCAATCCCATTTAAATCCCGCAATGTTTCACGAGAGCCTCGGCTCTCCGGGGACTCTCCCTCATTGGCTGAGACAGCATTGGCTCTCACTGCTGTCAATCAAAGTCAGTGAGCCAATGAGGAGACAGAGGGGGCAGGGCTGAGTCGTGGCTCAGTGTCTGAATGGACACACAGAACAGAGGCTCGGGTGCCCCCATAGCAAGCTGCTTGAGGTAGGGGCACTCCTCAGGAGGAAGGGACAGGGATCACCAGCAGGGGACCCGAGAAGAAGAGGATTGGGGCTGCTCTGTGCAAAACCATAACACAGAGCAGGTAAATATAATATGTTTGTTATTTTTAAACAAAAAACAAGACGTAATATTACTTTAAAGGAGAGTCTTCCCTTACATCCAGATCCCCGTCAGAGTCCCCTTTATCATCCTTTTTACATAAGAGTCCCATCAGAGTCTCCCCTACACCAGAGTCCCCATCAGAGTCTTGCCTATATTAAATTCCCCATTGACATCAGGGTCCCCAACAGAGTCCACCCTTACCTCACACACTTACAGGGTGGCTGAGAGCCTGAGAGCCCGAGAGTGCAGTTGTAGCAGGTCTATAGAGGAACAATGGTCCTCCTGTAAATAATGGGGCAAGCATTTGATTGGTTGTTAGGACACCAGCAGCCCTAGCAACCAATGATGGTATACTGACAGTGCAACCGGGGGAACCTCCACTGGGGACCAGGAAGGGTGAAGACTGTAGGAGTGTGAGGGACTGCTAACCCCTGGCTGCAGGCCAGATAAAATCTTGTAGGGGTCTGTAGTTTGGAGACCTCTGGTATAAAAGGAGGCCAGCTCTCTCCTGACATTCTGTGTATTTCAGCTTCCTTTTCCAGCGACATTCAGAGGATTTTGGGATTTTTGGGGAAAGTGGCAGAAGAGCTCCAGAAAATGAAAAGTAAGTTTATCTTAAATTATTTCCTCCAAAAATTCTCCAAGGATCCACGATACATCTACTGATGGCCGCACCTTCGTAAGTCCAGATAAAGATTAAAACCTCAATAATTTATTTTATAGTTATAATTGTATGTTTTACATCACAAAAGGGATCAGAAAACATTTCCAAAAATATTTCACCTCAAAATGATATGTTGAACCCTGTATCAGGGGGGTTGTGTGGGGTGATCCTCACCTTGCAACAATTACATCCCAATGTTGTAACTCCAGTGTAAAGGGAAGCTGAGCCTCAATTTAAAAAATTCAGGTAAAAACACACAAAAAAGCATTTTAAATATTTTGTTGCAGTGTTTTTCTTTTCCACAAACATTTTTTTATTTACTTGAAATGTGCCTTTGAACTTACTAGAAAAAAATGACTAGCCAATTCACTAGACAGCCCCCTAACTTCTTGCATGGTACAGGCAGAGGAAGAGGAACGAGGTTGACGTGTTTCACACGATTTACATGCTTTGTCTAAACCAAAATCGCGTGAAACGCGTCAACCTCGTTTCTCTACCTACACCCATCCAGTGGTATTATGATGCTTTAAAAAAATGATTGAACTAATTGAACTGATGCATTTGTGTGGGTGTGCAGCCTATCCAATTATTTTGGTCTACATGGTGCGCAGTCATGTTGGAACAGGAAGAGGCCATCCCCAAACTGTTCCCACAAAGTTGGGAGCATGAAATTGTCCAAAATGTCTTGGTATGCTGACGCCTTCAGAGTTCCCTTCACTGGAATTAAGGGGCCAAGCCCAACCTTTGAAAAACAACCCCCACATCATAATCCCCCCCACCCCCCACCCCCCACCACCAAATGATTTGTACCAGTGCACAAAGCAAGGTCCGTAAAGACATGAATGAGCGAGTTTTTGGGTGGAGGAACTTGACTGGCCGGCAATCATTTTGTGGAGAGGGGGAGTTATGACGTGGGGTTGTTTTTCAGGGGTTGGGCTTGGCCCCCCTTAGTTCCAGTGAAGGGAACTCTTAAGGCATCAGCATACCAAGACATTTTGGACAATTTCATGCTCCTAACTTTGTGGGAACAGTTTGAGGATGGCCCCTTCCTGTTCCAACATGACTGCGCACCAGTGCACAAATCAAGGTCCATAAAGACACTGATGAGAGAGTTTGGGGTGGAGAAACTTGACTGGCCTGCACAGAGTCCTGACCTCAACCCAAATGAACACTTCTGGGATGAATTAAAGCAGAGACTGCGAGCCAGGCCTTCTCATACAACATCAGTGCCTGACCTCACAAATGGTCAAACATTCCCATAGACACACTCCTAAACCTTGTGGACAGCCTTCCCAGAAAAGTTGAAGCTGTTATAGCTGCATAGGGTGGGCCAATTCAATATTGAACCCTACGGACTAAGACTGGGATGGCAATAAAGTTCATGTGTGTGTAAAGGCAGGTGTCCCGATACTTTTGAGAATTTAGAGAATGTTCAAATTGTATTGTAGAGATGTTATACTCCAAACACCCCTGATGAAGGAGATTTAATTTCTCAGAAACGTATCGGGTGAAAAAAGTCACACCGATTCATTTGCAACATCTAGGACAGTGATGGCGAACCTATGGCATGCGTGCCACAGCTGACACGCAGAGCTATCTCTGTGGGCACGCGAGAGGGTCCAGGTTCACGGCGGGGAGACGCAGGCGCAAGCAGCGGTGAGGAGCAGGAAATTATCTGCACGAGTGATGGGCGGCCCCGAAGCCTCCCCGCAGAAGGCTATAGGCCTGAGAGCATAGGAGGGAGAGAAGCAAGCAGTGGCGAGGTGCAGAAAACTGTCTGCATGAGTGAATAGGCGGCCCCGCAGCCGTCCCGCAGAAGTCTACTTGCCTAACAGCATGAGAGGGAGAGAAGAGCTTCACCGCTTACTTGACGGCCGAAGAGGGGCGCAGTGGGCGCAGCATCCATGGAGCCCTCCAGAGCCTGGACTCCTTAAACCTCCTCTTCAACAGTGAGGCCCGGAGAACAGGCTGACTGTGGGCCCGGAAGATGAGGACAGGTGGGAGGCTCAGGCTGGGAGGAAGCCGCTGGATGGAACAGAGCAGAGAGCTCTCCTGGATCAAGAACAGAGACAGGTACCAGGCACAATTATACACTGACAACCTGCAGACAAAGACCGGGGCAGGGAGGCAGAGCAGGGACTGCAGAATAGGAGAGAGCTAGAGGTCTCTCTCTCCTCTCAGCCCCCCTCCCTCTCTCTCAACCCACCTCTTTTTCAGTCCCCCTTCTCTGTGTCCCCCTCTCTCTGTCCCCTTCCCTCTCTCTCACACCCCTCCCTCTCTCTCAGCCCCTCTCTCTCAGCCCCCTTCTCTCTCTCAGCACCCCTCCCTCTCTCTCAGCCCCTCTCTCTCTCAGCCCCTCTCTCTCTCAGCCCCCCTCCCTCTCTTAGTCCCCTCCCTCTCTCTCAGCATCCCTCCCTCCCACTCAGCCTCCCTCTCTCTCTCAGCATCCATCCCTCTCTCATAGCCCCTCTCTCTCTCTCAGCCCCTCTCTCTCTCTCTCAGCCCCCCTCCCTCTCTTAGTCCCCTCCCTCTCTCTTAGCATCCCTCCCTCCCACTCAGCCTCCCTCTCTCTCTCAGCACCCCTCCCTCTCTCTCAGACCCTCTCTCTCTCTCAACCCCCTCCCTCTCAGCATCTCTCTCACACCCCTCTCTCTCTCTGTCCCCTTTCTCTCACACCCGCTCTCTCTCACCCCTCTCTCTCAGCCCCCTCCCTCTCTCTCAGCACCCCTCTCTCTGCCCCCCCTCTCTCTCAGCCCTCACCCTCTCTCTGTTCCCCCTTTCTCTGTTCCCCTCTCTCTCAGCATCTCTCACCCCCCTCTCTCTCACACACCCCCTTACTTTCTCACCCCCTCTCTCTCTCTCTCTCACCCCCCTCTCTCTCTCTCACCCCCCCTTTATCCCTCTCACCCCCCCTCTATCCCTCTCACTCCCCCTCTCTCTCTCTCTCTCTCACACCCCCTCTCTCTCTCACACACACACCCCCCTCTCTCTCTCACACCCCCCCTCTCTCTCACACACACCCCCTCTCTCTCTCACACACACAACCCCTCTCTTTTGCTCAGCCCCCCTCTCTCATGAATTGCCGTGTTGGCACTTTGCAACACAAAACCAACTTATTTATTTCAGTTTGGGCACTCAGGCTCAAAAAGGTTCACCATCACTGATCTAGGACATTTCCAAAGTAATATTGTTTACTTATATGTTTTTAGATCTTTGTATGATGTTGTACTAATAAAAGTATTACGTCGCTTTAAATATATGTGTTGTGATGATAAGTGCCCTTTAAAACCCCATTAAGGGAAATTTACAATTTTTTTCAGTGATAAAGGAATGTTGGCATGTAGTAGAGTACCCCCATTGCCCCCACAAAATTTATGTCTGCATGATGTGCCTGATTTCCTTTTATTATAATTTTACCGTCTTGGCTAAACTGTACGACTATTACCATAACAATCCAGCGTCACCCACCTAATCCTCTTTCTTGCTCCCTCAGGCTCCTCCAATCCATTATGCAGTGAGAGATGGAATCACTATGGACTCAGCTGTTACTACTTGTCTTCAGACACAAAACCATGGAATGCCTCCAAGAAAGACTGCGAGAACAAGAAGTCCCACCTGGTGGTCATTAACAGCGAGGAAGAGATGGTATGCACAGATATACACTTCCTATTGTATTAGTCCCACTGTCTGATCACATCACTGCCAGCAGTATTTGATTATTAGGGATGAGCCGAACACCCCCCGGTTCGGTTCGCACCAGAACCCGCGAACGGACCGAAAGTTCGCACGAACGTTAGAACCCCATTGACGTCTATGGGACTCGAACGTTCGAAATCAAAAGTGCTCATTTTAAAGGCTAATTTGCATGGTATTGTCCTAAAAAGGGTTTGGGGACCCGGGTCCTACCCCAGGGGACATGTATTAATGCAAAAAAAACTTTTAAAAACGGCCGTTTTTTCGGGAGCAGTGATTTTAATGATGCTTAAAGTAAAAAAAAAAAAAGTGAAATATTCCTTTAAATATCGTACCTGGGGGGTGTCTATAGTATGCCTGTAAAGTGACGCGTGTTTCCCATGTTTAGAACAGTCCCTGCACCAAATGTCATTTTTAAAGGAAAAAATCTCATTTAAAACTGCTTGCGGGTTTAATGTCATGTCGGGTCATGGCAATATGGATGAAAATCAGTGAGACAAACGGCATGGGTACCCCCCAGTCCATTACCAGGCCCTTTGGGTCTTGTATGGATATTAAGGGGAACCCCGCACCCAAATTAAAATAAGGAAAGGTGTGGGGCCACCAGGCCCTATATACTCTGAACAGCAGTATACAGGCGGTGCAAACAAGACAGGGACTGTAGGTTTGTTGTTAAGTAGAATCTGTTTGTAATTTTGAACATTTTTAACGTGTTTAGCTCCAGCCAAAAAATCTTTTCTAAGCTTTTTGGAAAACATAGGGAAGGGTTATCACCCCTGTGACATTTGTTTTGCTGTCTTTCCTCCTCTTCAGAAGATTTCACCTCACTTTTTTGTCCCAATGAAAAATGTTTTTTGAAAATTTGGGTTTTTTTGTGGAACAAGGATTGGAAAGCATCAGTGGAAAGGAGAAATTGTTTTCCCATATTAACTCTTACAGGAGAGAATTTCCCTTCCTAGGGGTAGATTTCATCTCACTTCCTGTTGTCTCCTTCCGTTTGCAAGTAGGAGTCGTTTGTAAGTTAGATGTTTGAAAGTAGGGTCCTGCCCTATATACTCAGCAGAAATTTGGGCCTTAGGTGTTGCTGTGGCCACAACACTGTAAGCCCTCACAGGGCCCTGCTGTGAAATATTAGATCAAGAATTGTAATTACATGCCCCTGTTGAACAGGAGCTGAAAAATTAGGCCTTAGGCACTGGTGCTGGTGCCACAACACTGCAACCCCTCACAGACACTCTAGTTGGAACGCAGGAACGAGCCCTGCTGCAAAGTATTGCTTCAAAAATTGTAATTACACGCCCCTGTTAGACAGGGGCAGAAAAATTGGGCCTTAGGCACTGGTGCTGGTGCCACAACACTGCAACCCCTCACAGACACTCTAGTTGGAACGCAGGAACGAGCCCTGCTGCAAAGTATTGCATCAAAAATTGTAATTACACGCCCCTGTTAGACAGGGGCAGAAAAATTGGGCCTTAGGCACTGGTGCTGGTGCCACAACACTGCAACCCCTCACAGACACTCTAGTTGGAACGCAGGAACGAGCCCTGCTGCAAAGTATTGCATCAAAAATTGTAATTACATGCCCCTGTTAGACGGGGCAGAAAAATTGGGCCTTAGGCACTGGTGCTGGTGCCACAACACTGCAACCCCTCACAGACACTCTAGTTGGAATGCAGGAACGAGCCCTGCTGCAAAGTATTACATCAAAAATTGTAATTACACGCCCCTGTTAAACAGGGGCTGAAAAATTGTGCCTTAGGCACTGGTGGTGGCGCCCAGAACCAAAAATGTTCTTACAAGCTATCAGCGTGATGATTGAGGAGGAAGAGGATAATTACTCAGGGATAGTCACTCAGCATCAGCATAGGCAGTCTTTGAAGGGATCTGAGATTTCAAAAAAAATTATTCGGTTACATCAGCATCAGGTGCTTGGTAGCTGGTGGTGATCCAAGACTCATTCATTTTTATGAAGGTCAGCCGATTGACCGAGTCGGTGGACAGACGCACCCTGTGATCGGTTACCACGCCTCCAGCAGCACTGAATGTGCGTTCCGAAAGAACGCTGGATGCAGGACAGGCCAGTAGCTCAATTGCATACTGTGCAAGCTCTGGCCAGTGATCCATCCTCAAGACCCAGTAACCCAGAGGATTTTCGGTGGGAAAGGTGTCCAAGTCTGATCTTGCCCCTAGGTATTCCTGCACCATGTAAAACAGACGCTGGCGATGGTTGCTGGAACCGATCATACCTTGGGGCTGCGGACCAAAAAATTGTCTGAACGCATCGGTCAGACGGCCACCTTCTCCACCGCTCCTTCTTTGACTGACCGAAGCCTCAGCAACACGTTGTCCAGAAACAGGAGTTTGTAACCTCCCAGTCTCTGGGAACGCGTTGCACAGACCTTTCTGCAAGGCCTCCCGAAGATGTTTCATCCTCTGCTCCCTCTGCGATGGCAAGATAAGGTCCGCAACCTTACCCTTGTAACGTGGATCAAGGAGGGTTGCCAGCCAGTATTGGTCCTTCTCCTTGATACCACGAATACGAGGATCCTTACGCAGGCTTTGCAGGATCAGGGAGGCCATGCAGCGTAGGTTTGCTGAGGCATTCGGTCCGGAGTCCTCTGGGTCACTAAGAACGACATGGTCCGCAGCCACCTCCTCCCAGCCACGTACAAGTCCATGTGTTTCTTGGGACTGATCCCTTAAAGACTGCTGCTGATGCTGAGTGCCAGGCTCCACCTCCATACTGACACAATCTTCCTCCTCCTCCTCCTCCTCTTCCTCCTCGTCCTCTTCCTGTGTGATCGGCGGGCACGCAGGAACACTGTCTGGATAAAGGGGGCCTTGAGAGCTAAGGAAGTCCTCCTCTTCCTGCCTCTGTTCTGCCTCAAGTGCCCTGTCCATTATTCCACGCAGCGTGTGCTCCAACAGGTGGACAAGGGGGACAGTGTCACTGATGCATGCACTGTCACTGCTCACCATCCTCGTGGCCTCCTCGAATGGTGACAGGACAGTGCATGCATCCCTGATCATGGCCCACTGGCGTGGGGAAAAAAAACCAAGCTCCCCTGACCCTGTCCTGGTGCCATAGTCGCACAGGTACTCATTGATGGCCCTCTGCTGCGTGTGCAGCCGCTGCAGCATGGCCAACGTTGAGTTCCACCTGGTGGGCATGTCACAGATTAGGTGGTTCTTGGGCAGGTTAAACTCCTTTTGGAGGTCCGTCAGCCGAGCACTGGCATTATATGACCGGCGGAAATGCACACAGACTTTCCTGGCCTGCCTCAGGACATCCTGTAAGCCCGGGTACCTGCCCAAGAACCGCTGCACCACCAAGTTAAGGACGTGAGCCAAACAGGGCACATGGGTCATTTGTCCCTGTCGGAGGGCAGAGAGGAGGTTGGTGCCATTGTCGCAAACCACCATTCCTGCCTTAAGTTGGCGTGGCGTCAACCACCTCTGAACCTGCCCCTGCAGAGCTGACAGAACCTCTGCCCCAGTGTGGCTCCTGTCCCCCAAGCACACCAGCTCAAGCACCGCATGGCATCTTTTGGCCTGCGTACTTGCGTAGCCCCTTGAACGCCTACGGAGCACCGCTGGTTCCAAGGAAGAGGCCATGGAGGAAGAAGAAGAGGAAGGGGTGGAGGAGAGAGGTGTGTCACAATCAGCATTTTGGAGGCGTGGTGGCGGAACAACCTCCAACACTACTGCACCTTGTCCTGCATCCTTCCCAGCTGCCAGCAGAGTCACCCAATGCGCCGTGAAACTTAGGTAACGTCCCTATCCATGCCTGCTGGACCATGAGTCAGCGGTAATATGCACCTTACCGCTGACCGCCCTGTCCAGCGAGGCATGGACATTGCCTTCCACATGCCGGTAGAGAGCCGGAATCGCCTTCCGTGAGAAAAAGTGGCGTTTGGGTACCTGCCACTGAGGAACCGCACATTCCACAAACTCACAGAAGGGGGCAGAGTCTACCAACTGAAAAGGCAGCAGTTGAAGTGCTAGCAATTTTGCCAAGCTAGCATTCAACCGCTGGGCATGTGGATGGCTGGGAGCAAACTTCTTTCGGCGGTGCAGCAGCTGGGGCAGGGAAATTTGCCTGGTACAATCTGACGTCGGTGTACCAAAAGCAGATTGCCCACAAGTACTTGGCTGTGACACACCTAATTCTACACCTTCATTCCTCTCACTGCAGGTCTCAGAGAGGACTGAAGGTCTAGTGGGGTTGGAAATCTCAGCTGATGAGGAGCAAGGAGAGATCCTCTTTGTTCTTTGGTGTGGGTCTTTTAGATACGCTTGCCAACGAACTGCATGGCAGGTCAACATATGTCTGGTCAAGCATGTGGTACCCAAGCGGGAGATGTTTTGGCCACGCGAGATACGCTTGAGACATATGTTGCAAATAGCAGCGGTGCGATCTGATGCACTCGTCTCAAAAAAGGCCCACACCAAAGAACTTTTTGAATAACGCGCAGAGACTGCAGCGCCCTGCACATGTGGAGCTTTGGGGTGTGATGCAGTCAATGTGCTGCCCTTAGGCTGGCCCCTGGAGGGCATCCTGCCTCGTTGGTGATGTGCCGCTGCCTCCTCCTCCTCCTCCTCCTCCTCTCTCCTATCAGGCACCCACGTTGAGTCAGTGACCTCATCATCCCCTCCCTCCTCATCACTGGAGCAAACCTGGCAGTATGCTGCAGCAGGGGGAGCATGACTGCCAGATTGCTGTCCTTCTTGGGCACCCCCTCTGTCCGTGCTCATGTTACTGCCTTCATCGAGCTCAGTATCGTCATCAGAGCCTTCCAAACGCTGGGCATCCTCCTGGAGCATGTACCCAACACAATACACTGTAAGTGCAGCTAACTGACTGACTGTTCTGCCTAATCTATCTAACTCAAATCAAATGACACTGTCTCTCTCTCTCTCTATCTCTCAGCACACCGGAACACACACTACACAGGGCCGCCGTGCAGGCGGCCTTATATAGTGTGGGGTGTGTACTAAATCCCCTGAGCCATAATTGGCCAAAGCCACCCTGGCTTTGGCCAATTACAGCTCTCTCTACTGACGGCGCTGTGATTGGCCAAGCATGCGGGTCATAGTGCATGCTTGGCCAATCATCAGCCAGCAATGCACTGCGATGCCGCAGTGAATTATGGGCCGTGACGCGCCACACGAATTTAGCGCGAACGGCCCATATCGTTCGCAATTCGGCGAACGGGCGAACAGCCGATGTTCGAGTCGAACATGGGTTCGACTCGAACACGAAGCTCATCCCTATTGATTATTATGCTCCCAGCCTCACCCTGGGAAGAGATTGTCCAGTTTGCAGGACAACAATCTAAGTACTGGTAGACTGAGAGAGATTATGACTGAGTCTTGTCAAATGAATAGTTAACCCTTTGTACACACACACGGTAGCCAACACTACATGTTTTAAGAGAAATCTGCACCCTTTATAGAATCTCTTGGTGAAATTCTGACATTTAAAAAAATGTGTGTCACTTGCTGCCTCATCCGGACAGGAATGTAACAGAGCTTACACTGCTGAAGCTTCTTCACAGAGACAAAGTTCTTTGATTTATAAATAGAGCGTTCAGCTTCATGATTATCAAACATTGAAAAAAAAAGGTGCAGGAATTATATACAGACAAAAATGAACTTTAATGGCATCCCAGTCTCAATTGGGTTTAATATTGAGTTGTCCCACCCTTTGCAGCTATAACAGCTTCAACTCTTCTGGGAAGACTGTACACAAGGATTAGCAGTGTGTCTATGGGAATGTTTGACCATTCTTCTAGGGCATTTGTGAGGTCAGGCACTGATGTTGGACAAGAAGGTCTGTTTTGCAGTCTCCACTCTAATTCATCCCAAAGATGTTCTATTGGATTGAGGTCAGGACTCTGTGTAGGCCAGTCAAGTTCCTCCCCTCCAAACTCGCTCACCCATGTCTTTATGGACCTTGCTTTGTGCACTGGTGTGCAGTCATGTTAGAACAGGAAGAGGCCATCCCCAAACTGTTCCCACAAAGTTGGGAGCATGGAATTGTCCAAAATGTCTTGGTATGCTGACTCCTTAAGAGTTCCCTTCACTGGAACCCCTGAAAAACACCATAATCCCCCCTCCACCAAATGATTTGGACCAGTGCACAAAACAAAGTCCATAAAGACATTGGAGATTGGAGCCGGGTGCATTGATTAGGGGGGGGGGGCACCCCTAATGGAGCAGCCGCCACTGCAATCCATTCCTCCTCATCTCTTATAGTGTTACAATGAAGACTTGATGGAGCTTCTAGTTCCTTCCCGGTAAATTAAAAAATGTAATGTGACAATCCGCGCTACCCCAGAAGGTGCAGAAATGAAAAACAATATATAAAAATATGAATTAAAGTGGTGTTCCGACCGAAATTATACTTTTTACATAAAAATACCCCTATAATACACAAGCTTAATGTATTCTAGTAAAGTTAGTCTGTAAACTAAGGTCTGTTTTGTTAGTTTATAGCAGGAGTTTGTTATTTTATAAACTTACAGCAGGCCGTGGCCATCTTAAGTGTGGGCATCTGAAGCCAGACTGTATTTCTTCCTGGATCTCGCACAAGCAGTGTAATAGGTTTCAGGTCAGGTTTCCATAGCAACGGCAGTGTCAGAGGAAGTTGTCGCCCCTTCCCAGAAGGCATTGCAAACAGGAAATGATGCGATGGGCTGCAGCCAGGGAGGAGGACGTGAAAAATGAATACAGCAGATATACAGTAAGTGCTGAGTTTAGAGTGCACAGTTTAGTGAGGGATGCTGAAGAGTTGTAAAAGTGGGTGGAACTCCACTTTAAGTATTTAAAATATATATATATATATATATATATATATATATATATATATATATATATATGCAATGGTGCTGCAATCTAAAAGAAAACTGGAATATTCAATTTTGTAAATATAAATAAAGTAAGTAATAGATACGCAACCAAAAAAGGGGACAGGGGTGATGTGTACAAAAGACATAAAAAAAGACAAAAAAGGGGTGAAATATGCGTTTTTTGTTCTTTTGACTTACCCATTGGAAGCCCCTATCTCTACTTACTGAACGCGGGTCCTACGGAACATATTTGAGTCTGGTTATACTGGCTGAGAGGATCAGGATAAATGTTTGAAGTTGCCGCCCGTGACTGACTGTTCTCTCCTGTCTGTGTCTATTAGACCTCCGTAATAGGGGTCCTACAGTCCTGGTAAGAGGCCACCCGGCCTCCTTTTTTCATTCTTTGACCATCCTGTGGGACCATTTGCAGAAAAGGATGTATTGGGGCTCTTCACCAGAATAATCTATTTCCATATGAACTGTATTGAATGCACCCTGGACTTTTCTTTGTGTTTTTGCTAGCACTGAGGTTCCCTTTTTTCCTTTTTTGATCCAGCACAGGTTTATTTATATGTATGCAGATAGAATTTGTTTGAGATTCACCTGGACATTCACAAAATATTTTTATAACATATTTTTATATTTTTATTTGCTCTAATTTGATCATCAAGGTGCACATATTTCACCCCTTTTTTGTCTTTTTTTGTGTCTTTTGTACACATCACCCCTGTCCCCTTTTTTGGTTGCGCATCTATTACTTACTTTATTTTTATTTCGGTGTATTAAAAAGTAGAAAGAAAACGTTTTGGCTGCAGTTTCTAGCCAGGCCACTGGCATGTTTAGGAGGTCAGCAAGGAAAACCTACATTCTTCTCTAATTATAGGTTTCCTTTAGGGAAAGAAATAACAACTTTCTTATGGATATCCTTCTGGCTTCATGGTTCAAGTATTACCAATACACCCGAGTAATTAAAAAAAAAAAAAACCCTCTTTATTTCTTCATTCTATCAATGGGAAATGATCTCTGAATGGAGGATGGGTGGATGATCGTTAGGTCTGCCCCCTCCATTCATAGTTGGTGTTCCATTCATAGAAGCTGTAGTATAGTCCTTTATTTAAAAAGTCCTTTATTAAAAAATAAAAAAATAAAAATGTTCCGCGGTGTACATTCACGCCGCCTGACGGACCGAAAAAGAATTTAAAAAAAGCTACAACCGACCTGCCTCCATGGGGGGCTCCCGCCAACTGATGCGTCTTGCGTCTTCACTGTGACAGCTCTTATATAACTGGGGGCGGGGCCACCCGATGACGTAACCAGGTGATCCAGCCCCCTCTGATGCCACAGGGGCTTCCCGTTGGGGTCAGAGGGGGCGGGTCACCCGTTTATGTCACCGGGTGGCCCCGCCCCCTCTGACGCCACGGGGCTTCCCCGTGGCGTCAGAGGGGGGTGGGGCCACCCGGTGACGTCACCGGATGGCCCCACCCCCATTTATATAAGAGCTGTCACGGCGAAGATGCAAGACGCGTCAGTTGGCGGGAGTGCCCCATGGAGGCGGATCGGTTGCGGCTTTTTTTTTTTTTTTAACTTACACTGCGGATCAACTAATAAAAAAAGTTTTGATGTAAACTTCTGATGCAGCGCCTTGATATCTGCAATATCAGAAAAAGGATGTTTTTATTTTCCCAGCGGAGAAATATAAAGCCAGATGGCCTCTTACCGTACAACATAGGCGTGCGCAAGGGGTGTGCCTGGGCACACCCTAATCCTGGGGCTGGCAGCCTGTCAGTCGTGATCTACCTGTTGATCGCGGAAAGGTGAAAGGTAAACCGCGATCCTTCCTCGCCGTCCCCCAGAACCTGGAAAGCAGGGGTGGGATTGGTACCAATATATGCCACCCTCTCCACTCCCCCTGCCCCTCTTCTTTCTGCTGCCCTGGTCCTCTTTTTGCTCCCCTTCCCCCCATTGTTTCAGGATTAAGAGTGGGGAAGAGGCCGGTAAATATGTCACGCACACATTTGTGTTTGAGCTTTAAGGTGCACACCCTAATGCAATAGGCTGCGCACACCTATGCCAGACAAGGTTATAAGGGTCAGACATGCCTGATATACACAGTGATCGCCTGTAGTATTCCACTCGGTCCGCTCCAAACATCAGCCACTCTCCTCCGCCACAGACAGAAAGGATGATTAAAAAATTCCAAAGCTTCCAATCGTTTGGTCTTGTATTTCTCCAGTGTATGTAAAAGGTTTAGAAAAGAGGAAACTTCATAGTGCAGTAGAAGTGGTTGCTTTATTCCAAGTCTTGCACAAAAACAGCAAAGAAATCGATACAGACACAGCCGCGAGCTTTCAGACTACCAGCTGATGCGTGGTGACGTCACGAAAAGTCTCTCCAACCAAGCCGCGTCATACACAGAATGATCAGATCAAGTACAGATGCGGAGGCAGGAGAATGGTCAAAGAACAAACCGGGGTTGAATCAGGTGGATATCAGGAATAGTCAGGAACAAACTTGGTCAGTATTTCAAGAGCAGATGCAAATAACAGGGAACAGAACAAATCACAGAACGCTGTAGATGAGACGGCACCGATCCTGGGTGCTGATCCAGCTTAAATAGCCCATTTGGTGCCCTTATCTGTCCCGAGATGCACCGCGCACATGTGTGCACGCATGCGCAGATTTGTTAGCATTCCGGACATGCGCATATACGTTCGCATGTTAGCACACACTAAGGAGCCTCTTCTTCCAGATATTCGGGGAACAGGGATTTGTCTGCTGCTATTATTCTGTCTTCTGACAGAGCCTTCCTGACAGCACCCAAACCGAGCCACAGCTCCTCATTGGCTGGCTGACTGACTTTCATTGACAGCAGCGGGAGCCAATGGCGCCGCACTGCTGTCTCAGCCAAAGAGGAGGGGAGTCCTGGGCAGCCGAGACACTCCTGCAACATCGCTGGCTGAAGAGGGACCTCAGGTAAATATAAGGGGGGGATGCTGCACACAGAAGGTTTTATCTTAATACATAGAATACCATCATTAAAATCAAGTCAACAGGATAAACTGGTCACATCAAACAGGTAGCAATTGTAAAACACCAAACACTGTACAAAGAAGCATATCAAGCATATCAAAGAAGCATATCAACCGACGCGTTTCACAACAAATTGCTTCCTCAGAGTTCACGCTTGATAATGACCAGCTGAGATGTATGAAAAACACTCAACACCAGAATATGAATGCAATCTACTCACTGGGGGGAGAACCTCTGGGGGAAATCTAGGATGGAAAAGGACCTGGGGATCCTAGTAGATGTAGGGTCAGCAATGGTATGCAATGCCAATACTACAAGCAAAGCAAACAGAATATTGGCATGCATTAAAAAGGGATCAACTCCAGAGCCAAAACGATAATTATCCCGCTCCCACCATATCTTTGTCTCCGGGGGAAGATTACATTTGTGTTGGGGTGTGAAGTGTTCTCACCATTTTAGTGGATTTCCTCCCAGTTCCCCAGTTTCCTACCCAAACCCTAAAATATACTGGTAGCCCAACTGTCATGTGAACTAATCAGCCATTGTGTGTATACTAATTCATCTTCTAACAACTTCTATATTTTGTCTTTTTAAGAATTTTCTGCGTGGGATTGCAAATAAACAGTTCTTTTGGATCGGTCTAACAGATGCGGATGGAACCTGGAGATGGGTGGATGGAACGTCTTATGACATAACTCCAAAGTAAGACACTGAAACCTCAAATATCAGAATCCTTCTCACATATCTCTAAGATCTGGCACAATGATCTGAAATGGTGGCACACTGATGGATCCTTGAGCACATTGTTAAGACTTTAATTCACTTCACCCAGTGCTGTACAATACTTTGTCACCCAGAAAACAATATTGTACTGTGACATGGAGTGATTAGACTCAGTGGTAGATGCGTTTTTTTAGTGAAGTCCATGCCAGTTTTAAGAGCCTGGTAGCCCACTTTTATGAAAACAGATTAACGTAAAGTCCAAAAACTTTCCCAGCACACAGTATAAACAGGGGAAAAAAAATATCAAGCCACTTGGCTCTTTCTTCAGCAGTACTTCTGCTCTTAGTAATGTGTCCCTCAGACCAACGTCTCTTCAATGCACATATCTTCAAGCCCATCAATACACACAGCTCCTCATTAAGACACACAGCTCCTCATTAAGACACACAGCTCCTCATTATTGCACACGGCTCCTCTTTAATGCACCCAGTGATACTGGCTCACACCTGTCTCCTAAGGTGAAGCCCTGTCTCCAAAATGGGAGCACACCTCCCTCCTGGCTGGAGCCCTGAAATTTTCTCAGTCCTTCACACACACCCTGCTGGTCTTCAACAAAACCCGGACACTGGGTTGGGGATTTCTTCTCTCCCAAGGCACTTTGAAAACTCCAGACGTTCAGGAATAGCAAAATCCCAGGAAAGCTGTAAAAATCTTTTCTCAACTCTAAATCCATACTCCGGAATCCCGCACTCTGCACATGTGCGAACCCTGTGTGGTTTTTCATCCATTTTTCCAGTGGCAGGACATGTTTATTAATAATCTATGAGTCAGTCTTTATGAGCAAGCCCTTTTGAGCAGAACATACCAGTGGGGGGCTGGGTAGAGGGACTGACTCTGTAATAAAAGATTCCAGTGGGGTGTTGCCTCTTCTCCTGATCTATGTACTTGATTTTCACCCTCTTGCCTCTTTGTGTGAGTGAAAGGTGAGTATCCTAACACCTGTAGATCCAATTGGAAATGCTTTCATATCCTTAAAGTGATACTAAAGTCTCAGTTTTTTTTTTCTTTAAAAATAACAAACATGTTATACTTACCTGCCCTGTGTAATGGTTTTGCACAGAGCAGCTTGGATTCTCCTCTTCGACGTTCCTGGCCCCTCCCTCCTGTCGAGTGCCCCCACAAGGGGGCAGACACGGAGGCACGGTTTTCTCTCTCCTCATTGGCTGACTGACTTCGAATTACAGCAGCAGGAGCCAATGGCGTCGCACTTCTGTCTCAGCCAATGAGTCGGGAGAGTCCAGGCAGCCAAAACACTACTGCAACATTGCTGGTTCGAGATGGGGCTCAGGTAAGTATTAGGGGGGCTGCTGCAGACAGAAGGCTTTTTATCTTAATTAGGGATGGGGGGAACACCCCCCGCTTCAGTTTTTTTCTCCCTCCTGAGCCATGATAGGCCACATGACCTTAACTTGGAGGGATGCCATGCCAGGGAGGACCCCCTGGCAAAGCATCTTATGCTCATGTTGATGAAGATAAGGGCCTGTTCCCCAAGATCATTGCCAATGGTTGTGGGGGTCGGTGGGGAGAGCTCATCAGAATTTGGAAGCCCCTGTTAAAAACATGGGGGACTACACATACCGCCTCCCCTCATGTTAATGAGTAGGAGGTGCATATTAACTTTGTAATCCATAAATAAAAACTAAAAATACCCCAAAAAAAAAGTCCCTCCTTGTAAATCCATCATCAATTAGGATGCCCTACGCCTCCCGGCTTGTCAGAATTAAAAACTGGGTTGACCTGATGTACATGGCTATTCCCAATGGTACTGCTCGCTGAATGACAGCAACCTGAGCTGTCATCAGCCATATAACAGAAGGGGAGGGGAAAGTAGTGACATCATTGACCAAATATGGCCAGTGGATCGTTGCTGTTATCACTGTCCCTTTGCTAACGTAACTGTAGATTCCTACCCATGTGAGTAATGTGCCAGAGATGGTTTCTAGGGATGCAGCGGGCACCAGCACTTGCTGCTTCTTTAGGAACCACTGACAGTAGGAAGCTGTGCTATATAGAAGCGGTAGAAACCTACCACTTCTATGGGGGATGCACAGCTCCCAGCGCACAGGGGGCCAAACGTTTGGCCATTCTTCCAAACACCCTAACAGCCTAGGTTTAAGCCAAACCATTGGCTCATCCCTACTCCTCACATAGACAATGTAGGAAAGAGATGAGGGAAAGAACTCCTCACATAGACCAATAGGTAAAGGAGTGAAGGGGAAGAACTTCTCACATGAAGGACCTGGAGGAGAAAACTCTTCACATATTCAATCAGGGAAAGAGGTGGGAGGAAGAACACATCACATAGCTAGGGGCTATATATGTATGGGGTTGGCCATCACTGATCTAACCTTAGTAGATTGTACCATTAAATTGGTTTGTGTTGTCAGTACTCTTGCAGCCGATCACAGTTGTTGGGCTCACACCTTTTAAATCTTATTTTATAGCATTTCTGAGGTCCCAGTTCTGCTCAGTTCATGTATTGGTCTAAACCCCTATTGTCACTTCTGTCCTTCAGGTTCTGGGGGAACACTCAGCCCGATGATTGGAAGGGTCATAATTTCAAAGGAGGGGAAAAAGGGGAAGATTGTGCTATGGTAAGGGATGGAATTGAATGGAATGATCTTCACTGTTCTGAAACAATAAAGTACATCTGTGAGAAGAAGATCACCTTCTGATATGGACGGAAGGACACCAGAGGACACCTGATATCTACTGTACCTTTGCTGCTCCTCCATCATACTACGGCCATATAAAATCTACTACTGTATAAAATAATGCTGCAGGATATGCTGGAACTTGTTGTTCTTCTAGAATTGGAGGATCTCAGAGTGTCCAATCTGCAGTTTTCAAGTTGAACTCCAACCTTTTCTTTAGTCTTGCACAGTTGTATAGGGTCCTGTATTTCACCACATGCTGTGAGCTTCTCAAAATGTGCATTAGAAGCTACAAAGAGTCAGATAGAGCCCCGCCTAATTTCTTGGCTGGAGGAGGCCCAGTGTCACCTAGGTCTCTCCTCCCCAGCCTGACTGTCCCTGACCCGCCACAAGCCATTCATTGAATTTCAGTTCTTTCAAACATGGATTCTCAGCATCACATGTGGGTGTTATCTAGGGTGATCTGCATGCAAACGAGTGAGACACCCTCCTTCTTGAGACATACCATTTCACATGTTATCAACATGGGGGGGGGTTACCTTGCCAGAGGGGACAAGGCCTTTAACCACTTCGATACCGGGCACTTTCACCCCCTTTCTGCTCAGGCCAATTTTCATTTTTCAGCGCTGTCACACTTTGAATGACAATTGCACAGTCATGCAACACTGTACACATAAGAAATTTTTATCTTTTTTTTTCACATAAATAAAGCTTTCTTTTGGGGGTATTTTATCCCCACTGGGTTTTCTACTTTTTGCTAAATAAACAAAAAAAATGGAAAATTTTGGAAAATAATGTCTTTTTCTTCATTGATGTTATAAAACTTTGCAAATAAATAATCATTCTTCGTAAATTTAGGCCAAAGTATATTCTGCTCCATTTCTTTGGTGAAAATAACCCAAATCGGTGTATATTATTTAGTCCATAGGAAAGTTATAGAGTCCACAAACTATGGCATATATATCTGAAAATTGATCAATCCTTATGTACTGACGGCCGATCTCATTTCTTGAGGCCCGAAAACATCAGGACAGTACAAATACCCCCCAAATGACCCCTTTTTGAAAAGTAGAAAGTCCAAGGTATTTAGTAAAAGGCATGACAAGTTTTTTGAAGTTGTAATTTATCACAATTTTTTGGAAAATTAAAAAAAATGAAAAAAAAAAAATATTCACAATTTTTTGTTTTTTACATACTGTCACCAGTATAATAGTACATCATATAATGGGTGTGGTGGTGATCCGGGACACTGACTGGTGAAAGTATGTAAAAAAAAAAAAAATATATATACATTTATTTTTCAATTTTTAAAAATATTTTATTTCTTTTTCATTACATTTTTTTTCTTTTTTTAAGATTTTTTTTTTGCATACTGTGACCAGAACAACCCAGTGTTACCATAGTAACATTATACTACTCTGGGAGGTGATCGTGATTTTTTTTTTTTTTTTTACACACTATGATGGCTTATAACAGTGAATGTCACTGTTATAAACAACCATTTTTTGTGAATGAAATCTATTTATTCAGTGTTTATTATTGTGAACCGCAGTAAATGTAGGCAGGTGCAGCAGTCTATTTTCTCCTCTGCAGGTGGCGCTCGTCCGCAGTGGCATTGCAGCTAGAGAGGAAGTCAAGAGGGACATGGTTCCTCTATGGTTTCCTGGGGCACTGGGGAAGCTACCCGATTGGATGCTGCTGCCCCATGTGACTCCAGCAGCCATCATGGGTCAGGCAAAGCCTATTTTAGGCCCTGGCTCCCAGGTTTGGCGTGCATTTGAGAGTGGATAGTGTTGGGACAGGTTATGGACAGTACTAGCAGCAGGGAAAAGTTCCAGGTGAAGAGGGAAAGTGTAGGGCTCGCAACTTCTCTGGACATCTTCCCACTTGGGCAGGAGACTCTGCCCCTCCTAACAGGTGCTGTCAGTTCGGCTGTAACCTGCTCTGTACACGCTGTTGGGACCCGTGACTGTTCCTGGATGGGCTGTCTTTCCACCAGGTTTATTGTGAACTGTCTCTGCATTGTCTCAATACAAATTCTTTTCATCGCACTTAAGAATGTGTGTGTTATTACCGAGGCACCACGCTGCACCCCATCTACATACAGATAAAGATAACAAATATAGTAATATTGAAAAATGTAACAAGAATACTTAGTTATAGATGGTTTTTCACCACTGAGTCCCCCGTCTTTATGGCATAGCACAATGATCAAACTAGACACTTGCTCACCCTAGTACGAGGCTCACTGGGATTGATTTACTAAAACTGATGTGCAAAATCTGATGTATCTCTGCTTCTATGTTTTATTGTCAAAGCTTAATTGAACAAGCTGAAGTTAGAAGCTGATTGGCTACCATGCACAGCTGCACCAGATTTAAAGAGGCATTTATGTAACATCTTTCCAAACTCTGGTAGGTTACAGTCTCATCTAAAACATAGTTTTGAGGCTTCTGTTGGTCAACAGAGGAGCGGTAGAGAAGGGGGCCATTTCAATTTCTTTAGTCCTCAACACCCAGGGCTGTCAGCTTCCACATCCCATCGGCAGCGTCTGCATCATATGGTGGGAGATTATCTAGTGGCGAAAACAGACATGGAGAGCTTTCCAGTTGATGATCCACTGGGTACTGGGTCATGACAATAGACCAATGGCCAGAACGTGCCCAGTATGCAATTGAGCTGCTAGGCCGCCCTGCATCCAGCGTGCTTTCCAAACAGGCATTCAGTGCTGCTGGAGGTTTTCTGACAGGTAAGAGAGCGCGTCTGTCTACAGACTCCGTGGTCCGACTGACATTTATCAAAATGAATCAGTCCTGGATTAGCAGCAGCTCCTAAACCCCTGATGCCGATGTCACTGATTAAGTGCTTTCTGGATCTGGAATCTCTTAAAGACTGCCTAGGCTGCCTAGCTTTATGGCTGTTGATGTCACCTGGAAGACAATTTTTGGTGTAGGTTTTATGGACACAATTAACACCCAAGGACCAATTTTTCCACACCTGTTTGACAGGTGCATGTCATTTAAATTTTTGACAGCTAGGCCAATTCTTGCTTTCATCAAGAGTACCTCTATAGGGTTACTGTGTGAAGGCACCATTAACACACCCATTTTTCTCTACCTGTTACTTCTATCCAAAGTCAGCGAAAGAGACACCAGACTTTATCCAAAAAATATCTAATCTTGTTTCAAGTGCACTACATTGTGGCCTCATCATACAAACTGGCTCCCCAAGCCGTTGTTTATAAAATAAAGAAAGTTGGCATGGAAAATTGTATTTTTTCGGTTTTTATAAATGTCATTATTGCTGCAGCAGGTTCTATACACGGTACAGATGTGCCACTTTACAGGCAGACTAAGGGGACTCCCCAGACACTATATTTAAAGGAATTTTTCATTTTTATTGATATTTCTCATTTTTGTGGTTTCACTTTAAGCCATAGTAAATCACTACTCATTTAAAAATTATGTTTTTTACAAACTTTGTGTTCAAGGATACATGTCCCCCAGGGCAGTACCTGGACCCTCATAACCATTGTATGCCCAATTATTTGCATATAAGCCTTCAAAATTGGCACTTTTGATTTTTTCAGTTTGGGTCCCATAAACTTCAATGTGGTTCATTATTCTGTTCTGGCAAGAATATGGGGAGAAATTTGGACTTTGAATGAGGCAGAGACCTGGTAGGGTCTCATGCCTCCATCCCTGTCAATATGAATAAATAGGAAAAGGCGGGACTTTAAATGAAGCGCACAGTCAATAGCGAGGGGTCAAGAAATTGTATATTTATTATATAAAAAGATTCCATACAAGTTGGTACATGGGTCACAGTAATTAATTTATATTACATATATATGTGTTACATTGGTATTACACATTGCATAAACAGAGGCTCTACGCGTTTCGTTGATTATTATTATATTATATACACTCTTCAGGAGCAACCATGTGTATATCTGAAATAAAACATATTGGGTTTCAAGGTCAATGCTTTAAAAGAGAATTGGAAAAATTTTGTGTTTAACCTACAATAATGCACTGAAATAAACTGCGGTAAACGTGCAATATATATATATATATATATATATATATATATATATATATTTATAAAATATATGAAATATATGCCGTATATATATATATATATATATATATATATATATATATATATATATGTGTGTGTAGCAATAACTCACTGTGGAGCTGCTGGTTTAAAACGGGCTGTTAACGTCACCTTCGTTACCTCAATTTCACCAGAACCAGGTCTAGGGTCCTGTTGAGCTTAATACCAGACAATGTAGGCACTGGACACTTGAGTATCTTTTCCAAGGTTTTAATAAAGAGTAACTGAAGGAAGTAGCAGGAAAGAGGTAGAAATGTTGAAATACCTTTTCTTGATGTAGTATTAGTAATTGAAATCTTGTAGATGAATGTACTCTCCTTTTAGAGTTGAATCTTTGCCTCACTAACCTAGCAGCCGATACGTATAGTAGCACAAACAAAAGTCTCTGCCACAGACTTGAATAGAAACCCGTATGATTCTCTGCCACAGGATGTAATGGTTTACGATGAACAGCAAACACAGCACTAGAACCTTTAAGCCGGCACGGCAGTACTATGCGGTAGGTTAACTTTAGGATGCATCCTCCAGCTGAGTCACCAGGCCCCTCTCCAGACCAGCACTCTGCATGATTCTTCCATGACGGGTCCTCCCCTGGGATCTTCTCAGTTGTCCAGCTTCTTCCCGTAGGACAGACAGCCCAGGACCATTCCTTCACCACTGTGGTAGGCCCCAGACAGGCTTCTGGGCCCACCCACACGCTGCAGCATCGTGGTCCTCCCTGTTGGAGGGCCACGAGGTAGTACTCCTAACACATACCTGTCGGCCAGGAGGGCCAGCAGATGGAACGAAAGAGACTCTAAAACATGGCGTCTCCCCCATAAATACCCTCTCCCAGAATGCAACTCGAAGGACCACCCCCACCGAGTTATCTCCGGGACAGAGGAGCACTCATACACTTCAACGTGTTGCCTTTCCAACACTGGCCCATGGCTACAACGACACCCACAGGCACAGTGTGAAACTACAGGCAACATAGCCAAACTGGAACAGAGGCAAATCTGACTATGTATAAAACAGGTAACCCACTAAATTTACCTATAAGCGATAGATTGAAAAATCTACAAGCGCCACATATATATATATATATATATATATATATATATATATATATATATATATATATATATATATTGCACATTTACCGCAGTTTATTTCAGTGCGTTATTGTAGGTTTAACACAGTATAGACATGGGCTGAATGACTCACATTTTGGTTTGCACCAAAATTTTGTGTCAATACTATATATATATATATATATATATATATATATATATATATATATATATATATATATATATATAATATATGAAATATATACCATATATATATATATTTCATATATTATATATATATATATATATATATATATATATATTAGCAGAGACCCTAGAGAAAAAAATGGGGGTTGTAAATTGTTATGTCTCACAGTATTTGCGCAGCAATTTTTCAATCGCAATTGAAAAAAAAAATACTTTAAATGCAATAAAAACACAATATTAATATTATTATTATTATACAGGATTGTAGCCAATATGTAACCCAATTTTTTTGTCAAATATAAAAGATGATGTGACGCTGAGTAAATAGATACCTAACATGTCACGCTCGCGGAATGGCGACAAACGACAGTACTTAAAAATCCCCACAGGCTACGGTTTACAATTTTTTACAGGTTACATGTTTCGAGTTACAGAGGAGGTCTAGTGCTAGAATTATTGCTCCAATTCTAAAGTTCATGGCGACACCTCACATATGTGTGGCGCAAACGCCGTTTACATATGCAGCCGCAAACTTCATGTGTGTTTGCTTCTATATTCAAGCACGAGGGGACAGGGGTGCTTTCATTTTTTTTTTTTTTTTATTTCTATTTTTATCTTTTTATACTGTCCCTTTTTATTCCTATTACAAGAAATGTAAACATCCCCTGTAATAGGAATAAGGTGTGACAGGTACTCTTTATGGAGAAGTGGCAACATATAAAATGTGTTTGTGACGCTTGATTTTTTTCTGATTTCTGGTGAGTTTAACCCCAAAGGGGCGAGTTTCTTCTCACGCGGTGACAAGCCTGGGTGTGTGGTGCACGAATATAAGAACTTTTATCACCTATAAGTAATTAGATTCACTCACATAAACCACTTCATTGGACTTTTTTCACTTATATGAGGAATTATATAAGGGTGTGTCATATGTTGATGGATTGACATGAGCACTACCCATGTTAGTATGACATTGTTCCCCTGTAGAACCAAAATAAAAAAGAGAAATATTACCAATAAAAAGGGGAAGGAAAGAGAAAAAAAGGGAAGGAAAGAGGGAAGAAATCATATTCTACATCAGTGTCACAAGTTGTTATTTTGTCAGACTTCTATTTCTTCTATTTCTGAACTTCCACAATTGAAGGTTTTAGAAGTATCATGGCAAAGTGCCAGAACTCTGACATAACTGCCGAGGATGGTTAACCGCAGACCCAAGAAAGAGATGTGGCTTCTGCTGACAAATGTGTACAGATGGGCTGGGTTTCCATAATGGAAATCAATCATTGGCTGTTATTGGAAAGAATAATTTAAGATCCTAATACATTACTATCGTAATTAACTATTTACTGTATGTGCTGGAGATTTAATCTTATCTGCTTTGACTTGATGGAAACTTCTCACAAAATTAATAATAATTATATAGCAATATTAGACATTGTGTTCCTGGGTCTGTACACCTGCTCTGCCCATTATGAGGGGTTCCCACCATCCATTTGCTGAGTTCTCGGGTCTGTACACCTGATGTGCCCATTATGAGAGTCCCCATCATCCCTGTGCTGAGTTTCTGGGCCTGCACATTCATTGTGCCCATTATGAGGGGTTCTCACCATTCCTCTGCCAAGTTCCTGGGTTTGCACACCTGCTCTGCCCATCATGAGGGGTTCCCCCATCCCTCTGCTGTGTTTGCAGGTCTGTACACCTGATGTGCCCATTATGAGAGTCCCCATCATCCATGTGCTGAGTTTCTGGGTCTGCACATCCATTGTGCCCATTATGAGGGGTTTCCATCATCCCTGTGCTGAGTTCCCAGGTCTGTGCACCTGCTGTACTCATTACGAGGGTTCCCATCATCTCTGTGCTGATGTTTTTGGTCTGTAAACCTGCTTTGCCCATTATGAGGGTTCCCATCATCCCTGTGATGAATTTCTTCAGCTGTACACTTGTTGTGCCCATTATGAGGGGTTCCCACCATCCCTCTGCTGTGTTTCCAGGTCTGTACACCTGCTGTGCCCGTTATGAGAGTCCCCATCATCCCTGTGCTGAGTTTCTGGGCCTACACATCAGTTGTGCCCATTAAGAGGGGTTCATTTTGTTTATTGAAAAATCTTACAAACAACTTTTATACAATAAAATCATAATAAATAAATAAAACATATTTACAAAATCCTATACAAAACAAAAAAACAAGAACATAATAAATGGTGCAAATCAAATTGCACACAATAACATAATCCCTACGAGAGAGCCAGACTAAGGAACATCACCGTCACCATGCATGTAGCTTTTTATCAAAAATATATTTGATCTGAAAATTTAGGAGAGAAACAAGAACACAAAGAAAGGCCGCACACCCCGAGATCAACAGGCAGCAGCTACAGAGTCCTGATATTCCTCCACGCCCTTATCCAGGCCTCCTGCCATCCCCTGTTATTCTCAAGAACCTGAATCTTCCCAACCTCACCCAGAATGTCCTGCATCACCACTTTGACAGGGAGGATTTTACTCCATAAGGATACCTGACACCGTGCACTCCACGTGAAATAACAGACTACTAGACCAACTAAAAAAAGTGTTTACAAATCTTAATCACGATGAGTCTGGAATGCCCCATACACCCACTCTGCATAACTCATATGGGGGGAAGGGTATACTCAGATCAATGTAAGTTAAACTAGACAAGAAAAAAGCCCATCGCGCCCTTCTGGGAGAGAGGCGTTTAGCCTCAGACAAGAATGTGAGATTCTTATGGTCAGTAAGAATTAGAACCGACACAGTGGTACCTTCGAGGAGATGTCTCCATTCTTTCAGGGCTAAAATTATCGCTAACAGCTCTCTGTCAACAATCTCGTAATTGCACTCCGCAGCTGACAATTTTCTTGGAAAAGTAGCCACAAGGATGCATAGCGCTCTCAGAGGTAGGACGTTGCCACAGAAGGGCGCCAACTCCAGTCTCAGAAGCATCAAACTCAAGGATAAAAGGTAACGTAGGATAAGGATGTGCCAACACAAGAGCAGAAACAAAGGCAGCTTTGAGACTCTCAAAGGCCTTAATGGACTCCGGAGACCAACTCTGTGAGTCACCATTCCCTCTGGTCATATCAGTCAGGGGCTTGACCAGAGACGAGAAGTTATGAATAAACTTCTGATAATAGTTGGCAAAGCCAAGAAAACAAAATTATAGGTGTCTTGCGAGCCACAGATGGACTAATGCCTCTAAGGAGTAAACTATTTAAGCTGCAAGCACTGAACCACGTTTCATTGCGTGTAGATAGATAAAAAATATATAATAAATGTGCCCGCGCTAGTATAGTGTCACATATAAAATATATAAAAAATATTTTCACATATAAAACACATGTAATGTGATAAATAAAACCATACAGGTAAAATATAATGTAAATAACTATAAATGATAAACCACCAAGTGCATATAAAGGTGCAATCGTGGTAGTAACTAATAAAAGTGCAACGTGCTAAAATATAAATATCAAAACACTTTCCAGTGACAAATGAGTGTATATCCCAATTAATAAATACAAATCACAAAAAACGTGAATAAATAGTGTCCATAAAATGAATAAACATCATGCTTCTTCTGATGGGTGTATAAATCACAACACGTGAAAACTGTGCTCTCCCGTGACACCCCACATGTGCTTGCGCTCACCTTCAGTCCTGTGACACAGTAATTAAACGGTGTCAAAATAAGCATTGGGGCCACTCCTAGGCTCACTCAGGATACAATGATGCAAAGACACTCCTCCCAGGTGAAACTGCTAGGCTCACTCAGGTTACAATGGTGCAAAAACACTCCTCTCAGGTAAAACCAAGATCCAAAATCATAGAAAAAACAAACAGAGGGACTCCATAGTGCAATATAGCCAGGACATTTATTAAAGAATAAGCCCTCCAAGAGGGTACTCACATTGGATGGGTGCTAGAGTGCACCAGACTGTACAGGTTAAATAATAAGCAGCTGATCGTATGGCGTGCGGTATGGCATGTGCAATCCTCCTCCTCTGCTGACAGCTCCGTCCTACCCCTCCCCCAAGGGGAGGGGTAGAAAACACCAAGAAAAGCCAAGAAAACACTGCAGAGGATGTAAACCCATTGGTCGGGGCCACTGTAGGACTGCTGAAAGTTTCTCTGAGTCCATCGAAATACCAGCAGTGGAAATGACATAACCCAGGAATTTAACCTGTTCACAATGGAATTCTCACCTCTCCAATTTACAATAGAGATTGTTCTCTCTTAGTTTCTGAAGCACATGACAGACATCTGTGTGGTGGCTCTCCAGGGACTTGGAAAATATGAGGATATCGTCGAGATAAACCACCACCCATAACGGCAACAAATCTCGGGTGGGCATCGTTAATTAATTCCTGGAAAACTGCCGGGGCGTTACAAAAGCCAAAAGGCATTACAAGGTACTCATAATGGCCTGTTCTGGTATTAAATGCAGTTTTCCACTCGTCGCCCTCCTTAATCATCACAAGATTGTATGCCCCTCTCAAACCAAGTTTTGTGAAAACCATTGCTCGCTTGAGGCGGTAAAATAACTCCGTAATCAACAGAATCGGATAGGCATTCTTAATTGTGAAATAATTGAGACCCCTATAATCAATACAAGGTCCCAGTTCACCACCCCTCTTCTTCACAAAGAAGAAACCAGCACCAGCAGGAGGATTTGCGGATGAAACCTTGAGAAAGTGCGTTTGCAACTTATTCCTCCATGGCCTTATCCTCCAAGACTGACAAACACAAAAAGGAAAAGGTCTGGTGTCACCCGCAAACCACCTCCATCCCAGTATATGCAACAAAAAACAGGAAATCGCCCCGGGACTTTAAATGAGGTGAATGCGGTTAGCCAATTGACAGAGTAAATGCAGTCTCAAAATGTATTAAAATAGTTATGCAAACAAACATGAATCATAGCCAAACCACTGAAATGATACATACAGTAGAAAATGTCATTACAGGTACCATGATATTAAATGTAAATTGCAGAGGACACAGGCATAAAAAGTATCTCAACGCATTTTGCAAGACCATGCTCGCTTGATCAGGGGTAGATGCGTGTGTAGTAAATCTGTAGGGGGTATAATGAACCAAATAAGTATCAACACAGACATGGTATCATGACAATTAGTCAAGATGGTCAAAAACGAATGGCCCTATATATATATATATCTATCCAAGACCGACTAAGGATAAACCCGGCCATGAGAGGGGTATGGTACAAGGTTGAAGGTCAATTGCGCAATCATACGACTGGTGTGGAGGAAAACTACCGGCTTGACCTTTGTCAAAGACATCACTAAAATCGCAGTACTCCTCTGGCAGGGAGGAGAGTGAAGAGGTGCTCAGGACCTTGGCTACCTTCTGGAAGCATATCTTACTGCATTGTGGTGACCAGGAGAGAACCTCAGCAGGAGCCAACCAAAAGAGGGGTTGTGCCTCTGTAACCAGAGATAACCAATAACCAGCGGAAACTTATGTGAGGAAATAAATTGGAATTGGATTATGTCATGGTGAAGAGCCCCTACGGCCATGGACAATGGAACAGTCTCATGAGTCACGTTGGCAGGCTGTAGATGTCATCCGTCAAGTGCCTCAATGGCAAGTGGAGTGTCGAGTGCTTCGATACAAAGGCAGCATCAATGAACAGGCCTGCAGCCCCAGAGTCGATTAGAGCCTGTATCACGACATACGACTCAGCCCAAGAAAGGGTAACCGAAACCAAGGGCTGGATAACTGGGGGTGAAACAATGCCACCTAAGGTCTGTCCGTGATAGGACCTCAAGGTTGGGGCGTTCCCTGGACGGGTAGGACAAGAATTCAAAAAATGACCTGCCTGGCCACAATAAAGGCACAATCTCTCTCTCCTCCTAAGGGTTCTCTCATCCGCAGAGTGACACGTGAAGCCCAAGTGCATCAGTTCATCTTCACAGACCGACTCGGTACCAGGAGGCATGGGAGGTGAGGGAGGCAAGGGTGGGACTGCAAAATTCGGAGACAAACGTACAGGAGGCTTCCGCAAGCATTCTTATTCTGAGTCTGGAGTCAATGAGGAGAGAAAATGTCATCAACCTCTCCAGCTCAGTGGATATATCTCGGGCTGCTATGTCATCCTTGATGGTATCCGAGAGACCATGAGAAAAAGCAGCAAAGAGGGCCTCATTGTTCCAAGCAACCTCTGCTGCCAGAGTACAGAATTCAATGGCATAATCGGCAACAGTTCTCGTACTCTGATGGACATGAGGCACTTGGCAACAGAAGCGAAGCATGCAGCAACATCAAATACCCTTTTAAAGGAGGCCACAAACTCAGGGTAACTCAAGACAACAGGTTTTTGCTTCTCCCATAGAGGGTTTGCCCAGGCCAAGGCTCTCTCAGAAAGCAAAGATATCACAAAACCTACTTTGCTTCTGTCCGTGGGAAACGCCTGGGGCAGCATCTCAAAGTATATCTCAACCTGGTTGAGAAACCCTCTGCATTGAACTAGATCACCCCCAAATCGCTGGGGAAGCGGAGCGGAACCAGACATACCTCTTAAAGAGGTAATAATCAAGGCGGGTGCTTGCACAGAGACTGGAGCAGCAGCAGGGTCGGCCTGCAATACAGGTTGTATCGGAGCAGCCACAGTGGGAGATTCCAGGTGAGCCGTGCGACTCAGGAGCGTTTGTAATGCCAAGGCAAACTGATCCATGCGGTGATCCTGCTCATCCAATCTGGAAAAAATATTACCAACAAGTGGATTGACTGTATCTTCTAAATTCATGGCCTTCGCCTACTGTCAGAAACCATGAGATCAGACTGTGACAGAAGAACAGTTAAATCACACTTGTTTAATAATAAAAGTAAATAGAACAAACGTAGCCAAAACATAGCCAGAGTTCAGAAGCTGGAACGGATAGTCAGACAAGCCAAACGTCAGGGAGCCGGAGATGAGCATAATAAAACACCAAGCAGAATCTGGAGCCAGAAGGGATGTCATCCAAGCAAGTCTTTTAACAGGAACACGGGAGAGTGTCTCTGTGATGTTGACCAAGGCGGCAGGCAGAGATCATCTGGGCTGGACGGCTTAAGTAGGCAGGACTGACAAGCAGGATATCATCAACAGCTGAGTAACTGTGGAGAGAGATAGGAACTGGCAATTAGCTGACAGCTGAGCGGCCAGCTTAGAGAAGGAAGGGCTGAGCCCAGCCCTGACAGGTTGTTGGCAGTGATAGGGAAAATACTGAACAATTACAAATTAAGGATTTGTATAAAGGCAGTTCGGGCAACAATTTGGCAATCATAATTGGCTGTACCTTTTGAACCTTTATCAAGGCCACAAGTTTATAGTAGGTCCAGTATAAATTGAATTGGGCATGGAGTTCACCAGAGCTTCACAGGTTGCCACTGGAGTCCTCTGGATGTTAGAGACCTTGTGCTCCTCCACCTTCCGTTTGAGGATACCCCACAGATGCTCAATAGGGTTTAGGTCTGGAGACATGCTTGGCCAGTCCATCACCTTAACCCTCAGCTGCTTTAGCAAGGGAGTGGTCATCTTGGAGGTAATGTACAGTATATGTGTATTTTACATATATACTGTATTTATCTGTCTATTGTTGTATTTGTAGATGCAGACCAAATAATGGAGATCCCATATAATCCTTTAACAGTGATGTTCAATCTTTTTAAATCTACAGTTTTTACTATAATAAACCCTGGTGATCCTGCCATGAAGGTCCTTGTTTTGGTAGTTCCTGTTGTAGGGTAACAATGCTCTGCCCCTGCTCTCCTGCATTCTCATTCTGTCACATGCAGCCCAGGCTGACGCACGTTACTCAGGCACTGACGCACGTTACTCAGGCACGGTCCACCATTGTCACCATCAAGATGTCTGTTCAGAGCCATGATGTGCAGAAACAGGAAATGTCTGAAAGAGGATGGAGGAGATCAGCAGCACTGGATAAGGTAAAAACAAGGGATGCTGTGATATACCCTGGGTAGCAGTGTGTAGGTGGGGCCTAGGCCCAGGTTACCCAATCAGGGAGAGACCACATACACACAGTTCATGAACTTGAATTTGTCTTATACAGTATATTGTACAACAGAAGTAGTAAACAAATTTTTTATAAGTACTGATATTATCAATATAACAGGTGGTATTTGTATGGTGTTGCCATGCTTGGACCTGTATAAGCCAGAGGATGGCTTTCATTGGAGGGGTGGTGGTTTACCAAGTACCAGAACGGCACTATGATGAGGAGAGCCCCACTGAAGTGATCCAGGTACCGGGATGTTTCCCTCAAGACAGGCATTTTCTCAGGGCTGACCCTTTTCACCAGGAACCTCTCTCTGTGCTATGTACTTTCCCTAACCAGCAGGCTCTGTCCCTGACCCACCACTCGCTCTAGGCATGCCCGAATGACGTTGGGACCCTATATTACAAAGTCAGACCCAGACAGCCTCCGAAGGTTACCACAGGTTACAACATCCAATCAGACAGCTTGTTCATCTGAAATAACGATGGAGTCTATGGGGGGGGGGCATTTCCCCAAACAGACTCCACTCTCCATCTGTATAATGGCACAGTGCTACCTACTGGATGGAGGGGAACACTACACCTGCCTACAGGCGTTTATCAGCATCCTCATCTATCGGAGTAACTGGTGGGGTCCAACATTCATATATCACGCGGAGCAAAATGATGATATTATAACACAACACTGCCAGTGACATCACTGGCTATAGGGCTCACATATGGAGATGAGGACAGGGCTGTTTTAATGAATGGGCACATGCACACGGGCCCAAGGGCCAGGAAAAGGGGAGGGCAGAAGCTGTGTTGGGGGGTGTACTGTTGATTTGGCCGCTTGTGCCACTGTTCTTTGACAGGAATAATTGAAATGTCACTCCTGTCAGAAGGAAGATTGGCTGGCTTCTGCTGGAGAGAGGATTCTGCTTTCTCATTCCTGCTGTAGGGGACAGAAGAGAGCCTGCACTGAGACTGAGAACTCACCTCAGTCTCAGCACAGAGGAGCTGCCTTTCAGTACAGGTGGGAACATCATTTGTGATCTGTGAGTACAAGGGGGAAATGGGGGGCACAACTCTGATATATGAGGGCACTGTGATGGGGACACCTGATGTATGAGGATACAGCTATGGGGGAACCTTGATGTATGGGGACAACGTGATGAGAGGACCTGATGTGTGGGGACTCCTGATGTATGGGGACACAGTGATGGAGGAACCTGATGTGTGTGGACACTGTGATGGTATCACCTGATGTATAGGGACACTGTGATTGGGGACACGGTGATGGGGGGCACCTGATGTAAGGGGGCACTATGATGGGGGCACCTGATGTCTATGGGCATTGTGATGGAGACACCCAAAGCAGGCTGGTAGGGGCCCCAGTGCACTACTCTGCCAAGGGGCCCATGATGCTATTAAGATGGCACTGGATGGGGATCCTGACTTTGCCCTTTTCCATGCTCATTAAACCAATTTTATTAAAACAGGGTGAGCAAATCTATTTGGACAACAACAAAAAATATTTCTAGTGACATAGAAAGTCAACACCTGTATGAGATCATCTTTATTGATTGACTCAATTTACACATTAATAGACGCACAGGAGAAGCCAAAAGAGGGCAAACTTGTTAACTCCACCTTAGCCACCCAGAGCAACCAATCCAATTTCCCTGTAATGCAGATCATCAATTAAAAACATTGTCTGATTGACTGATAGGTTTATGCACTGTACTGAATAAGCATGTATGTGTGTGAAAAGAAGAATTTTGGAAGGTATTCTGGCTTCCCTATAGTAATTTGAGTGGCCCATGTAGGGGAATAGAGGCAAGCCCCCAAACCAATGACTCTTGAAACAGCTACACATTGTTCCTTGAAAACTATGCATTCCTATAGATTCTATTTCTCTCCTTGCTGGTGTTTGATGAGTACTGTTAGTTGATGGACAACTAGAGGAAGATATTGGTTTCCTTCCCTTCAGAGCATTTTCTTCTCACAGATATAGAAGTGCTTTGCGGAACAGTGGGCGTCATTCCATCCTTCTGCACCCCTCAACTGAGCGCAATCTTCCCCTCCTTGGAGAGCTCGATTTGCATAGTTATCAGGTTGACCAGCCTCCCAGAACCTGCACAGAAGAAACAACGTTTGATAAGGAAAAAGCACATGGAGACCCTAGTTCAAGTCCTGGTCTTTGGATCTAAAACAGGGACTCTTTTCATTTAATTCTGAGCTACTGCTATGCAGAACATAAATAATTTACCTAATATGTCATATAAAACTTTTCAGAAGAAGCAAATCATTAATTAGAAGAGACATTAATTTCTGTTATCTTGGAACACCTTATCAGCTTGAACAATCCACAGACTTCCAAATACCTCATTGTAGAACAAGTAGACTATATGTCTCCACATTCCACAACCAGATATTCAGAGAATCCAGATAACAACATATTTTTCTTGTTGCACCCTTCTAGATAGGTGCTAGGTTAGGTAAATTTAGTCTTCAGCTCTCTTGTAGTCAGTGGAGCTGCTTGTGGTAGCTCTGTTCTGCTCTGCGTTTCGCATGCTGTGTGTTTGGCTGCTTTGCCCTGTTTCTGGATGGTTCTGGGAAGTTGTGGGCTGGGACAGTCAAATCAATGATATGAATATTTATGTGGTCCGAGCCAATCCCTTGGGAAGGGGGGTGCCAAAATGCTGGCAAGGAGTGAGCATAAATAGTCTGATGCCTGGAGCAGAGGGGTTCTTGTCCAGGAGGAGGAGATCTCAGCCTGAAGGGCTGCTTTGCTCATCAAGGTCTCAGGTGTGCTCTTTGGTGGGGACTATCCTACTGAACTCTTCTGGAGCTGTCGGAGGGACCTCATTTGGGGGATCTGGTTTGAAGAAGATGTCACAAGAACTATGTTTGGCAGATATTGGATATCCAACTATCCAGAGACATTAGTGAGTGTAGAACGATGTATGAGATCCCAGTGAATATATGCTTTTGCTATCCCTCATTCATCAGAGTCCGTTTGTGCTAAAAGTGGTCGTAAAAGCTTAAGGTTTTTTACCCTTCATCCATTCTATGCATGAATTTAAAAAACTTCCTCTGTGCAGTAGCTCCCCCCCCCCCCAATACTTACTGTACCTGAGCCCGATTTTCCTACAGTGCTGTGCATGACAGCCTTGGCTCTTCGGGGACTGTCCCTCCTCAGTTGCTGAGAATGGTTTCCGCTGCTGTCCATCACAGCCAGTGAGCCAATGAGAAGGGGGGTAGGGTAGAGCCGCGACTCTGTGTGTGAATGGACACGCACGCGAATGAATGAGCCTGCTTGGGTGCACTTGGCAGGAGGGAGGTAGAAGGAGATAGGTGTTCTCAAGTTACTACTTAACATGGCCGGAGTATCCCACGGTTACCCTGCACCCATCCAAGTTCAAGTTTTCAATAAAGCATACCCCTACACTGATCATTGAGCCAGAAGAGTGACTGAGACTATGTGCCTGGCTGTTAGTGCACTTACTGGAGAAAGAACTTTGGGACCAAATCAGTGGGTCTTTTTGGGGGGGGTTAGCACTACATTTTCATACATACAACATATTTCTGCAAACTTAACCTTTTATTATATAAAGAACCTAACATTAGCATATAAGCACTTAATATTGTAATTTAATCATAAGTAAAATACATGATAATTATTTTTTTTTCATCGTGTTAGTGAACAGAACTGATCGTTGGGCCGAGACAGCCAAGATGGCAGTGAGGCTAGTGCTAACTCTGTTCCAAATGTAAAAATGTATATATAATGTAAACAAATAACCAAAAATTCCCAAATCTATGGGTAAGAATTCAAAGAAAGAAGCTATATATGGACTTTTTTAGCCCCCCCCCCCCGAAGATAACAACCAATTAAAAATATAATATCTTTATTTTAGCTATCAATGGCTTAAATAAACATGTTATCATTTTAATTGGTTGTGATCTTCGAGGTGCCAAAAAAAGTCTATATCTAGCTTTTTCTTTCCTTGAATACATTCAGGTTTTATTGGATGTGGTGCCCTCCGTTTAGGATCTCTTGCTACCACCCGTCAGGGACCTGGGGTTATTTTCAGTTTAATCAATGAATAAGAATTATCGTACTTTGGAGTCAACTCAAAGGAAGTGCCGTCCACCCAGTGCCAGTGATTGTCTATCTCTGTGAGGCCGATCCACCACATCTTCTTCTGAGAGAACGCACGTAGATAAACCTTGAAGAAAAACAAAAGACTGAACTGAATACAATGTAACAGATGGGAACATCAAGTCTTTATTTAATGTAAGAGTCAGTTCTGTGGATGTAGCAACAGATGTTCCTCTCTTACAAAACAATTTTTTTGTTTTTGTTTAACAAAGTCATTTTTTTGTGCTGCAAAGCAGCATTTATGTATTTCTTGCCTAAGCGAGAATTTCTCCTCGACCTCCTGGGCGTGCACAGGGCTCAGATCCCAAAAGAGCCCTGTAGCACATTTGTGCATGTGCCAGTTTTTCCAGCCATCTGCCCATTCAGAAAGCACGTTGGATGCAGGCCATCCCAACAGTTCAATTGCATACTGGGCAAGTTCTGGCCAGTGGTCCATTCTCATGACCCAGTAACCCAGTGGATCATCAACTGGAAAGCTCTTCATGTCTGTTTTCACTCCTAGATAATTTCCCACCAAATGATGCAGACGCTGCTGATGGAATGTGGAAGCTGACTGCCCTGGGACTAAAAAAATTTGGAAATGCATCCCTGAGGCAGCCCCGTTCTCCACCGCTCCTCCTTTGACCAACAGAAGCCTCAAAACTAGTTTTTCCATGAGAATGTAACCTACCAAAGTCTGGAAAGGTGTTACATAAACTCTTCTTTAAGGCTTCCTCAAGATATTTCATCGCCCTGATCCCTCTGTGGGGATGGGATGAGTACCACGACTTTACCCTTGTAATAGTGGTCAAGGAGGGTTGCCAAACAATAAAGATCCTTCTTCTTGATACCACAAACTCTCAGCTTTGCAGAATAAGGGAGCCCATGCACCACAAGTTTGCAGAGGCATGAGAAGCAGAGCCCTTGGGGTCACTGAGGATTACAGTATCTGGAACTGCCTCCTCCCAGCCATGTACTACTCCCAAGGGTTCTGGGGATGGAAAACCATCTCGTAAGGTTTGATGCATGTCTTCCTCTGCTTCAATGCCTCTAAAACTGCCAGAATCCTCCTCCTCCTCCCTCTCCTCTTGTATGGTCTGTGGCGTGGCAAGAATGGTGTCTGCATAAAGCAGGCCTTGAGAGGAAAGGAAGTCCTCCTCTTTCTCCCGCTGCTCTGCCTCAAGTGCCCTGTTTATATTGCCACACAGAGTATGCTCCAGCAGGAACACAACAGGGGTTGTGTCACTGATGGATGCATTGTCACGGCTCACCATCCTTGTTGCCTCCTCAAATGGTGACAATACAGTGCATGCATCCTTTATCAGCAGCCATTGGCCTGGGGAAAAAAAAATCAGAGCCAGCCTGAGCCTGTCCTTGTGCCATACTCACACAGGTACTCTTTGACGGCCCTCTGCTGCATGTGCAACTCCTGCAGCATTGCCAAAATTGAGTTCCACCTCGTGGGCATGTCACAAATTCCCGTTGAATTTCAGCCAACCTAACACTGGCTGTGTATGACCGCCTGAAATTCCTGTAGATTCTTCTGGCCTGCTTCAGAAGATCTTGCAACCCTGGGTACCTGTTTAGGGAACGTTGCACAACCAAATTGCGGACATGTGCCCTGTCAAAGGGCAGACAGGAGGTTTCTGCCATTATTTCAGACCACCATTCTAGGCTGAAGCTGTCATGGCATGAACCACCGCTAGGCCTGTTCCTGCAGAGCTGAAAGAATCTCTGCTCCGGTGTGGCTCCTGTCCCCTAGACAGATCAGCTTAAGCACTGCATTGCATCTTTTAGCCTGACTTGTTGAATTGGCCCTTGAATGCTTAGGGGGTACTTGTGGTTCATAGGACAATTCAGCAGAGCAGAGCATGGAGAAGGAGGGCAAGGAGGAAGAGGAGGAGGGGATGATCCGACACATCTCACATCATCACCACCAATATGTTTGTTATTTAAAAAAAAAAAAAAAAAGCAAGCCTTTACAATCACTTTAAGGTAAACACCTTGGGTCTTTAGAACCTCTTTCGGTTGGCTTGTGATTTCTCACCGTCGCCAGTAGATGTCACTGTATCGCTGGTCACAGTATGAGATTTTACTAACAAAACTAAGTTATAAATATTTATATTTCCTTTAGCCAATCCAGTAGGAGGTTTAGGCCACTGATGCGTGCTGGGGAGGATATAAACATTTGGGACAGGTCATGTGCTCGCCCCCTTCCCCTGAGCCTAGGGAGGTGCTCCTGGATAGAGCTCAGCTATTAGGCCCAATAGACTGGTTTGGGGCCTAACGTGTGCTGAAGTGGTCCTGAGGCTGTTGTGCCTAGTCTAGAGCAATGTTTCTCAACTCCAGTCCTCAAGGTGCTCCAACAGGTCATGTTTTCAGGCCTTCCATTATTTTGCACAGGTAATATGATCAGTTTAACTGCCTTAGTAATTACCACAGCTGTTTCATCTGAGGGAAATCCTAAAAACATGACCTTTAATGGCTGCCTTGAGGACCGGAGTTGAGAGACACTGGTCTAGAGGAAGCTGTGCCAAGGAGAAAGTCCAGGGGAGGCCCCTTGCTGGAGAGAGCCATGAAGAAGGAGGTCTCTCAGAAGGACCAGGTGAATCACTTAGAGGATACATTGAAACTTGGGAACGCGCTTACAGTGTTGCTGAGTCTGTGACACTGTGAAGCTGGACATTGATCTGGATCAAGTGATCTGCTATGGTAGTGTTTCTCAACTCCAGTCCTCAAGGCGCCCCAACAGGTCATGTTTTCAGGCTTACCATTATTTTGCACAGGTGATTTGATCAGTTTCACTGCCTTAGTAATTACCACAGCTATTTCATCTGAGGGAAATTCTGAAAACACGATCTGTTGGTGCACCTTGAGGACTGGAGTTGAGAAACACTGTGCTATGGTATCTTGGACCCCTCACCTCCTTAACCCGGTGCCAAAAATCCTTTCTCTGTCCCCCCCCCCATTTTAGCCAAGGACTGAAATGCTAGCCTGCCCCTGCCACTAGAGGAGCTATCCTTACTTTGGGGTGTCAGAGAGGTGCTACAGCAGTAATATATAAACATAAACAACATGAATTAAATGACCTATGAAATATAACACAGAATAATCCCCTCCCGATTATGAAGCCCCAGGACCTTCCAACGGCTCAGTGACACTCCGACCATGACACCAATGAGGGACCAGAGTGAGAAGTGACCTTCCTTTGTTTATTCATGTTGGCAGTATAAATAAAAGGAGTAATGCATTCTTTGGAAAGATTCTGCTAAGCTCAACGTGATACCAGCGTCTGTGTCTGTGTTACTTGGAGATATACAAGCGCGCTTTCTCCGCATTATACAAGAGAGCTGTTCAAACCTTCCAGAAGCTGGATCATCTCTGGTGACTACTGATGAGTTTTATACACACTCTCTATGCACCTTAATTTAGCTGGACTTTCTTACCATTTCGTCATTCCCATTAACGACCACCAGGTGAGCCTGCCTGTCCTCACATTGTTTCTTGGCGTACTCCCATGGAACCGAATTCGAGCTCCAGTAATAACAGCCACCCGCAAAGTTTATCCAACCTGTAGAACAAGGTTCACCAGATCCTGGGAGGGAGAGAAAAAAAGAGAGGGTGAGGAGAAAAAAAAAACAGAGGAAGCAAAAAAAAAAAAATGAGAGGGATAGAGAAAAAGAGCGAGAGAGAAAAAAAATGTATAGCTGTTCATCTATTGAATCTGCATTATGGCCACTAGACATGTTCACTGACAAAAAAATTGTTCGTTTTAGTGTCATTCTTTTTTTGCTTTTTACGTAAATTTGGAAATTCGAAAATTCAGAAGTTCGGATTTTCAATTTTCCGAATTTCCAGATTTCCGAACCTTCACATTTTCACATTTTCGAATTTCGGATTTCTGAATTTTCAAATTTCCGAATTTCGAATTTTCAAACTTCTGAATTTTGAATTTTCAAATTTTCAAATTTCTGCATTTCCAATTTCTGAATTTTCATATTTCGAATTTCGAATTTCCGAAAATTTGAAAATCTGAAAAAAAGAAAGAAAAATCAGTAAAATTTGAAATAATAACTAACTAATAATAACTAACTATTAAATTATAGGTATTGGAATTTCCTTTCAAATTTGGCTGTTTGTGAACATAACGAATACAAATTTATCTGAAGTTACGAATTATCCAAAATAAGGAATGCTGCATCTAAACAAATGGAATGGAACAAATGAATAATAAATAATAATAATAAAAAGGTTTTATTACTATTATTGTTATTTATTATTATTAGATCATTACATTCCATTCGTTTAGCTACGGCATTCGTTATTTCAGATAATTCGTAACTTCGGATAAATTCCTACTCGTTATGTTCACTAACATCCAAATTTTAAAGGAAATTCCAATACCTATAATTTAAATATTTATTATCAGTTATTATTATTTCAGATTTTCGGGTTTTCGAATTTTCAGATCTTCATTCGAATTTCCGAATTTCGAATTTCCAAAATTTTCGGAATTCGGAAATTCAAAAATTCGAAAATCCAAAAATTCAAAAATCTGAAAAAAAGAAAGAAAATCAGTAAAATTTGAAATAACTAACTAATAATAACTAACTATTAAATTACAGGTATTGGAATTTACTTTCAAATTTGGCTGTTTGTGAACGTAACAAATACAAATTTATCTGATGTTACGAATTATCCGAAATAACGAATGCCGCAGCTAAACAAATGGAAAAGAACAAATTAATAATAATAATAAAAAGGTTTTATTACTATTATTGTTATTGTTAGATCATTATGTTCCATTTGTTTAGTTGCGGCATTCGTTATTTCACTAACAGACAAATTTGAAAGGAAATTCCAAAACCTATAATTTAATATTTATTATTAGTTATTATTATTTCAGATTTTCGGGTTTTTGAATTTTCAGATCTTCATTCGAATCTCCAAATTTCGAATTTCCGAAATTTTGACTTTCCGAATTTTGAATTTCCGAATTTCAAATTTCCAAATTTCGAATTTCCAAAATATAGAATGTACGAAATTTCGAATTTCCGAATTCCAAAATTCTGAAATTTCGAATTTTCGGAAATTCAAAAATTCTGAAATTCGAAAGTCGGAAATTCGAAAGTCGGAAATTTGACATTTCGGAACTTCGGAAATTCAGGAATTCAGAATTTCGGAAATTGAAAAATTCGGAAATTGAAAAATTCGGAAAATGAAAAATTCGGAAATTGAAAAATTCGGAAATGGAAAAATTCGGAAATTGAAAAATTCGGAAATTCGGAAATTTCGGAATTAACAAATTTGTCAAAATACTAATTCGGAACTAAACGAATTGCACACATCTAATGGCCACTAGATGGGGCTAATGAACATACTTGTTTCCTATGACACTCTGCACCATCCAGTAGCCCACAATGCAGTATTTTAACAATTTAAACATTCTATCTGCAGAGAATATAGTCTGAGAACATTTGATTTTGCCCCATTCACACAAAATGAATTTTCATGCAGTTTTGATGGATGAACAGCTATGCTTTATTTTTTTAAATACACCCCACGGAGTCATGATAATTTTTCCAGGTCAAAATGGAAAACATTGTTGTTATAAGAATCTAACTAATTAAATTATGTAAAAAAAAAAAATGACCATAGCAAGGAATAGCTCTCCATCTCCAACTTGCTGCGTTAAGTATTAGCAGAGTTATGGCCCCATGCACCAATGACCTTTCTTAGGTGTTAACAATCTGCCAGCAGCCTTACCATAACTACCAGTCCCATTATGGTGGGATTTTTAAAGGAAGTAGCTTAGACTGTTTTTTTTTTTTGGCACCATCTTCAGTCAGGGCTGCCAGGAGCTTCCCGAACCATCCTGCACACTTTTGCATTTCCTAATCTCTAACACACCCTTTTTTGGAGCCTGTTTTGGGGTTTCTTTTGACCATAATGGGACTTGAGGTTCAGAAACTCCTAATTTCAGAGGTTCACTTGCGGGCAGGGCCAGTTGATTGGTATCCAAGATGGATTAAAGGCACACAGGGACCAAAGTAAAGTGGCACCATTATTATTTGGTTAATTAGAAGTAACAAATAACACATAGAAGATAGCGGCCAGGTGACTACTCAACAGTAGCCTGTGAACCCTAAAGTTCTGGGCCATTACACACAATGCAATTCCATGCACCTAGAGCAGTGATTCTCAACCAGGGTTCTGTGGAACCCTAGGGTTCCTCCAAAGGTTGTTAGGTGTTCCTTCAGCATTGGGCAATTTCTGCCTCTCAGATACGTTCCCACTGACACCATTGATCTTTTTAGCTATCTGTAAGGAGGTAATTCTTCCCAATGACCACAAGTGTAAGGACCATTCTTCCCACTGACCATCACACTAATGTATCACGAGTTGTAGATTTCTAATTTTTAGCAGGGGTTCCCCGAGACTGGAGAACTATTTCAAGGGTTCCTCTGTGTTGAAAAGGTTGAGAAAGGCTGACTTAGAGGCTCTTCCCTGATTCACAAAACGCCTTGGACCCGCTGGAACTGACCTACGATCAGGGTGAGGGCTCACTGTACTTTAAAAAAACACATATCTTGATAATCAATTAATTTGTGGTCACGGCTTATCCTTCCTAGAGCCCCCACCTTTACATAAGAGAGCAGGTACATTATGATGTAACATTGTATCAAGAGGTTCCAGAAAAAAATAGTTTTTTGGTTACTGAACTTACTTTTCACTTTTTGGATCTCTCCTGCCATTTTGTTCACAGATTCCAAAACCTTCTTGACATCCATGGAAAGAGAGCCTGTAATATAAAGTACATGAGCTGATATTCAGTCAACTGCAGAGAAGAGAGGACCCCTATTGATGTGTCCACTCACATTGGGCTATAATGGCTTCTGGTCAATGGTACAGTATATATTTATTTTGGTTACATATATGTAACATCCTCTACATAGGTAGGTGCTAGAGGTTAGGATTCTTCGTGAGTGCAGGCAAATTTAGGCAGGCCTAGCTGTAAGCTAGGCCTGTTTGTTTTGGTTTGTGTGGGCCTGGGAGTGGCTCAGAGTCGTAGCTGGTGACTCACAGACAGCATCACTTCACTGTAACCTTCCTCTTTCTTCTAGAGCAGGGATATGCAATTAGCGGACCTCCAGCTGTTACAGAACTACAAGTCCCATGAGGCAAAGCAAGACTCTGACAGCCACAAGCATGACACCCAGAGACAGAGGAATGATGGGACTTGTAGTTTTGCAACAGCTGGAGGTCCGCTAATTGCATATCCCTGTTCTAGAGGATTCTAGAAGAGGAGGAGGAGAGGATAGGTGGAGCTGTCTGTGGTGGTTCAGGGAACCCTGGCCAATCCCCAACTAGGATTGGCAGGGGGGCAGGCCTCCTTAAATACCTCGAGTCAGCCCAGCTGGGGAGGAGTTGTCGGGTGGAAGAACTGGAGATGGAGTACTAGGCTATTGGGGCCTTTGAGGGAGCTCCCAAGTTGGGGGGGGTGACCTTGGGCCTGGGACTCGGGTTCAGGACGGAGCCTTTCAGGAAAGCATGAAGGATATGGACAGGAGGCACAGGAGGAGTCAGAAAGGACAGCAGAAGCTAGTACTGCCGGGTAAGTCTTCAGGAGGGAACCACCAGTTGCAGCCAGGAGAGCTGGTGAGTATCATGCAAAGTCGGGAGGACTGGGGAGGCACGCCTAAGTGGACTGGGGGTGCGCAGTCTGGAAGGAGTGCAGAGCCAGCAGTGTGGACTGTGATGTTATGGGCAGTGGAGTCAGGCAGCTGTAGGGCTGGCAGGGCCTGAAGAAGGCTGTCTGGGAGCAGTAGTCCATCTGTGGGACAGCTAGCACAAGAGACTTTCCATATTTTCTGCTACAATATAAAGGCCCGCGGTCCCTGCCTGCAAATGCCAATTACTGAGGCCTGGCTAAGCCAGTGTCAGGCCCAAACATGTGCTAGCTACTCCTGGAGTAGAGAGTTGTGCAAGAGGAAGAGGAAGAGAGAGAGAGCAATAGTCTGCAAGCAACAGATGTGCAGGAGGAGTCTGGAGAATAAATATGTACAAAGAGTGCATATAGTTTCGTCCCAATTGATTGCTATACAATCTGCCAATTTATTGTTCCACTGAGCATATATTCCTTTGCCCACCCAAGTTTATCCCCTCAATAAAAACAACAAAAACAAACATATGGACTGTTCATTGTCTCTAAAGTGACTGGAAGTGAATGCCAGGCTGGGCAGAGTGACAGGTGGGCCACATCACTAAGCAGCCCTTGCGGGGGGTACCACTACATATACTGTATATATTATTTATTTCATGACTTACAGTATATGAAAAAAACTGGCAGATCATGCTGGAATTTCTATGCTTGTATGCTTCATAATGACCCCAGTCTTTCCTTGATGCTTCACATTGGCCCAATTCTGTCCAAGATGCTCCACATCAGTTCTAGTCTGTTCCAGATGCTCTAAATTGTCCACACTCTGTCTTAGATACTTGACATTGGCCTTCCTTTGTCCTAGATACTTGACATTGGCCTTCCTTTATCCTAGATACTTGACATTTGCCTTCCTTTGTTCTAGATACTTGACATTGGCTTTCCTCTGTCCTAGATGTTTGACATTGGCCTTCCTTGGTCCTAGATACTTAACACTGGCCTTCCTTTGTCCTAGATACTTGACGTTGGCCTTCCTTTATCCTAGATACTTGACATTTGCCTTCCTTTGTTCTAGATACTTGACATTGGCTTTCCTCTGCCTTGATGTTTGACATTGGCCTTCCTTTGTCGTAGATGCTTGACATTGCCTTTTTTTGTACTCAATACTTGATATTGGCCTTCTTTTGTCCTGGATGCTTGATGCACCTAGAGCAGTGATTCTCAACCAGGGTTCCGTGGAACCCTAGGGTTCCTCCAAAGGTTGTTAGGGGTTTCTTCAGCATTGGGCAATTTCTGCCTCTCAGATAGGGATGAGCTTCGTGTTCGAGTCGAACCCATGTTCGACTCGAACATCGGCTGTTCGATCGTTCGCCGAATTGCGAACGATATGGGCCGTTCGCGCCAAATTCGTGTGGCGCGTCACGGCCCATAATTCACTGCGGCATCGCAGTGCATTGCTTGCTGATGATTGGCCAAGCATTCACTATGACCCGCATGCTTGGCCAATCACAGCGCCGCCTTAACAGAGAGCCATAATTGGCCAAAGCCAAGGAGGCTTTGGCCAATTATGGCTCAGGGGATTTAGTACACGCCCCACACTATATAAGGCCGCCTGCACAGCGGCCCTGTGCAGTGTGTTCCGGTGTGCTTAGAGAGAGAGAGAGACAGTGTCATTTCATTTGAGTTAGCTAGATTAGGCAGGACAGTCAGTCAGTTAGCTGCACTTAAAGTGTATTGTGTATATATATGCATCCCAGGTGTTGCATATATATATATATACACTGTATTCAGTTTAGCTAGATCCGTTCCTGTTATCTTCTAGACTATTTACATTTAGTGCAGTGCGTCCTGCTCACAGTGTTCAGCTAGATCCGTTCCTGTTATATTCCTACTGACAGGCAGGCTTGTCTTGTTACAGTATTTTGAAGAAAATTACTGGTGTTCTTTTGATCCTATTAGTGCCACAGTCAGGCAGCTAGACTATTTACAGTTAGTGCAGTGCGTCCTGCCCACAGTGTTCTGCTAAACCTACAAGTAAGTGGGGTGCGTCCTGCTCACAGTGTTCAGCTAAACCTACAAGTTAGTGGGGTGCGTCCACCTCACAGTGTTCAGCTAAACCTACAAGCTAGTGTGGTGCGTCCTGCTCACAGTGTTCAGCTAGATCCGTTTCTGTTATCTTCTTACTGACAGGCAGGCTTGTCTTGTTACAGTAAATACAGCTACCTGAAGAAAATTGCTGGTGTTCTTTTGATCCTATTAGTACCACAGTCAGGCAGCTAGACTATTTACAGTTAGTGCAGTGCGTCCTGCTCACAGTGTTCTGCTAAACCTACAAGTTAGTGGGGTGCGTGCTGCTCACAGTGTTCAGCAAAACCTACAAGTTAGTGGGGTGCGTCCACCTCACAGTGTTCAGCTAAACCTACAAACTAGTGGGGTGCGTCCTGCTCACAGTGTTCAGCTAGATCCGTTCCTGTTATCTTCTTACTGACAGGCAGGCTTGTCTTGTTACAGTATTTTAAAGAAAATTACTGATGTTCTTTTGATCCTATTAGTACCACAGTCAGGCAGCTAGACTATTTACAGTTAGTGCAGTGCGTCCTGCTCACAGTGTTCTGCTAAACCTACAAGCTAGTGGGGTGCGTCCTGCTCACAGTGTTCAGCTAGATCCATTTCTGTTATCTTCTTACTGACAGGCAGGCTTGTCTTGTTACAGTAAATACAGCTACCTGAAGAAAATTGCTGGTGTTCTTTTGATCCTATTAGTACCACAGTCAGGCAGCTAGACTATTTACAGTTAGTGCAGTGCGTCCTGCTCACAGTGTTCTGCTAAACCTACAAGTTAGTGGGGTGCGTCCACCTCACAGTGTTCAGCTAAACCTACAAGCTAGTGGGGTGCGTCCTGCTCACAGTGTTCAGCTAGATCCGTTCCTGTTATCTTCTTACTGACAGGCAGGCTTGTCTTGTTACAGTATTTTAAATAAAATTGTTGGTGTTCTTTTGATCCTATTAGTACCACAGTCAGGCAGCTAGACTATTTACAGTTAGTGAAGTGCGTCTTGCTCACAGTGTTCTGCTAAACCTACAAGTTAGTGGGGTGCGTCCACCTCACAGTGTTCAGCTAAAGCTACCTGTAGAAGGTTGGTGGTGTTCTCATACTACAGGCAGGCAGTTGATTTTGCTAGCTGCAGTATCAGTACATATATATATATATATATATATATATATATATATATATCCCAGCTTAGTGCAGCTACAGGCTAGGGATGAGCCGAACACCCCCCGGTTTGGTTCGCACCAGAACCCGCGAACGGACCGAAAGTTCGCACGAACGTTAGAACCCCATTGACGTCTATGGGACTCGAACGTTCGAAATCAAAAGTGCTCATTTTAAAGGCTAATTTGCATGGTATTGTCCTAAAAAGGGTTTGGGGACCCGGGTCCTACCCCAGGGGACATGTATCAATGCAAAAAAAACTTTTAAAAACGGCCGTTTTTTCGGGAGCAGTGATTTTAATGATGCTTAAAGTAAAAAAAAAAAAAAGTGAAATATTCCTTTAAATATCGTACCTGGGGGGTGTCTATAGTATGCCTGTAAAGTGACGCGTGTTTCCCATGTTTAGAACAGTCCCTGCACCAAATGTCATTTTTAAAGGAAAAAATCTCATTTAAAACTGCTTGCGGGTTTAATGTCATGTCGGGTCCTGGCAATATGGATGAAAATCAGTGAGACAAACGGCATGGGTACCCCCCAGTCCATTACCAGGCCCTTTGGGTCTTGTATGGATATTAAGGGGAACCCCGCACCCAAATTAAAATAAGGAAAGGTGTGGGGCCACCAGGCCCTATATACTCTGAACAGCAGTATACAGGCGGTGCAAACAAGACAGGGACTGTAGGTTTGTTGTTAAGTAGAATCTGTTTGTAATTTTGAACATTTTTAACGTGTTTAGCTCCAGCCAAAAAATCTTTTCTAAGCTTTTTGGAAAACATAGGGAAGGGTTATCACCCCTGTGACATTTGTTTTGCTGTCTTTCCTCCTCTTCAGAAGATTTCACCTCACTTTTTTGTCCCAATGAAAAATGTTTTTTGAAAATTTGGGTTTTTTTGTGGAACAAGGATTGGAAAGCATCAGTGGAAAGGAGAAATTGTTTTCCCATATTAACTCTTACAGGAGAGAATTTCCCTTCCTAGGGGTAGATTTCATCTCACTTCCTGTTGTCTCCTTCCATTTGCAAGTAGGAGTCGTTTGTAAGTTAGATGTTTGAAAGTAGGGTCCTGCCCTATATACTCAGCAGAAATTTGGGCCTTAGGTATTGCTGTGGCCACAACACTGTAAGCCCTCACAGGGCCCTGCTGTGAAATATTAGATCAAGAATTGTAATTACATGCCCCTGTTGAACAGGAGCTGAAAAATTAGGCCTTAGGCACTGGTGCTGGTGCCACAACACTGCAACCCCTCACAGACACTCTAGTTGGAACGCAGGAACGAGCCCTGCTGCAAAGTATTGCTTCAAAAATTGTAATTACACGCCCCTGTTAGACAGGGGCAGAAAAATTGGGCCTTAGGCACTGGTGCTGGTGCCACAACACTGCAACCCCTCACAGACACTCTAGTTGGAATGCAGGAACGAGCCCTGCTGCAAAGTATTGCATCAAAAATTGTAATTACACGCCCCTGTTAGACAGGGGCAGAAAAATTGGGCCTTAGGCACTGGTGCTGGTGCCACAACACTGCAACCCCTCACAGACACTCTAGTTGGAATGCAGGAACGAGCCCTGCTGCAAAGTATTACATCAAAAATTGTAATTACACGCCCCTGTTAAACAGGGGCTGAAAAATTGTGCCTTAGGCACTGGTGGTGGCGCCCAGAACCAAAAATGTTCTTACAAGCTATCAGCGTGATGATTGAGGAGGAAGAGGATAATTACTCAGGAATAGTCACTCAGCATCAGCATAGGCAGTCTTTGAAGGGATCTGAGATTTCAAAAAAAATTATTCGGTTACATCAGCATCAGGTGCTTGGTAGCTGGTGGTGATCCAAGACTCATTCATTTTTATGAAGGTCAGCCGATCGACCGAGTCGGTGGACAGATGCACCCTGTGATCGGTTACCACGCCTCCAGCAGCACTGAATGTGCGTTCCGAAAGAACGCTGGATGCAGGACAGGCCAGTAGCTCAATTGCATACTGTGCAAGCTCTGGCCAGTGATCCATCCTCAAGACCCAGTAACCCAGAGGATTTTCGGTGGGAAAGGTGTCCAAGTCTGATCTTGCCCCTAGGTATTCCTGCACCATGTAAAACAGCCGCTGGCGATGGTTGCTGGAACCGATCATACCTTGGGGCTGCGGACCAAAAAATTATCTGAACGCATCGGTCAGACGGCCACCTTCTCCACCGCTCCTTCTTTGACTGACCGAAGCCTCAGCAACACGTTGTCCAGAAACAGGTGTTTGTAACCTCCCAGTCTCTGGGAACGCGTTGCACAGACCTTTCTGCAAGGCCTCCCGAAGATGTTTCATCCTCTGCTCCCTCTGCGATGGCAAGATAAGGTCCGCAACCTTACCCTTGTAACGTGGATCAAGGAGGGTTGCCAGCCAGTATTGGTCCTTCTCCTTGATACCACGAATACGAGGATCCTTACGCAGGCTTTGCAGGATCAGGGAGGCCATGCAGCGTAGGTTTGCTGAGGCATTCGGTCCGGAGTCCTCTGGGTCACTAAGGACAACAACGTCCGCAGCCACCTCCTCCCAGCCACGTACAAGTCCATGTGTTCCTTGGGACTGATCCCTTAAAGATTGCTGCTGATGCTGAGTGCCAGGCTCCACCTCCATACTGACACAATCTTCCTCCTCCTCCTCCTCCTCCTCGTCCTCTTCCTGTGTGATCGGCGGGCACGCAGGAACACTGTCTGGATAAAGGGGGCCTTGAGAGCTAAGGAAGTCCTCCTCTTCCTGCCTCTGTTCTGCCTCAAGTGCCCTGTCCATTATTCCACGCAGCGTGTGCTCCAACAGGTGGACAAGGGGGACAGTGTCACTGATGCATGCACTGTCAGTGCTCACCATCCTCGTGGCCTCCTCGAATGGTGACAGGACAGTGCATGCATCCCTGATCATGGCCCACTGGCGTGGGGAAAAAAAACCAAGCTCCCCTGACCCTGTCCTGGTGCCATAGTCGCACAGGTACTCATTGATGGCCCTCTGCTGCGTGTGCAGCCGCTGCAGCATGGCCAACGTTGAGTTCCACCTGGTGGGCATGTCACAGATTAGGCGGTTCTTGGGCAGGTTAAACTCCTTTTGGAGGTCCGTCAGCCGAGCACTGGCATTATATGACCGGCGGAAATGCACACAGACTTTCCTGGCCTGCCTCAGGACATCCTGTAAGCCCGGGTACCTGCCCAAGAACCGCTGCACCACCAAGTTAAGGACGTGAGCCAAACAGGGCACATGGGTCATTTGTCCCTGTCGGAGGGCAGAGAGGAGGTTGGTGCCATTGTCGCAAACCACCATTCCTGCCTTAAGTTGGCGTGGCGTCAACCACCTCTGAACCTGCCCCTGCAGAGCTGACAGAACCTCTGCCCCAGTGTGGCTCCTGTCCCCCAAGCACACCAGCTCAAGCACCGCATGGCATCTTTTGGCCTGCGTACTTGCGTAGCCCCTTGAACGCCTACGGAGCACCGCTGGTTCCGAGGAAGAGGCCATGGAGGAAGAAGAAGAGGAGGGGGTGGAGGAGAGAGGTGTGTCACAATCAGCATTTTGGAGGCGTGGTGGCGGAACAACCTCCAACACTACTGCACCTTGTCCTGCATCCTTCCCAGCTGCCAGCAGAGTCACCCAATGCGCCGTGAAACTTAGGTAACGTCCCTGTCCATGCCTGCTGGACCATGAGTCAGCGGTAATATGCACCTTACCGCTGACCGCCCTGTCCAGCGAGGCATGGACATTGCCTTCCACATGCCGGTAGAGAGCCGGAATCGCCTTCCGTGAGAAAAAGTGGCGTTTGGGTACCTGCCACTGAGGAACCGCACATTCCACAAACTCACGGAAGGGGGCAGAGTCTACCAACTGAAAAGGCAGCAGTTGAAGTGCTAGCAATTTTGCCAAGCTAGCATTCAACCGCTGGGCATGTGGATGGCTGGGAGCAGCAGCTGGGGCAGGGAAATTTGCCTGGTACAATCTGACGTCGGTGTACCAAAAGCAGATTGCCCACAAGTACTTGACTGTGACACACCTAATTCTACACCTTCATTCCTCTCACTGCAGGTCTCAGAGAGGACTGAAGGTCTAGTGGGGTTGGAAATCTCAACTGATGAGGAGCAAGGAGAGATCCTCTTTGTTCTTTGGTGTGGGTCTTTTAGATACGCTTGCCAACGAACTGCATGGCAGGTTAACATATGTCTGGTCAAGCATGTGGTACCCAAGCGGGAGATGTTTTGGCCACGCGAGATACGCTTGAGACATATGTTGCAAATAGCAGCGGTGCGATCTGATGCACTCGTCTCAAAAAAGGCCCACACCAAAGAACTTTTTGAATAACGCGCAGAGACTGCAGCGCCCTGCACATGTGGAGCTTTGGGGTGTGATGCAGTCAATGTGCTGCCCTTAGGCTGGCCCCTGGAGGGCATCCTGCCTCGTTGGTGATGTGCCGCCTCCTCCTCCTCCTCCTCCTCCTCTCTCCTATCAGGCACCCACGTTGAGTCAGTGACCTCATCATCCCCTCCCTCCTCATCACTGGAGCAAACCTGGCAGTATGCTGCAGCAGGGGGAGCATGACTGCCAGATTGCTGTCCTTCTTGGGCAACCCCTCTGTCCATGCTCATGTTACTGCCTTCATCGAGCTCAGTATCGTCATCAGAGCCTTCCAAACGCTGGGTATCCTCCTGGAGCATGTACCCAACACTGTGGTCAAACAGTTCGAGGGAATCCTCATGAGGACATGGTGGAGCTAGGGAAGGAGTCACTGATGACATTGAGCTGAGGGAAGAGGCCGCTGCTTTGCCAGACAAAGCACCCTGGGCATGGGTGAGAGAGGATGAGGAGGATGAGGACGGCTTGGTCATCCACTCGACCAAGTCTTCCGCATGTTGCGGCTCAACACGGCCAGCTGCCGAAAAAAAGGCCAAGCGTGTCCCATGGCCACGTGCTGATGAGGATGCACCGTCTCCACGACCAGCACTAGACACAGAGCCTGCTTGCCCTCTCTTATTGGCTTGTGACTGTCTGCCTCTCCTTCTTGGCCTTCCAGACATACTAATGGCCTGTAGCTGCACTAAGCTTGGATAGAACACCTGTAATTTTCTTCAGGTAGCTTTATATACTGTAACCAGACAAGCCTGCCTGTCAGTAGGAAGATAACAGGAACGGATCTAGCTGAACACTGTGAGCAGGACGCACTGTACTAAATGTAAATAGTCTAGCTGCCTGACCGTGGTACTAATAGGATCAAATAGAACACCTGTAATTTACTTCAGGTAGCTTTATATACTGTAACCAGACAAGCCTGCCTGTCAGTAGGAAGATAACAGGAACGGATCTAGCTGTACACTGTGAGCAGGACGCACTGTACTAAATGTAAATAGTCTAGCTGCCTGACCGTGGTACTAATAGGATCAAATAGAACACCTGTAATTTTCTTCAGGTAGCTTTATATACTGTAACCAGACAAGCCTGCCTGTCAGTAGGAAGATAACAGGAACGGATCTAGCTGAACACTGTGAGCAGGACGCACTGTACTAAATGTAAATAGTCTAGCTGCCTGACCGTGGTACTAATAGGATCAAATAGAACACCTGTAATTTTCTTCAGGTAGCTTTATATACTGTAACCAGACAAGCCTGCCTGTCAGTAGGAAGATAACAGGAACGGATCTAGCTGTACACTGTGAGCAGGACGCACTGTACTAAATGTAAATAGTCTAGCTGCCTGACCGTGGTACTAATAGGATCAAATAGAACACCTGTAATTTTCTTCAGGTAGCTTTATATACTGTAACCAGACAAGCCTGCCTGTCAGTAGGAAGATAACAGGAACGGATCTAGCTGAACACTGTGAGCAGGACGCACTGCACTAAATGTAAATAGTCTAGAAGATAACAGGAACGGATCTAGCTGAACACTGTGAGCAGGACGCACTGCACTAAATGTAAATAGCAGGAACGGATCTAGCTGAACACTGTGAGCAGGACGCACTGCACTAAATGTAAATAGCAGGAACGGATCTAGCTGAACACTGTGAGCAGGACGCACTGCACTAAATGTAAATAGCAGGAACGGATCTAGCTGAACACTGTGAGCAGGACGCACTGCACTAAATGTAAATAGCAGGAACGGATCTAGCTGAACACTGTGAGCAGGACGCACTGCACTAAATGTAAATAACAGGAACGGATCTAGCTGAACACTGTGAGCAGGACGCACTGCACTAAATGTAAATAGCAGGAACGGATCTAGCTGAACACTGTGAGCAGGACGCACTGCACTAAATGTAAATAGCAGGAACGGATCTAGCTGAACACTGTGAGCAGGACGCACTGCACTAAATGTAAATAGTCTAGATAGAAGATAACAGGAACGGATCTAGCTAAACTGAATACAGTGTATATATATATATATATATATATGCAACACCTGGGATGCATATATATACACAATACACTGTAAGTGCAGCTAACTGACTGACTGTTCTGCCTAATCTATCTAACTCAAATCAAATGACACTGTCTCTCTCTCTCTCTATCTCTCAGCACACCGGAACACACACTACACAGGGCCGCCGTGCAGGCGGCCTTATATAGTGTGGGGTGTGTACTAAATCCCCTGAGCCATAATTGGCCAAGGCCACCCTGGCTTTGGCCAATTACAGCTCTCTCTACTGACGGCGCTGTGATTGGCCAAGCATGCGGGTCATAGTGCATGCTTGGCCAATCATCAGCCAGCAATGCACTGCGATGCCGCAGTGAATTATGGGCCGTGACGCGCCACACGAATTTAGCGCGAACGGCCCATATCGTTCGCAATTCGGCGAACGGGCGAACAGCCGATGTTCGAGTCGAACATGGGTTCGACTCGAACACGAAGCTCATCCCTACTACAGGCCATTAGTATGTCTGGAAGGCCAAGAAGGAGAGGCAGACAGTCACAAGCCAATAAGAGAGGGCAAGCAGGCTCTGTGTCTAGTGCTAGTCGTGGAGACGGTGCATCCTCATCAGCACGTGGCCATGGGACACGCTTGGCCTTTTTTTCGGCAGCTGGCCATGTTGAGCCGCAACATGCGGAAGACTTGGTCGAGTGGATGACCAAGCCGTCCTCATCCTCCTCATCCTCTCTCACCCATGCCCAGGGTGCTTTGTCTGGCAAAGCAGCGGCCTCTTCCCTCGGCTCAATGTCATCAGTGACTCCTTCCCTAGCCCCACCATGTCCTCCTGAGGAGTCCCTCGAACTGTTTGACCACAGTGTTGGGTACATGCTCCAGGAGGATGCCCAGCATTTGGAAGGCTCTGATGATGATACTGAGCTCGATGAAGGCAGTAACACGAGCACGGACAGAGGGGGTGCCCAAGAAGGACAGCAATCTGGCAGTCATGCTCCCCCTGCTGCAGCATACTGCCAGGTTTGCTCCAGTGATGAGGAGGGAGGGGATGATGAGGTCACTGACTCAACGTGGGTGCCTGATAGGAGAGAAGAGGAGGAGGAGGAGGAGGAGGCGGCACATCACCAACGAGGCAGGATGCCCTCCAGGGGCCAGCCTAAGGGCAGCACATTGACTGCATCACACCCCAAAGCTCCACATGTGCAGGGCGCTGCAGTCTCTGCGCGTTATTCAAAAAGTTCTTTGGTGTGGGCCTTTTTTGAGACGAGTGCATCAGATTGCACCGCTGCTATTTGCAACATATGTCTCAAGCGTATCTCGCGTGGCCAAAACATCTCCCGCTTGGGTACCACATGCTTGACCAGACATATGTTGACCTGCCATGCAGTTCGTTGGCAAGCGTATCTAAAAGACCCACACCAAAGAACAAAGAGGACCTCTGCTTGCTCCTCATCAGCTGAGATTTCCAACCCCACTAGACCTTCAGTCCTCTCTGAGACCTGCACTGAGAGGAATGAAGGTGTAGAATTAGGTGTGTCACAGCCACGTACTTGTGGGCAATCTGATTTTGGTACACCGACGTCAGATTGTACCAGACAAATTTCCCTGCCCCAGCTGCTGCACCGCCGAAAGAAGTTTGCTCCCAGCCATCCACATGCCCAGCGGTTGAATGCTAGCTTGGCAAAATTGCTAGCACTTCAACTGCTGCCTTTTCAGTTGGTAGACTCTGCCCCCTTCCGTGAGTTTGTGGAATGTGCAGTTCCTCAGTGGCAGGTACCCAAACGCCACTTTTTCTCACGGAAGGCGATTCCGGCTCTCTACCAGCATGTGGAAGGCAATGTCCATGCCTCGCTGGACAGGGCGGTCAGCGGTAAGGTGCATATTACCGCTGACTCATGGTCCAGCAGGCATGGACAGGGACGTTACCTAAGTTTCACGGCGCATTGGGTGACTCTGCTGGCAGCTGGGAAGGATGCAGGACAAGGTGCAGTAGTGTTGGAGGTTGTTCCGCCACCACGCCTCCAAAATGCTAATGATTGTGACACACCTCTCTCCTCCACCCCCTCCTCTTCTTCTTCCTCCATGGCCTCTTCCTCGGAACCAGTGGTGCTCCGTAGTCGTTCAAGGGGCTACGCAAGTACGCAGGCCAAAAGATGCCATGCGGTGCTTGAGCTGGTGTGCTTGGGGGACAGGAGCCACACTGGGGCAGAGGTTCTGTCAGCTCTGCAGGGGCAGGTTCAGAGGTGGTTGACGCCACGCCAACTTAAGGCAGGAATGGTGGTTTGCGACAATGGCACCAACCTCCTCTCTGCCCTCCGACAGGGACAAATGACCCATGTGCCCTGTTTGGCTCACGTCCTTAACTTGGTGGTGCAGCGGTTCTTGGGCAGGTACCCGGGCTTACAGGATGTCCTGAGGCAGGCCAGGAAAGTCTGTGTGCATTTCCGCCGGTCATATAATGCCAGTGCTCGGCTGACGGACCTCCAAAAGGAGTTTAACCTGCCCAAGAACCGCCTAATCTGTGACATGCCCACCAGGTGGAACTCAACGTTGGCCATGCTGCAGCGGCTGCACACGCAGCAGAGGGCCATCAATGAGTACCTGTGTGACTATGGCACCAGGACAGGGTCAGGGGAGCTTGGTTTTTTTTTCCCACGCCAGTGGGCCATGATCAGGGATGCATGCACTGTCCTGTCACCATTTGAGGAGGCCACGAGGATGGTGAGCAGTGACAGTGCATGCATCAGTGACACTGTCCCCCTTGTCCACCTGTTGGAGCACACGCTGCGTGGAATAATGGACAGGGCACTTGAGGCAGAACAGAGGCAGGAAGAGGAGGACTTCCTTAGCTCTCAAGGCCCCCTTTATCCAGACAGTGTTCCTGCGTGCCCGCCGATCACACAGGAAGAGGACGAGGAGGAAGAGGAGGAGGAGGAGGAGGAAGATTGTGTCAGTATGGAGGTGGAGCCTGGCACTCAGCATCAGCAGCAGTCTTTAAGGGATCAGTCCCAAGAAACACATGGACTTGTACGTGGCTGGGAGGAGGTGGCTGCGGACCATGTCGTCCTTAGTGACCCAGAGGACTCCGGACCGAATGCCTCAGCAAACCTACGCTGCATGGCCTCCCTGATCCTGCAAAGCCTGCGTAAGGATCCTCGTATTCGTGGTATCAAGGAGAAGGACCAATACTGGCTGGCAACCCTCCTTGATCCACGTTACAAGGGTAAGGTTGCGGACCTTATCTTGCCATCGCAGAGGGAGCAGAGGATGAAACATCTTCGGGAGGCCTTGCAGAAAGGTCTGTGCAATGCGTTCCCAGAGACTGGGAGGTTACAAACTCCTGTTTCTGGACAACGTGTTGCTGAGGCTTCGGTCAGTCAAAGAAGGAGCGGTGGAGAAGGTGGCCGTCTGACCGATGCGTTCAGACAATTTTTTGGTCCGCAGCCCCAAGGTATGATTGGTTCCAGCAACCATCGCCAGCATCTGTTTTACATGGTGTAGGAATACCTAGGGGCAAGATCAGACTTGGACACCTTTCCCACTGAAAATCCTCTGGGTTACTGGGTCTTGAGGATGGATCACTGGCCAGAGCTTGCACAGTATGCAACTGAGCTACTGGCCTGTCCTGCATCCAGCGTTCTTTCGGAACGCACAAGCGGAACGCTGCTGGAGGCGTGGTAACCGATCACAGGGTGCGTCTGTCCACTGACTCGGTCGATCGACTGACCTTCATAAAAATGAATCTTGGATCACCACCAGCTACCAAGCACCTGATGCTGATGTAACCGAATAATTTTTTTTGAAATCTCAGATCCCTTCAAAGACTGCCTATGCTGATGCTGAGTGACTATTCCTGAGTAATTATCCTATTCCTCCTCAATCATCACGCTGATAGCTTGTAAGAGCATTTTTGGTTCTGGGCGCCACCACCAGTGCCTAAGGCACAATTTTTCAGCCCCTGTTTAACAGGGGCGTGTAATTACGATTTTTGATGTAATACTTTGCAGCAGGGCTCGTTCCTGCATTCCAACTAGAGTGTCTGTGAGGGGTTGCAGTGTTGTGGCACCAGCACCAGTGCCTAAGGCCCAATTTTTCAGCCCTTGTTTAACAGGGGCGTGTAATTACAATTTTTGATGCAATACTTTGCAGCAGGGCTCGTTCCTGCATTCCAACTAGAGTGTCTGTGAGGGGTTGCAGTGTTGTGGCACCAGCACCAGTGCCTAAGGCCTAATTTTTCAGCTCCTGTTCAACAGGGGCATGTAATTACAATTCTTGATCTAATATTTCACAGCAGAGCCCTGTGAGGGCTTACAGTGTTGTGGCCACAGCAACACCTAAGGCCCAAATTTCTGCTGAGTATATAGGGCAGGACCCTACTTTCAAACATCTAACTTACAAACGACTCCTACTTGCAAACGGAAGGAGACAACAGGAAGTGAGAATAAATCTACCCCTAGGAAGGGAAATTCTCTCCTGTAAGAGTTAATATGGGAAAAACATTTCTCCTTTCCACTGATGCTTTCCAATCCATTGGGACAAAAAGTGAGGTGAAATCTTCTGAAGAGGAGGACAGATAGCAAAACAAATGTCACAGGGGTGATAACCCTTCCCTATGTTTTCCAAAAAGCTTAAAAAAGATTTTTTGGCTGGAGCTAAACACGTTAAAAATGTACCCGTTCAAAATTACAAAGAGATTCTACTTAACAACAAACCTACAGCCTGTATACTGCTGTTCAGAGTATATAGGGCCTGGTAGCCCCACACCTTTCCTTATTTTAATTTGGGTGCGGGGTTCCCCTTAATATCCATACAAGACCCAGAGGGCCTGGCAATGGACTGGGGGGTACCCATGCCGTTTGTCTCACTGATTTTCATCCATATTGCCAGGAGTCAGGACCCGACATTACAATAAACCCGCAAGCAGTTTTAAATGAGATTTTTTCCTTTAAAAATGACATTTGGTGCAGGGACTGTTCTAAACACGGGAAACACACGTCACTTTACAGGCATACTATAGACACCCCTCAGGTACGATATTTAAAGGAATATTTCACTTTTTTTTTTTTTACTTTAAGCATCATTAAAATCACTGCTCTCGAAAAAACGGCCGAAAAAACGGCCGTTTTTAAAAGTTTTTTTTGCATTGATACATGTCCCCTGGGGTAGGACCCGGGTCCCCAAACCCTTTTTAGGACAATACCATGCAAATTAGCCTTTAAAATGAGCACTTTTGATTTCGAACGTTCGAGTCCCATAGACGTCAATGGGGTTCTAACGTTCGTGCGAACTTTCGGTCCGTTCGCAGGTTCTGGTGCGAACCGAACCGGGGGGTGTTCAGCTCATCCCTACTCTCAGATACATTCCCACTGACACCATTGATCTTTTTAGCTATCTGTAAGGAGGTAATTCTTCCCAATGACCACAAGTGTAAGGACCATTCTTCCCACTGACCATCACAATAATGTATCTTCCTTTGTCCTAGATGCTTGACATTGCCTTTTTTTGTCCTCGATACTTGATATTGGCCTTCCTTTGTCCTAGATGCTTGACATTGGCCTTCCTTTGTCCTAGATACTTGACATTGGCCCTCCTTTGTACTAGATACTTGACATTGGCCCTCCTTTGTACTAGATACTTGACATTGGCCTTCCTTTGTTCTAGATGCTTGACATTAGCTATCCTCTTTTCTAGATACTTTACACTGGCCTTCCCCTGACATAGATGCTTTCAATTGTCCTCACTCTGTCCTAGATACTTTACATTGACCTCCCTCTGTCCTAGATATTTCACATTGGTCCACTATATTTCACAAGAGAAGGGACAGAGGCTGATTCAGACTCACTCCGTTCCAAGTCTTCACTGAGCAGAGAGCTGGAGACTGTCAGTCAGTGGCCCTCTGCTCTGTCCCTCCAGCGCTCATTGGGGTACTGGGCTGTAGAGGGGGTGAGAGCAGCTGGCTCAATCTACCAGCAGCTCGCTGAGAGGCTGATCCAGCTGCCGGTTCAGGCTTCTGGCTGGATCCCAACTGTAAAGCCAGGATCTTTCCTGGACTGGCTGAGTGAAAACACTGAAGCTAAAGATCGCTGTCGGCTGAAAACCGTCACAGAAGTGCAGAGCTAACTACACGCCTTTGACCTACAGAAGTACAGCCCAAATAGCTTTGGCCATACTCCTCCTTTAATCTAAATTTACTTCTTAAACCTGACCCTAAAGCTTAAAGAGATAAAAACTTTAATATCACACTGATTATGATGCCAAATGTTCCCTAAAAAGTCCCAAGCTCAATAACCAAATCCTATGCCTCCAGGTCCCAAACTATCATAGCCAAAACTACTGATCCATTATGCACAAGCTCTCCATCAAAATATTATCAAATTATAGAGATGATTATTCTTCCTTATGTCCGAATCCTTGGTCCAACTGGCTTACATACAGTATATAGATCTCAGATTCAGATATCTATTCATAGACATTTCTGAACCTCTGTTTCTACCATCATATGTATACAGATCTCAGATATCTGCCCACATAAATGTCTGAAACCTTGGGCCCGACATCATACATAAAGAGTATTTGTATACAGATCTCAGATTGAGATATCTGTCCATAGAAATGTCCGAACCAGTGGTCCTACTATCATACATACAGTATAAAGATCTCAGATTGAGACAGGGGCGTAACTACCACCATAGCGACCCATGCGGGCGCTATGAGGCCCACAGCCGAGTGGGGCCCAGTGAGGATAAGAGCACTGCCGGCACAGTCTTCCAGCCAGGGGAAGAGAGAGGAAAGGAAGAGGCGAGCTGTCCGTATCAGCAGAGAGCTGAATTGCCTGATGTAAGAGCTTTCATTAGAACTTCCAATGTTCCCGGGGCTCACGTCACATAGCTCCACCTTTTGGTCCGGTGCCTTCGATAGACAGGACACCGATCCAATGCGGGACATGTGACGTCATCAAAGACGTTGGGCCATGAGGTGGGGCTATGTGACGATGAGCCCCGGGAAGACAGGAAATTCAAATGAAAGTTATTACAGCGGGCAATCCCGCTCTCTGCTGATCCGGGTGACTTGCCTCTTCCTCTGCATAGGTGGGGCTGTATGGGGCACAGGCAGACCAGGCTGTATTGGGCACAGGTCACGCTGTATGGGGCACAGGTCACGCTGTATTGGGCACAGGTCACGCTGCATTGGGCACAGGTCACACTGTATGTGGCACAGGTCACGCTGCATTGACACTAGGGCAGCTGTGGGGAGGGGGCTGATTGCAGGGGGGCCCCATACAACATTTTGCTATGGGGCCCTGCTATTTCTAGTTACGCCCCTGGTATGAGATATCTACCCATAGAAATGTCTGAACTGTTGGTCCTACTATCATTTGTATACGGATATCAGATCGAGATATCTATCCATAGAAATTTCTGAACCTTTGGTTCCACCATCATACATATAGAGTATTTGTATACAGATCATAGA